>NC_091977.1:97016223-97368864 GCF_044704955.1 Pristiophorus japonicus
CATTGTTCTCACAGTGTACAACTTAGGTCAGATTATACATGGGTTAGAATGCTGGTTGAATACATGACATATTCAACTATCATTGTAACCCATGTATAAACTGACCTAAGTTGTACACCATGAGAACATTGACCAGTAGGTGGTGAACTTGTAGGAGACACTCCTAACCTGAACTTTTCGGTATAAAAGGGGAAGCTCCACCCACCTTTATCACTTCAGTGCTGGCTAATAAAGATTACTGGTCACAGAGTGACCTTCTCTCTAGTATGGGCCTCGCATACATTTATACTGTATAGTAAGGACATATTATTGGCGACGAGAAACTGGGATTTAAACCACGCGAGCATGGCCACTAGCAGCACAGATGAGAGGTACTGTGTTGGTGATGATTGGGACGATTCTATTGAGAGACTACAGCAAAGTTTCGTCACTAAGGAATGGCTGGGCCAGGATTCGGCCGACAAACGCAGGGCTCATCTCCTTACGGTTTGTGGATCCAGGACGTACTCCCCGATGAAGGACCCTCTAGCGCCAGAGAAGCCGGCGGACAAGACTTTCGAAGAGCTCAGTAAGTTGATCGGGGAACACTTTAAACCGGTGAGCAGCATGCACATGGCGAGACACCGGTTTTACACGCATCGGCGGCGAGAAGGGCAAAGCGTTCCAGACTTCGTGGCAGACCTCCGGCGACTGGCGAGCCTATGTAAGTTCCCAGATGCATGCAGAGCGGAGATGCTGCGAGACCTTTTCATTGAGGGCATCGGGCACGTTGGGATTTTCAGGAAACTGATTGAGACCAAAGACTTGACCCTGGAAATGGCGGTTTTGATGGCCCAGACATTTATCTCAGGGGAGGAAGAGACCAGAATGATGTTTGACAAAAATCGTGGTTTAAATGCACCAAATGGACAGGGAGTCAACATTGTTAATGTAGCACACAGTTCTCCAGGCAGACAGGGGCAATCGGACATGCCCGAGCATGTAGTTGAACCCAAAGGGGTAATTCAACAGAGACAATGGCTAGCTGAACGGCGATTCATGCCATCGCAAGGGAGAATGCAGCCAGTAATGGGGCCATCAACACCTGTCAATGGTGCATTTAAGGACAGTTGCAGAGGCAGTCAGAGACGATCGACTGGTAATGGACCTTTTGTTTCCAACAATGGCTCATGTTGGAGGTGTGGAGGCAAACACACAGCCAGAGCTTGCAGGTATCAGCAATGTACTTGCAGAAATTGCAATGTCAGCGGTCACTTGGCGCGCATGTGCAGGAAGCCTGCAGCCAGGTTGATGTACGAGGAGGACGGGCCCGATGAAAGCCCTACGAGGCCAAATGAACACTGGGGGAAATCGCTGGAAGCTGAAGTTCAGCGAATTCATGTGGAGCTCATATACAGTTCATACACCAGCACGCCACCGATAATGATGAAAGTGCTCCTCAATGGCAACCCAGTATCAATGGAGCTCGACACGGGGGCCAGCCAGTCCCTGATGAGTATCAAACAGTTCAACAAGTTGTGGGTGTCCAAGGCCAGGAGCCCAAAATTATTGCCGATTGACGCACAACTACGGACATATACAAAGGAGATCATTCCGGTGCTAGGCAGCGCCACGGTAGTCGTGACCCACAAAGATTCGGAGAACAGATTGCCACTCTGGATTGTCCCGGGGAACAGTCCCGCACTACTGGGGAGGCGTTGGCTTGCTGTCATGAACTGGAAATGGGGCGATGTCAATGCAATTTCTTCTGTGGAGCAAATATCATGCTCACAGGTCCTAGACAAATTTGACTCACTATTTCAACCCGGCATTGGCACTTTCATGGGGACCAAAGTAGTGATTCACATAAACCCGGACTCCAGGCCAGTACACCACAAGGCCAGAGCGGTGCCGTACGTGATGCGGGAAAGGATAGAAGGCGAATTGGACCGCCTGCTGAGGGAAGGCATCATCTCGCCAGTCGAATTCAGTGACTGGGCGAGCCCGATTGTGCCAGTGCTCAAGGCGGATGGGTCGGTCAGGATATGTGGCGATTACAAGGCCACCATCAATCGGGTGTCACTCCAAGACCAGTACCTGCTGCCGAGAGCGGAGGACCTCTTTGCGACGCTATCCGGTGGCAAACTTTTTTCAAAATTGGACCAGACCTCAGCTTACATGACCCAGGAGCTGGTGAGTGAGTCGAAGAAGCTGACCACTATCACGACACACAAGGGATTGTTTGAGTACAACAGATGTCCGTTCAGGATTCGCTCGGCCACCGCGATCTTTCAACGAAATATGGAAAGCCTCCTCAAGTCGATTCCAAGGACGGTGGTTTTTCAAGACGACATCCTCATTACGGGTTGCGATACTGAAGAACACCTCGCAACCTGGAGGAGGTGCTACTCAGACTGGACCGCGTAGGTCTGCGACTGAAAAAGGCGAAGTGCGTCTTCCTAGCTCCAGAGGTAGAATTCCTGGGGATGAGGGTAGCAGCAGACGGGATCAGACCTACTGCGTCCAAAACGGAAGTGATCCAGAGAGCACCCAGACCCTGTAACACGACGGAGCTGTGTTCATTCCTGGGGCTCCTAAACTATTTTGGTAACTTTCTTCCCAAATTGAGCACGCTGCTAGAGCTGCTACACATGCTCCTACGCCAAGGTCGCGAATGGGTCTGGGGGGACAGCCAGGAAAGGGCTTTTGATAGAGCACGCAATTTGTTATGCTTCAACAATCTGTTAACGCTGTATGACCCATGTAAAAAAACTTGTTTTAATGTGTGATGCGTCGTCCTATATGTGTTGCAGCATGTTAATGTCAAGGGTCAGTTACAGCCGGTAGCTTATGCCTCCAGAAGTCTGTCCCAGGCAGAAAGGGGATACGGGATGGTAGAAAAGGAAGCACTTGCATGTGTATATGCAGTAAAAAAAATGGACCAGTACCTGTTTGGCAGGAAATTTGAGCGGGAGACAGATCATATAAACCCTTAACATCCCTTTTGGCCGACAACAAGGCCATAAATGCAAATGCATCGGCCCGCATACAGAGGTGGGCACTCAAGTTAGCCGCCTATGGCTATAAAATTTGGCACAGACCGGGCACTGAAAACTGCGCCGATGCACTCAGCAGGCTCCCTCTAGCCACCACCAAGAGGGCAACCGAGCATGCTGCTGAGATGGTCATGGTTGTTGAAGATTTCGAAAGCGAAGGCTCACCCGTGACAGCCCGTCAGATCAAAGTCTGGACGAACAGAGACCCGCTACTGCCTTTAGTCAAAAAATGTGTCCTGAATGGGGACTGGGCAGCCACATACGGGGCATGCCCTGAGAAATTCAAATCATTTCACAGGCACAAGGATGAACTCTCGATTCAGGCCAATTGCCGACTGTGGGGAAACCGAGTAGTCATGCCCCAGATGGGCAGAGAGATGTTCTTCAGAGAACTCCACAATGAGCACCCGGACATTGTCATGATGAAGACAATTGCCAGGTCACACGTTTGGTGGCCAGGGATAGATGCAGACCTGGAACGTTGTGTTCGCAGGTGCAATACGTGTGCCCAGCTGGGCAATGCGCCCAGGGAAACCCTCTTAGCCCCTGATCCTGGCCCCCCAAGCCATGGTCACGCATCCATGTGGACTATGCAGGTCCTTTCATGGGAAAAATGTTTTTGGTTGTAGTAGACGCCGACTCCAAATGGATCGAGTGTGACATTCTAAATTCAAGCACATCCTCTGCCACGGTAGAAAGTCTACGGCAATGTTCGCCACCCATGGTCTACCGGACGTCTTGGTCAGCGACAATGGCCCGTGCTCTACAAGCATTGAATTCCAGGACTTCATGGCAGGAATGGTATCAACCATGTCAGAACGGCACCATTCAAGCCGGCCTCAAACGGCCAGGCGGAACGAGCAGTGCAGATAATCAAACAGGGGATGCTCAGAATCCAAGGGGGGTTCCCTACAAAGCCGCTTATCACGCCTCCCGTTGGCCAATAGATCCCGAACACACTCGCTCACAGGGGTCCCACCCGCAGAGCTGCTAATGAAAAGGACGCTCAAAACCAGGTTATCCCTTATACACCCCACCATGAAAGAAATTGTAGAGAGCAGGCGCCAGTCACAATGTGACTACCATAACGGGAATGCGAGGGCGCGATGTATTGATGTCTTTGTCCTCAACTACGCTGCAAGGCCTAAATGGCTCGCAGGCACTGCGATTGCCAAAGAGGGGAATAGGATTCTGGTAGTTAAACTTACCGATGGATAAACCTGCCGCAAACACGTGGATCAAACAAAAAGGAGGTTCAGCAACCCCATAGAAGAAGCAGAGGAAGAACACGATGTAGAGTTCACTCCACCACAGGTGACCGAACACCGGAACCAAGTGGAGGAGAGCCCAGTCACTGTGGACAGTCCGGACAGGCCTGAGGCACCGCAAACAGCAGACACTCAGGCCAGCACCCAACAACCGGAGCCCCAACTCAGGCGCCCTACAAGGAAGCGTAAACCACCAGAGAGACTTAACCTGTGATCCCAATAAGACTTTGGGGGGGGAGGTGATGTCATGTATTCAACTGTCATTGTAACCCATGTATAAACTGATAACCCACGTTGTACACCGTGAGAACATTGACCACTAGGTGGTGAACTTGTGGAAACACTCCTAACCTGGACTTTCAGTTATGAAAGGGGAAGCTCCATCCACCTTCATCACTTCAGTGCTGGCTAATAAAGGTTACTAGTCACAGAGTGACCTTCTCTCAAGTATGGGCCTCGCATGCATTTATATTGTATAGTAAGGACATATCACCCACCACACCTCCACTCAGATGTTATTAGATGGGAGGATAAAGGACGGCATAGTGAACAGTGCTTGCATTGGCCGCTGGACTTTATTGCTCTCGCAAATGCATCTGAGAGTGCAAGGCCTGAATGAGCCCAAGCTGGCCGCCAACATGATCTACCCTGGGATGGCCCACAAGTGTCTGGTGGAAGGGGTATGGGACGTGGACGTAGGATTCCTGGCCGGGTTACACCCAACAGGCTGCGAGATCTGCGTCGATGGGTCTAGTTCGGTAGTGAACGGGGAACGTTTCACCGGATGCGGGATTTATGACCCTACGGCTGGGATAGCAAGGGCCATTAAACTCCCGAGCACCCTGAGCACCCAGCACACCGAACTGTCGGCAGTGGTGTATGTCGTTACCCACGCCGACGAGTTCCCGGCCCCATACACCATCTGCTCGGATTCCATGTTTACATACAATTCGTGTACCAAATACTTGGCCATCTGGGCTCATCGCGGTTTCACATCCGCAGATGGGAAGCCCTTAGCTACAGCACCGTTGCTGAGAAAGGTCTTAGAGGCCACGGGGACCACGGGATATCATTACATCCACAAAGTAAAGGCTCACTCTCAGACAGAGCCCAGAGGGGAAGGCAACCAAAGGGCAAACGAGTTAGCAAAGGAGGGAGCCAGGAAAGGAATTTTTGGGGATTCATATGGGTCTGGCCCAGTAGCAGCGATCCGGGACAAAGGGGAGACATCAGGGAGTGCAGGGGTAGCATTGTCCCTGGACTTGAGGCAAGTCCAGGCACAGGATCCCATCCTCAAGGTTGTCCTTGAGCAGCTGGCTAAGGGCAAGAAGGTAGAAGGTCCATTCGGGGTAGCGGGTATCACCGTAAAGGAGGGGATACTTTTTAAGGGGGATCGGTAGATAGATCCTGAGGTGCACCAGAGGGAATTCCTCCAGTTGGCCCACAGGGGCTCAGGAGCGGGGCACCCAGGGCGGAGACTACCTGGCAAAGGATAGAACAGGCAGGGTGGTGGCCGCAACTGAGGGAGGACGTCTGCGATTTTTGCGCAGACTGTCTGGTGTGTGCGGCGAACAACCCCGATCCTCAATGTAGGAAGGTTCCCATGGGGCATACGAGAAGGGTAGAGGGACTATTGCAGTCGGTACAGGTTGATTACATCAGGCTATTGCCCACCACAAGGCGGGGGGTTACAAGTACTGTTTGGTCCAAGTAGACATGTTCTCCAATTGGGTGGAAGCTTTCCCTTGTCAATCAGCCGCAGCGTTGGCGACAGCAAGAATTTTGGTAAGGGAAATGTTCTCCAGGTGGGGACTGCCACAGATCGTGGAGTCCGACCAAGGGAGCCACTTCACAGGGCAAGTCATGCAGGCCACCTTGAAGCTTCTGGAGATAGAGGGTAAATGGCATGTGGCTCACAACCCACAGTCATCGGGGATTGTGGAGCGACTTAATCGGACCATCAAAGAAAGGCTGCGGAAGGAAACAGGACAGTCCCCGAAAAAGTGGGATGAGGTCCTGCCATTAGTTTTGATGGAGGTCCGAGCCAGCCTCTCCAGGAGCACAGGGTACTCCCCGCATGAGCTCATGACCGGGAGGACCATGCGCACGCCCACCCATGTTCTGGCGCCAGTTCCCACCGAAGGTCAAGTGAGAGAAGTAAACCGGGATAAGTTTGTCAAGAATCTGTACGAGAGGTTGTCAGGCAGCCAGTAACATGGGGAAGCAGCACCGGAGTAATGGGTTGTTGCTTGAGCCCCAGAGAACGCACGAGTGGAAGGTAGGGCACCAGGTGATGGTCCGAAACTACACTCGTGTAGGGACGTTTGAGCCACTGTATATGGGACCTTACAGTACAGTGGATAAGGCAAGCCCCATGGTTTGCACGGTTAAACTTCCAAGGCGCACAAAGTGGTTCCACGTGAACCAGTGTAAGTTGCTTAACCCAGGGGAAAGGGTAAGGAAAGGAAAAAAGCACCAAGGCGCTGTAAACAGCATGGTGGACGCGGGTCTTCCTCCCATAGTTTGGGACAGCGAGGATCCCGTGGTGGGGGCTATAAGAAAGAGCAGCAGGATCCCACGACCACGGGTGCCGTGGTCGCCTCCTTACACGCTGACCAGGAGCCGTAAAAGGTCCAGGCAAGAGGCGCCTAGTGGGGCCACCCGGCAACATGGGTGGTATTGTACATAGTTTTCTTTTAAAGTGTTTTGGTTAGTTGTAATGAAGCCAGACCTGTGGAGGTAGACCCTCTCACAGCAAGGTGCTTGTTAGTTTTGTTTTGCAAGAAGCCGAGGACGGAATGGAGACAGCCCTGAGACTGAGCCGAATTTGGATGCTGGCTGGAACGGGGCACAGCAGGAGAGGACACACCGAGTTGTCCTTCCTCTACGGATATACTGGGGGGAACGGACCCACCATGACACAGGGGGCTAGAACATGTGACACGGCAGCCTACTTCCACGAGGGAAGGTGACCAGGGTGGCTGGGGTCGAATTCGACGAAATATTCCAGCCACGCTGGGTTCACATATGGGGAGGCTTCCATAACGTGTCCCAGACTGAAGGTCACAGTCACACAGGAGGGCAAGTGCGTATGAAACATAGAAACATAGAAAATAGGTGCAGGCCATTCGGCCCTTCGAGTCTGCACCACCATTCAATATCATGGCTGATCATTCCCTCGGTACCCCTTTTCTGCTTTCTCTCCATACCCCTTGATCCCCTTAGCCGTAAGGGCCATATCTAACTCCCTCTTGAATGTATCCAATGAAGTGCAAGGGACACATTCCCCTGAGATGGTCGTGGTGGCTCAGGAAATTGAGTCAGGGCACGGGGAACCAGATAGCAGACTGGGAGAGACTGGGGAACGATACGTACCGACAGATTACGGGGACACAGTGTGGAGTGGAAGTGTGCTGGGACAAGTGGTGGAAGGAGGAACAGGGAATTTATGTGTGTATGTGGGGGTCAGAGCGGATCTGCCCAGCAGGTGTGTTGATTGCCTTTTCGTGGCAATGGCAGAACACCGGGGCTGGGATCAGATGGGATCGGAATATGGACTCCTGCGTGATCCCAGACTCTCCCAACACAATAAATTCCACGGAGCTTGTCGCACACAAGAGGAAGCCCCTGCCCACAGCCCCACCGGTACAGGGAACAGAAGTTAGGAGTCCCGTCACTGCACCAGGCCCAAGGAATGGTTTAGTTTTAGTCCCGACCAGGAAGGTTTTATTCCGGGGGTGCATTACGTGGTCACGTCGGTCATTTTAAACTTAACCAAGGTACATCTGCCTGAGTGGTGTCCAAAAGAAACTGAGCAGTTGTATGAGGCGCTCATTAAAGAAATGTTCCACCAGTTCTTTGAACTCAGTTACGGGGATGTGAGTCGGGAAAGGTTGTACGACATGGGAGTGTACGATAATGTTGGTCCAGGGAGGCAGAGGTGAGAGGTGTTCAATGATGTCGCTACGAGGTTTAGCGCGGATACATCTCTCGCCAATAGTATGGACGACGTGCAGCTGCAGATGCAGGTTAGCAGTTTAAAGGACCAGCTGCGGAAGATCCTGGGGGAAGGGAATGAAGTGGTAGGGCCGGAGCTAAAGGAGGACCAGGCAATAACACATGCTAAATCGGTTAATGAATTAATACGGGAGGATAGGAATGCCTCGGCACAGGCAGCCATGAATGAAGCGTGCATGTTGTATGGTGCCTGGTTGCTAGGCAAGGGACGCAGTAATTTGGAGTACCTCCGGCAAGGTCGCGTCCCATCGTGGGTCAGCAACCGGCACCTTGCAGCGCTCAGCCCGTATCATAATTCGATGAGTCCATATCAGCTCCGTTTAGCTTCCGAAGCCTACCCAGTTCCAGTGGATTGCGGTCAGTCCAACCACACAGTTATGGGGATTGTGTTGCGTATGCCAGTAATGGGCGGGACACCACAGCCAGTGCTGGTATACAGAGTGGAAAACATTGGCATCTTACAGGAGGGGGTGCATGTGCGATACCATGGGGCCTCAACGTTTGCAATAAAGTGGGAGCACGCCATGACCGGCACTGACCTCAAGGGGTGTCAGAGCAGGGTCGCACACGTCATATTGTGTCCCCAGCACTTGAACACGTTCGATCGGCCAGAATGTGGGTTTGAATCAGAGCGTGCAGAGCCTATTAATTGCAGCATGGAGGTGATGGCCCGAGCCACGTTCCACCTCAGGTAGCATATGCGGGCAACGGGATGTACTGCGTCATGACGAGCGTGGACCAGTACCGGGTGCACCGCGACACTTGGTGTCCGGTCACCGACACAACTTTTTGCTTCAAACCCCACACTGAAGTTCAAGTGGCCCAAGAGCGCATCCTTCCAATCCCAGAGCCATCCACGGTACACATCACGTTGAGCGACACAATCCATAATCTGCAGCAGTACATCACACAGCATCAAACTCCTTTTCTGTCCGAACACCTCACAATGTTAATAAAAGCCATTGAGCTCTCACAGAAACATTTTACATTGGAACAGACAAACCGGAACACAGGGGAGGAAATTAAAGGGATAAATTCCCCGCCCTGATGGGACCTTGGTTTGAATGTAGACGTTCCTCCATGGATCCGGATTTGCTCGCACGCTCTTGTAATTGTACAGTTTCTCATTGTAATATATTTGTTGCAGCTATCTTGCAAAAGGTGAAGCAAGGCACTCCGAAGTCGGTGGGAGGCCTTGGTTAAAGGTTGAACCTGAATGTTTTTCTCTGTAAGTATGTTGTAAGAATGTGTTTCGTGTTGTATTTTAAGGGATGTATTCGGGGTGTTAAAAGTAAAGTATATAGGGTTGGTTGGACCACGATGTGTTTTCACCAGCGGACGTTTGATATTCCAGAAGGATTCTTGAAATATCATCGGGGCGACTGTAAGATTCGGCGAAAATATCGACAGTAAAAACTTAAATTTTTGAACATTGCTTAGACATATTTTCTGTTACTGCAGAGAGCAGACATCACTGACCTGGGGCAGGTCCAAACATGTTTAACTTGAATACACATCAGCTGGGCGGGAATGAGAATGGCTGAAAGCAGGAACATCATGGTTGATGAGCGCCTTTTCTCATGGAATGGGAACCCATCAGTGAGACATTAAATAATGTGGCCAGAGTTTCAGGCCATCGAAAGACAAAGGAAAGCGATTTGACCACAGACTCATCGGAGCCATACATCGAGGTACAGCCCAGTTGACAAAGGAATAAGCCAGAGACTGATTTTTGCTTTTGAGTTGCACAGCCTCAGTTGGACTTTTTGGCACGAAGCAGACCCATTTTTGCAAGTATAAGAGAGGCAGTTTTGGCTGCCATCTCTCTCCCCTCTTCTACGCCTGCTTGCAACGCACAAGGAGGTGCTTTGTAAGTGGTTTTGCCCCTGGTGGTTTCGAATCACCCCTCGTACAATAGTTCTAGATGGGGGAAGCAAAATCGGCTTCGTTTTGTCAATGAATCCAAGCCAGACTAGTTTAGGTTATTTGAGTTTACATTTTATTTGGTATTCATTCCTACAGAGTGTATCTTTAGTGGATGCTGATGCAAAGTTTAAAGACACTGAAATGAGTTTGTCTGCAATAACCCTTGCCTAAGAATTAGCAAAGATATGTTTTTATCAGGTGTTAACTGTGGCTCAGTGGTCGCACTCTTGTCTTTGAGGTAGAAGGTTTTGGGCTCAAGTCCACATTCCAGAGACATGAGCACAGAATCTGTGTGGGCAGTGCAGTACTGAGAGAGTGTGCTGTCTTTTGACTGAGACAACTGCCATCTCAGGTGGATGCAAAAGACCCCATGGTACTATTTTAAATAAGCGCAGGGGTGTTCTCCTTGGTTTCCTGGCCAACATTCATCCATCAACCAACATCGTTAAAAAAGAGATTATCTGGTTATTATCACATTGCTATTTGTGGGACTTTGCTGTGTGTAAATTGCCTGTTGTGTTTCCTAAATTACAACAGTGACTATAGTTCAAATCTACTTAATTGGCTGTAAAGTAGTTTTGGACATCCTGAGATTGTGAAAGGCATTAAATAAATGCAAGTTCTTTCCTTCTTTATCATCTTGGAAAAACTGGCACTAAGCGGGTATTTGTAAAGTCTAAAACACCAGCAAATGTGTTAATGTATGGTTATTCACCTTGTTAAATGGGTTGGGGGAATACTACCTGAGCAGAAATTGTACATGGTCTGTGAGAAGGAGTAGTCTCAGTGAGTGGAACAATCTTGTCACATTCACTGGGATGGAATTAGAGAAGAATACCTTGAGAAAGAAAAAGAAAGATTTGTATTTATCTAGTACCTTTCACGACCACCGGACGTCCGAAAGTGCTCTACAGCCAATTAGCGCTTTACCGCCAATTAAGTACATTTTGAAGTGTAGCCACTGTTGTAATGTAGGAATTATAATTATAATTGACTCCATATTTTAAAAGTTTGTTACTATTCATTAGTTACTACAGTAAAATGAATGGTTAACTGACATTGATTTAAGTCCCCTGAAACTGTTATGTATGGTTCAATAACCAAGTTGTAGTTTCTGCCTATGCATGTATTACTCAGCAGAGGGCACTGTTAGCTTTTAGATTAGCTGAACAAGTTCTTCATGTCTGACAGTTATTGTGGCTACCAAAGCTATTTTCCTGAAATGTCCAACAACAATAGCTGTCTTTTATCTCTATCCCCATATGTTCTCAGCTCCGTCGGATTTGAGGGAACCTTGGTATTCATTGACAAGACTTCCTGGGGCCGAAAATGCCCATCGCCCGAAACAAGGTGCACCTACCGTTTTGGAAGTGCATGGGGCGGCCATTCCGTGTATAAAGGCCCAGTTGCTCCAGTCTCTCCTCATATGTCAATCCCGCCATCCCGGGAATCAGTCTGCTGAATTTTCGCTGCACTCCCTCAATAGCAAGAATGTCCTTCCTCAGATTAGGAGACCAAAACTGAACACAATATTCCAGGTGTGGCCCCACCAAGGCCATGTACAATGGCAGTAAGACCTCCCTGCTCCTCTACTCAAATCCCCTAGCTATGAAGGCCAACATACCATTTGCCTTCATCACCGCCTGCTGTACCTGCATGCCAACTTTCAATGACTGATGTACCATGACACCCAGGTCTCATTGCACCTCCCCTTTTCCTAATCTGCCGCCATTCAGATAATATTCTGCCTTCATGATTTTGCCACCAAAGTGGATAACCTCACATTTATCCACATTATACTGCATCTGCCACACGTTTGCCCACTCACCTAACCTGTCCAAGTCACCCTGCAGCCTCCTCACAGCTCACACCGCCACCCAGCTTAGTATCATCTGCAAACTTGGAGATATTACACTCAATTCTCTCATCCAAATCATTAATGTATATTGTAAAGAGCTGGAGTCCCAGCACTGAGCCCTGGGGCACCCCACTAGTCACTGCCTGCCATTCCGACTCTCTGCTTCCTGTCTGCCAAACAGTTCTCTATCCACATCAGTACGTTACCCCCAATACCATGTGCTTTAAGTTTGCACACTAATCTCTTGTGTGGGACCTTGTCAAAAGCTTTTTGAAAGTCCAAATACACCACATCCACTGGTTCTCCCTTGTCCACTCGACCAGTCACATCCTCAAAAAATTCTAGAAGATTTGTCAAGCATGATTTCCCTTTCATAATCCATGCTGTCTTGGACCAATCCTGTCACTGCTTTCCAAATGTGCTGCTATTACATCTATTAATAATTGATTCCAACATTTTCCCCACTACTGATGTCAGGCTAATCGGTCTATAATTACCCGTTTTCTTTCTCCCTCCTTTCTTAAAAAGTGGTGTTACATTAGCTACCCTAATGGGCCCGGGGCTTTATCGGCCTTCAATCCCATCAATTTCCTTTACACAATTTCCCGCCTAATAAGGATTTCCTTCAGTTCCTCCTTCTCACTAGACCCTCGGTCCCCTAGTATTTCCGGAAGGTTATTTCTGTCTTCCTTCATGAAGACAGAACCAAAGTATTTGTTTAACAGGTCTGCCATTTCTTTGTTCCCCATTATAAATTCAATGGAATCTGACTGCAAGGGACCTATGTTTGTTTTCACTAATCTTTTTCTCTTCACATATCTATAGAAGCTTTTGCAGCATTCAGTTTTTATGTTCCCAGCAAGCTTCCTCTCATACTCTGTTTTCCCCCTCCTAATTAAACCCTTTGTCCTCCTCTGCCGTATTACAAAATTCTCCCAGTCCTCAGGTTTGCTGCTTTTTCTGGCTTATTTATATGTCTCTTCCTTGGATTTAACACTTTCCTTAATTTCCCTTGTTAGCCACGGTTGAGCCACCTTCCCCGTTTTATTTTTACTCCAGACAGGGATGTACAATTGTTGAAGTTCATCCATGTGATCTTTAAATGTTTGCCATTGCCTATCCACCATCAACCCATTAACTATCACTCGCCAGCTTATTCTAGCCAACCCACGTCTCATACCATCGAAGTTACCTTTCCTTAAGTTCAGGACCCTAGTCTCTGAATTAACTGTGTCACTCTCCATCTTAATAAAGAATTCTACCATATTATGGTCACTCTTCCCCAAGAGGCCTCGCACAACATGATTGCTAATGAGTCCTTTCTCATTACACATCACCCAGTCAAGGATGGCCAGCCCTCTAGTTGGTTCCTCGACATATTGGTCTAGAAAACCATCCCTAATACACTCCAGGAAATCCTCCTCCACCGCATTGCTACCAGTTTGGTTAGTCTAATCAATATGCAGATTAAAGTCGCCCATGATAACTGCTGTACCTTTATTGCACGCATCCCTAATTTCTTGTTTGATGCTGTCCCCAACCTCACTACTACTGCTTGGTGGTCTGTACACAACTCCCACTAGCGTTTTCTGCCCTTTAGTATTCGGTAGCTCCACCCATACTAATTCCACATCATCCAAGCTAGTCCTTCCTTACTATTGCATTAATTCCCTCTTTAACCAGCAACGCCACCCTACCTCCTTTTCCTTTCTGTCTATACTTCTTAAATGTTGAATACCCCTGGATGTTGAGTTCCCAGTCTTGGTCACCCTGGGGCCATGTCTCCGTGATGCCAATCACATCGTATCCGTTAACTGCTATCTGCGCAGTTAATTCGTCCACCTTATTCCGTATACTCCTCGCAATGAGGCACAGAGCCCGCAGGCTTGTCTTTTTAACACACTTTGCCCCTTTAGAATTTTGCTGTAATTTGGCCATTTTTGTTTTTTGCCTTGGGTTTCTCTGCCCTCCACTTTTACTTTTCTTCTTTCTATCTTTTGCTTCTGCCCCCATTCTACTTCCCTCTGTCTCCCCGCATAGGTTCCCATCCCCCTGCCATTTAGTTTAACCCCTCCCCAACAGCACTAGCAAACACTCCCCCTAGGACATTGGTTCCGGTCCTGCCCAGATGCAGACCGTCCAGTTTGTACTGGTCCCACCTCCCCCAGAACCGGTTCCAATGTCCCAGGAATTTGAATCCCTCCCTTCTGCACCACTCCTCAAGCCACGTATTCATCTGAGCTATCCTGCGATTCCTACTCTGACTAGCACGTGGCAATGGTAACAATACTGAGATTACTACTTTTGAGGTCCTACGTTTTAATTTAACTCCTAGCTCCCTAAATTCGTCTTGTAGGACCTCATCCCATTGTTTACCTATATCGTTGGTACCTATATGCACCACGACAACTGGCTGTTCATCCTCCCTCTTCAAAATGTCCTGCACCCGCTCCGAGACATCCTTGACCCTTGCACCAGGGAGGCAACATACCATCCTGGAGTCTCGGTTGCGGCCGCAGAAACGTCTATCTATTCCCCTTACAATAGAATCCCCTACCACTATAGCTCTCCCAATCTTTTTCCTGCCCTCCTGTGCAGCAGAGCCACCCACGGTGCCATGAACTTGGCTGCTGCTGCTCTCCTCTGATGAGTCATCCCGCTCAACAGTACCCAAAGCGATGTATCTCTTATGCAGTGGGATGACTGCAGGGGACCCCTGTACTACCTTCCTTCCACTGTTCTTCCTGTTGGTCACCCATCCCCTATCTGGCTGTGTACCCTTTACCTGCGGTGTGGCCAATCACTAAATGTGCTATTCACGGCATCCTCAGCATCGCGGATGCTCCAGAGTAAATCCATCCACAGCTCCAGTGCCGCAATGCGGTCTGTCAGGTGCTGCAAGCGGATGCACTTCCTGCACTGGAAGCGTCCCTGCCTGAGAGGGAGTACAACAAAATTTCACTTGATTGATTCCTGCGATGGTTGGGTTGTCCTGTGATGAGAGATTGAGTAAAAATGGTCCTATACTTGCTGGAGTTTAGAAGAATGAGAGGAGATCTCATTGAAACATATAAGATTCTGAGAGGGCTTGAGAGGGTAGATGCTGAGAGGTTGTTTCACCTGGCTGGAGAGTCTAGAACTAGGGGGTGTCATGTATGTAACCACACTGTAACACCACTGTATTACTGTATACACTCAACCTAGATGCACACCTTGACCACAAGGGGTGAACTTGTGGGAGACACTCCTTACCAGATCACACAGGTGTAAAAAGGGAGGTCCCATGCACGGTCATCGTCTTTGGAGTCCTGTATATAAAGAGTTAAGGTCACAGAGTGAACTTGTCCCCAGAATGTGCCTCATGTTGTTTCATACTGTTGAATAAGGACTTTACATTGGCGACGAGAAACGGGAATTCATGACCCACGAGAATGGCCACCGGTAGCACAGAGGAATGGTACTGTGTTGGGGAAGACTGGGATGATTTTGTCGAGAAGCTTCAGCAAAGCTTCGTTATGAAAGAATGGCTGGGGGATGCAGCGGCCGACAGCGAAGGGCTCATCTTTTGACCAGCTGCGGACCAAAGACTTACATGCTCACGAAGGACTTACTAGCACCCGAAAAGCCGGCAGACAAAATCTTTGAAGAACTTAGCAAATTGATTGGGGAGCACCTCAAAGCGGCGAGTAGCATACATATGGCCCGACACAGATTCTACACCCACCAACGTCATGAAGGACAGAGCATACCGGACTTCATAGCAGACCTCAGGCGTTTGGCCAGCCTCTGTAAGTTCACAGATGCCTGCAGGGAGGAGATGCTAAGGGACTTCTTTATTGAGGGCATCGGTCATGCGGGAATTTTCCGCAAATTAATTGAGACCAAGGATTTGACCTTGGAAGCGGCGGCGTTGATGGCTCAAACCTTCATGGCAGGGGAGGAAGAGACGAAAATAATATACACGCGCAATTCTGCCACTAACGCGGCGATGGATCAAGGAGTCAACATCATCAATGCAACCCAGAGCCCCGCAGGGGCAGTCTGACACTCCCCAGGCAGCAATAGACCCCAGAGTAGGACTGCAACAGAGACAATGCAGGCTGAACGGACATTCACGGCATCACAGTGGACAATGCGGCCCAGGATGGGGCCATTGACACCCACTAATAGGATACTTAAGAGCAGTCAAAGAGACAGTCAGCGCAGAATGCCTGGCCATATTCCCTTTGTTCTCAACAATGGAAACTTTAACTCATGCTGGAGGTGTGGGGGAAAACACTCAGCTAGATCTTGCAGATTCCAACGGTTTGTTTGCAGGAACTGCAATCTCAGTGGCCACTTAGCTCGAATGTGCAAGAAGTCTGCAACCAGACTAATATATGAGGCGGATGGACCAGAAGAGGGTTCTTTGAGGCAGGATGACTTTTGGGGCAAATCGATGGATGCCGAGGTTCAGCGGGTCCATGTGGTGAATATTCACAATTCAAACACCAAAACGCCACCAATGATGATGAGGGTTTTATTAAACGGTATCCCTGTACGCATGGAGCTGGACACTGGGGCCAGCCAGGCACTCATGGGCGTTTAGCAATTTGAGAAGCTATGGCCACTTAAAGCCAGTAGACCCAAATTAGCACATGTTGAGACACAATTATGGACTTACATTAAATAAATCATTCTGGTGCTAGGAAGTGCAATGTTGGCTGTCACACACAATGGGTTAGTGAATCGGCTATCGCTCTGGATTGTCCCGGGCAATGGTCCCGTACTGTTGGGGAGGAGCTGGTTAGCTGAGATGAACTGGAAATGGGGAAATGATGTTCACGCAATGTCATCTGTGGAGCGAAGTTCGTGCTCACAAGTCCTACAACAATTCGAGTCACTATTCCAACCTGGCGTTGGGACTTTCAAAGGCACTAAAGTAGTGATACACATCACCCCGGTTGCCAGGCCAGTGCACCACAAAGCCAGAGCGGTGCCGTATGTGATGCGGGAAAAGATCGAGAGCGAATTGGACCGGCTATTGAGAGAGGGCATCATCTCGCCTGTTGAATTCAGCGACTGGGTGAGCCCCATCTTTCCCATCCTAAAAGCGGATGGCTCTGTCAGGATCTGTGGCAACTACAAGGCCGCCATCAATCGGGTGTCCCTACAAGATCAATACCCACTCCCGAGAGCGGAGGACCTCTTCGCCACACTGGCAGGCGGCAAGCTGTTCACCAAGTTGGACCTCACTTCAGCCTATATGACCCAGGAACTGGCCGACGAATCAAAACTACTGACCACCATCACCACGCACAAGGGACTGCTCGTTTATAACAGGTGCTCTTCGGCATTCGATCAGCGGCCGCGATTTTTCAACGAAACTTGGAAAGCCTGTTACATCCATTCCTGGAATGATCGTATTCCAGGACGACATCCTCATCACGGGTCGAGACACCGAGGAACACCTCCATAACCTGGAGGTGGTGCTACGCCGACTGGACCGGGTAGGCCTGCGACTCAAGAAGCCTACATGTGTGTTCTTAGCTCCTGAGGTTGAGTTTTTGGGCAGGAGGGTTGGTGCAGATGGGATGCGGCCCACCGAATCCAAATCAGAGGTGATTCGACGAGCACCCAGGCCCTGCAACACATCAGAGTTGCGTTCATTTCTGGGACTGTGGAACTATTTTGGGAACTTTCTGTCGAACTTGAGCATGTTGTTGGAGCCGCTACACGTGCTCCTGCGTAAGGGTTGCGATTGGTTTTGGAGGGACTGTCAGGAACGGACTTTTGATCGGGCGCGAAACCTACTTTGTTCAAACAAGTTGTTGACCCTGTACGACCCCTGTAAAAAATTGGTTCTGACATGTGATGCATCGTCCTATGGGGTTGGGTGCATGTTGCAGCAAGGCAATGCTGAGGGTCAACTACAACCTGTGGCTTATGCCTCCAGGTTGCTCTCTCAAGCAGAACGGGGATATGGGATGGTCGAGAAGGAAGCGCTTGCATGTGTCCATGGTGTAAAAAAAATGCATCAGTACCTCTTTGGTAGGAAGCTTGAATTAGAGACGGACCAAAAGCCATTAACATCCCTGTTGTCAGACAGCAAGGCTATCAATGCAAACGCATCAGCTCGCATACAGTGATGGGCTCTCACGCTGGCTGCTTATGACTACTCCATCCGGCACCGGCCCGGCACTGAAAATTGCACTGACACGCTCAGCAGGCTTCCACTGGCCACCACTGAGGGGGCAGTGGAGCAGAGCGCCAAGATGGTCATGGTGGTCGATGCCTTTAACAGTGCAGGCTCCCCCATCACAGCCCGCCAGATCAAAATCTGGACAAACAGAGATCCCCTCCTATCCCTGATTAAGAAATGTGTCCTGACTGGGGATTGGGCGCCCGCACACGGAGCATGCCCTGAGGAGGTCAGACCATTCCACAGACGGATGGATGAGCTCTCCATCCAAGCCGACTGCCTACTATGAGGCAGTCGGAAATTTATGCCCCAGAAGGGCAGGGAGGCATTCATCCGGGAACTCCACAGCGAGCTCCCAGGCATTGTGCTGATGAAGGCCATTGCCTGGTCGCACGTTTGGTGGCCTGGAATTGATTCAGACCTGGAACACTGTGTTCGCAGGTGCACGACGTGTGCCCAGCTGGGTAATGCCCCCAGGGAGGCCCCGCTCAGCCCGTGGCTCTGGCCCACCAGGCCATGATCACGCCCGTTCATGGGTGAGATGTTCCTTATTGTGATAGATGCGTACTCGAAATGGATCGAGTGCATCATTCTGAATTCATGCACGTCATCCACCACCGTGGAAAGCCTACGTGCGATCTTTGCAACCCATGGCTTGCCGGACATCCTGGTTAGTGATAATGGCACATGTATCACAAGCTCCGAATTCCGAGAGTTTATGTCGGGCAATGACATCAACCATGTCAGGACTGCGCCAGGCCTCCAATGACCAGGCGGAACGTGCGGTCCAAATCATTAAGCAAGGTATGCTCAGGATTCAAGGACCCTCCCTACAATGCCACCTATCGCGCCTCCTGCTGGCCTATAGATCCCGACCGCACTCGCTCACGGGGGTCCCGCCCGCAGAGCTACTTATGAAACGGACACTCAGAACTCGATGTCCCTCATTCACCCAGTCCTGACCGACATATTTGAGGGCAAGTGCAAGTCACAAAACGAGTACCATGACCGAAATGCGAGGGGGAGATGTTTAGAAATAAATGATCCTGTATTCATCCTCAATCACGCCATGGGGCTCAAATGGCTTGAGGGCACTGTAATTGACAAAGAGGAGAATAGAGTCATCGTGGTAAAACTCAACAATGGTCAGATATGCCGTAAGCATCTGGACCATGTAAAAAAAAGGTTCAGCATCGACATGGCGGAACCTGAAGAAGACCATGAGATGGAGCTCACAACACCGCCAGTGAACGAGCAACAAGAGCAATCAGAAGAATGCACAGTCCCTGCGGTCAGCCTGGACAGGCCGGCATCACCACAGGTGACAGACACTCACGTCAGTGTCCAACAACCAGAGCCCCAACTGCGGTGCTCCACGAGGGAGCATAGACCACCTGAAAGACTAAACCTATGATTCCAATAAGACTTTGTGGGGGGAGGTGATGTCATGTATGTAACCACAATCTAACACCACTGTATTACTGTATACACTCAACCTAGATGCACACCTTGACCACAAGGGGTGAACTTGTGGGAGACACTCCTTACCAGATCACACAAGTATAAAAAGGGAGGTCCCATACAGGGTCATGGTCTTTGGAGTCCTGTAAATAAAGAGTTAAGGTCACAGAGTGACCTTGTCTCCAGAATGTGCCTCGTGTGGTTTCATACTGTCGAGTAAGGACTTTACAGAGGGCATAGTCTCAGGATAAGGGATCGGCCATTTAGGACTGAGACAAAGAGAAATTTCTTCACTCAGAGGGTTGTGAATCTTTGGAATATTCTACCCCAGAGGGCTATGGATGCTCAGTTGTTGAGTATATTCGAGGCTGAGAGTGATAGATTTTTGGACTTTAAGGGAATCAAGGGATATGGGATCAGGCAGGAAAGGGGATTTGAGGTCAAAGATCAGCCATGATCTTATTAAGAGCAAGAGGATAACTAAAGAAAGAGTAGGCTGTATTTGAGACCATGAGGGTAATCTGTGTTTGGAGGTGTGGGTAAGGTTCTTAATGAATATTTTGCATATGTTTTCACAAAAGAGAGGGGCGATGCAGACACTACTATCGAGGAGGAGGAGTGTGAAATATTGGATGAAATAAACATAGTGAGATAGGAGGTATTAAGGGGTTTAGCAGCTTTGAAAGTGGATAATTCCCCAGGCCCGGATGAAATGTATCCCAGTCTGTTAAGCGAAACTAAAGAGGAAATAACAGACGCTTTGACCATCATTTTCCAATCCTCTCTGGCTTCAGGTATGGTGCCAGAGGACTGGAGGACTACTAATGTGGTACCTTTGTTTAAGAAGGGAGAAGGGGATATACCGAGTAATTACAGGCCAATCAGCCTAACCTCAGTGGTTGGAAAATTATTGGAAAATGACCTGAAGAACAGGATAAAGCTTCATTTTGAAAGGCATGGATTAATCAAGGGCAGTCAGCATGGATTTGTTAAAGGAAGGTCGTGTCTGACTAACTTGACTGAATTTTTCAAGGAGGTAACCAGGAGGATTGATGAGGGCAGTGCATGTGATGTAGTGTATATGGATTTTAGCAAAGCTTTTGATAAGGTCCCACATGGCTGTTATGTCTCAAATAAAGTAATGTGACTGAGTACTGTAGACTTGGGTAAGTGTGACCTTAGTCTCGTTATTCTGACTCCAGAGTGCTCGCACAGCATGGGAGGCCTGCTTATATGCAGTGCTCCTAAGGCATGCTGGGATCCCTTGGAACTCCAACAGATGTGCCCTCTGGTGGCAGTAGAATGTTGGTTACAAGGTGTTGCATACATAACAATGGCAGACTGGTCATGAAAGTAAAAGCCCATGGGATCCAGGACAAAGTGGCAAGTTGGATCCAAAATTGGCTGAGAGGCAGGAAGCAAAGGGTAATGGTTGATGGATGTTTTTGTGACTGGAAGGATGTTTCCAGTGGGGTTCCGCAGGGCTCAGTGCTAGGTCCCTTGCATTTTGTGGTATACATCAATGATCTAGACTTGAATATAGGGGGTATGATTAAAAAGTTTACAGATGATACTAAAATCGGCTGTGTGGTTGATAATGAAGAAGAAAGCTGCAGACTGCAGGAAGATATCAATTAACTGGTCGGGTGGGCAAAACAGTGGCAAATGGAATTTAATTCGGAGAAGTGTGAGGTAATGCATTTGGGGAGGGCTAACAAGGAAGGGGAATACACATTAAATGGTAGGACACTGAGAACAAAGGGACCTTGGAGTGCATGTCCACAGATCCCTGAAGGTAGCAGGCCAGGTAGATAAGGTGGTTAAGAAGGCATATGGAATGCTTGCCTTTATTAGCCGAGGCATAGAATACAAGAGCAGGGAGGTTATGCTTGAACTGTATAAAACACTGGTTAGGCCACAGCTGGAGTACTGCATGTAGTTCTGGTCACTGCATTACAGGAAGGACGTGATTGCTCTGGAGAGGGTACAGAGGAGATTTATGAGGATGTTGCCGGGAGTGGAGAATCTTAGCTATGAGGATAGATTGAATAGGCTGGGTTTGTTTTCCTTGGAACAGAGGAGGCTGAGGGGAGACCTCATTAAGGTGTATAAAATTATGAGGGGCCTAGATATAGTGGATAGAAAGGGCCTATTTCCCTTAGCAGAGAGGTCAACAACCAGGGGGCATAAATTTAAAGTAATTGGTAGAAGGTTTAGAGGGGAATTGAGGGGAAATCCCTTCACACAGAGGGCTGTGGGGGGTCTGGAACTCACTGCCTGAAAGGATGGTAGAGGCAGAAACCTTCACCACATTTAAAAAGTACTTGGATGTGCGACTGAAGGTTACGGACCTAGAGCTGGAAAGTGGGATTAGGCTGGATAGCCTCTTGTTGGCCGGCATGGACACGATGGGCCAAAATGGCCTCCTTCCGTGGTGTAAACTTTTATGATTCTATGATTCTATGAATGGTGGAGCAGGCTCAAAGTACCATACGGCCTACTCCTGCTCATATTTTGTATGTTCTGCGGTCAGCAGATTTACATAATTTTAGTGTAAACAACTAAGGTATCTGTCCTATGGGCAGGAGGAAATTTGGAGCAGCAACTTGTCCTCTGTTGGGGAGGGTTGGGCTGTTGCTGCCGAAAGGCAAAAATTGTACTGAAAAGCTGATTTACTCGCAGCCACCCTTGGCACTTTCAAGACTCTTTCTGATGATCATAGAGCTGGCAGTAAATTCAAAAATCCCAACAATGTACGAGAAATCAGCATTGTAGGCTCCAACTCCTCCAGGATTTCGTTCCAGCATGCACTGTATGCTTGCTTCATACATCAGGAAGAAATGAGGCAGAACATGTCACCAATCAGTACATGCGTAGCTAAATGCGGAAATCCAAAAGTTGCTGTCAGTCATTCCTTGCTCCATCACTGTGGAACTCGCCGAAGCCGGCAATCAATTCCCATCACAGTTCCTAGCAAAACCGTCCCCAATACAATGGAATATCGCTGTTAGACAATCCCACCCCCACCCTCCCCCCCAAAAAAATTATTAAGCCTCGTTGAACGAGATGTAACTGGATTTTTAACGGCATATTGACTGTTGAACAACCTGAACACTCTGGCCCTGAAAAACACATTTTATATTTGTGGAATGTCAAATGTTTCCATTAATATGATTATGAAATGCATGATTTTTAATAAAATATATATTTTAAAGTTTGACACCTTAATCCTATGTGTATTTTCGAATTTTTATTTCGCTCTTTCTAAAATTTACAAAAGATAAAGGATAATCAGTGCATTTTACTTCCTGGTTTGCTGTCTGAGAGAATATTTCAATGTGTTTGGCTGCTCAGCCTGTTTGACGACATCACTACTGCTGAACGCTGGAGATTCACTTGATTTCCCACCAGATTCAAATGAAGGCCGGGAGAGCTGAAATTCACATGCCACGGAGATTGCTAGAACTTTGTGGGCAGCTTTCTTCAAGATCAGCGGTGAGCGCCGTCACTTTACCGCTGACTGCAATTTCTGACCAATGCCTTAATGGTCGGGAAGCATGCTGTAGAAGCACTATTTGAAGGGATACTCATCTCCATTAAGGTAAGCCTCTGTTTGGACTTGATAGGTTATTGGAAAGTGTTTGCTGATTTCTGATGGGTTTTTTGGCTGCAGTTTCGCTGAGCTGATCTCAGAGAGTGATTTTTGGGAGATCCTGCACTCTGTCAAAAGGTTGCAGTCTCAACATTATAGGAACATGGATATTCCGTTTGATCTACCTTTGGGGCTGTCACATGCGGGGTAGGGGTGACATAAGTAAGGAAACCAGCAGAGGGCAGCACAGACTGCTCGATGCAGGTGAAAGAGGGATGGGCAGGAGAGACTTTACACCAATGGTGGGCAAAATATGACCCATGGGCCATACCTGGCCAATCAAGTCATTCTATCCGGCCCACTGGACGGGACAGAAATAGAACAAGAGCCAGAGCTCGAACTGCACATTAGTCTATCCGCTTTCATTTCTCGTGGCTCAGAGACGGAGCCGAACTGCATCCAGGGTGTCATGTATTCAACTGTCATTGTAACCCATGTATAAGCTGACCTAAGTTGTACACCTTGAGAATATTGACCACAGGTGGCGAACTTGTGGGAGACACTCCTAACCTGGACTTTCAGGTATAAAAGGGGAAGCGCCACCCACCGTCTGTCTCTTGAGGTCTTGGTAATAAAGGTAACAGGTCACAGAGTGAGCTTCTCTCAAGTATGGGCCTCGTGTGCATTTATACTGTATAGTAAGGACATATTACAGGGAACACACCGTAATACTTAATTCAATTTATCAATTTGCAAAAGCAATTCTCCCTAGCCCGATCATAAAAGGATCCGTTCTGCAATTCTGGGTCCCAATGGCAGACGCCCGTATGCAGAATGCACTGTGTACTTGAATATGCTCTATCCAGTTTAGAATCAAGTCATGGCGGCTCATCTTGATGACTCTTTTACCGAAGGAAGAGACCGGCGCTGCGCTTTTCCTTTCCCGGTACCCAGAGTACCACGGCAGGGGGGTACTCATCGTCATCTTAGACACAAGAATGAATCTCGGAGCACAAGGACTCCAGGTAACACAATTGTAGTTCAGGCTTCCATACTCAGCACACTGAAAAGAGAACACCTCTCATGTCGAGGGGCCCAGCATACTCGAACCACTCGGCTAAACTGCCACAAGTACATCATATTATCGATCGATCAATCAATTCATTTAGTAATGGAAGTTTTACTATTTTACACTACATTTTGTGTATTTAAGATAGTATCTGACTACTATCTGAATTTATGTTTATATTTATGCAATGTTCCCTCTAATTCTTTTTTCAAGTGTGGTCTCTTTAAATTTGCTGCGTGGCCGCGCATACGCAGTATCTCTTCCAGCGGCAGGAGCTAGTGAGCGGCCTTTGGGGTACCTCACAAGTAGTGCACGATAGCACGGCCGCGCACCTTAGCGACAACTTTGGTGTGCGGCCCACAACAGCTCACCAAAACTTGTTATGTGAACCTCCAGCCCAAATAATTGGCCACCCCTGCTTTACACCATGAGGGTGTATAGGAGCCGGATTTCCAACCTCAAAACTTTACAGTGGAGCAGTGCATCAGGTGGCTCCAGTTCTCCAAGGAGGCAGCGACTGAGCTCTGCCACCCACTAAAACAATAATCACAGCCCTGCACCAGAGCATTCACACTGCCTGTGGTTGTGAAGGTCACTGTGGCCCTGAACATTTATGTATCAGGGTCCTTCCAATGTTCAGCGAGTGACATCAGTAACATCTCTCAGGTTGCTGTGCAAATTGCAATCAAGGATGTCACCAGTCATCAAGATCCATGGCGTGGCCCTGGACAACGTGGACCACTTCCCCTATCTCGGGAGCCTCCTATCAACAAGAGCAGGCATTGGTGATGAGATCCAACACTGCCTCCAGTGCGCCTGTGCAGCCTTCAGCCACCTGAGGAAAAGAGTGCTTGAAGATCAGTCCCTCAAAACTGTCACCAAGCTCATGGTCTACAGGGCCATAGTAATACCCGCTCTCCTGTATGGCTCAGAGACATGGACCATGTACAGTAGACACTTCAAGTCGCTGGAGAAATACCACCAGCGATGTCTCCGCAAGACCCTGCAAATCCCCTGGGAGGACAGACGCACAAACATTAGCATCCTCGTCGAGGCCAACATCCCCAGCATTGAAGCACTCCCAAAGCAAGTGCTCTACTCGGAACTCGTCCATGGCAAACGAGCCAAAGGTGGGCAGAGGAAATGTTACAAGGACACCCTCAAAGCATCCCTGATAAAGTGCAACATCCCCACTGGCACCTGGGAGTCCTTGGCCATAGACCGCCCTAAGTGGAGGAAGTGCATTCGGGAGGGCACTGAGCTCCTCGAATATCGTCGCCGAGAGCATGCAGAAATCAAGCGCAGGCAGCGGAAGGAGCATGCGGCAAACCAGGCTCCCTGCCCACTCTTTCCCTCAACGACTATCTGTCCCACCTGTGACAGAAACTGTGGTTCTCGTATTGGACTGTACAGCCATCTAAGAACTTATGCTAAGAGTGGAAGCGAGTCTTCCTCGATCCCGAGGGACTGCCTATGAGATGTCCTGTTTGCTGGATGCCAGGAAATCATTACCTTCCCAATAGTAGCTGCCAAGCAGGAGGAGAGAGCTGGATTTCATCAGGTGACGGGAATCATCAACTGCACTCACATGGCCCTGCCTACTCCCATATAAGACCAAGCCCTCTATTACAACAGGAAGGGATTCCATTCCTTAAATCTACAACACATCTGCAACCATAGGTATCAAATTATGCAGATCTATGCCCAGTATCATGATAGCCCTCCCCAAGCGGCCAGCCAAGTTGACAATGCCTTCGCTTCCTTGTTCATGCCTGGTGATACAGCAGGGGGCGGGAGGCAATTTTACATCCAAGGCGGTAACGGGGCATTGCGCACTTTATGATGTTACGATCTGCAAGGCTCTAGAGGTCCAGGTGGTAAGTGTTAGCGCCAGCGCTAAATCGGCACTGAAATTTGTGGGCGTGGCTTAATTCGCGGGGCCTGGTCACTAACCCCTTAGCACCCCGTTAACGCCCCCGCCATGTGATAATGAGAGGGGCTAAGCAGCAGAATTTCTCCCCAACAGATAGTTGTTGAGAGTTTTACTTTAAATCTGCCAATGATTGCAGCTTTAAAATGCATTTGTCAGTGCAACGAGATGCTGCGGAATTCATTTCCACAGTGCTGCACAATACTCTTATCTATTATTGCACTAATATTTTGACATTCGGATAAAATAATTTTTGGATGTCTAGATGAAGGCCACAAATGCAGGCATGACAGCAAATTAAATAAAAAGAGTTAAATGCACAATGTTTAAGAGGTTTTTAAAGAGAAAAACTGACCACAACTATTACAAAAATCAAGCAGCAGGCATTGTACACTTATAACCTGGTTTCTTTCAATCTCCATCTTTATATTTAGCACCTACGTCTTTATATTTGAACAGAACCACACAAGGTATCAAGTTCATGTCTGATGGAAAACCTATGAAAGTACACAGATAACAATATGCACAAGAGCACGTACGAAACCGCTGCAGTTATTTTTGATGACATGTAGATAAAACAATCTTGTTGTGACAAATATAGAGTATTTTTCCTCTCACAATTAAAATATCAGTGACAAGTTACAGCACCAGGAGCTGTAAATATATTCAGTGCACATTAGTTTAATTTCAAATGCAAACGCGTTAAGAATAAATGAAAATGTCCTCTATCAAAGTACATATTAATGGTCATTTAATAATACTTATATTTCCTTTCACTTCTGGCAGCAGGCTTGATTCTAGCCTAGACTGACTGGGCGCTCATTTTCTCTCTGCAAGTTGTTCTACATGAAAAGTGCTTGCCAATCACACCCATTTCTTCGAGTATATGACCAATGTACAAATTTACCCATAATTTGGCATTGCATTGGCCATTTCATTTACAGATGTTACCAGTTGTGAGAAAGGAAAATTTTCATCAACACACAGTGATACGGAACAGTAGAGGAAGTTCTACTTTTCAGAGGCTTGTACTCTATCTGAATTTGAAGAGCTTGATGTTGAAATTGGGTTCCAAAGTAGAAAATGTTTATGGGATAGATTTTCCACTTTTTTGCATGCTTAACACCCACTTAATGTCCATTTTACCGCTGAAATGATGTATAACGTCCAGATGTCGCCCATTTAACCACAAAATGGAAACTGAGGGGCATTTTTCGGAGACTTATCACCGAGCGTTACTTTCCCCATGTGCATAACATCAGGAAAAAATAATACCGCCCGCCCACTTTTTTGGGGTGGAATCATCAGAATGGGTGAAATCAACGCCCATAATATCGCCCAGCATTAGTTGCCGCACGGAATTAATGCCGCAATTCAATAATACCGCCCGCCCACTATTTTTTGTCGTAAAGATCACATGAAACTAACGGCCATGAGATCGCCAGTGTCACTTTCATCACCTCACACACATATCGCCCACAAAATTGCTCGCCGAAAAAGTGGAACTAACCGGAACTAATCACAGCGTTATGGACGCCATGTTCTACATCACATGTCGCATCCTTTAAAAGGCTGCTCTGCTTCAACCTCGGGGGAGTTCAGATGTACTCTGGAGGTCTTTGGAGGTGATATGAACATCTGTACAAACATCTTGACCATACTGTGACCGATTGGAATTTAATAGGTGTCTTCATCAGGACATTCATTCTTTGTGACCAATCGGTGGAAAATAGAGAGCTATTGCAATGGGGTCTGTCCTTTCTCACCCTCTCTTGATGATCAATTACATGCTGCAGACTCGAGATGGCCGAAGGTACAGCCATATCATTATGTGCCCAATGTAAGACGTGCCAGACTGATGAAGAGTACCAGACGTTACACCCCCTGCAAGTACAGGGACAAGCAGTCTTACCTCGACTTGCCCGACACCACCTGCCTTCAGAGACTTGAGGTATGCCAGCTCATAAGGGGAGATCTGCAGCCTGCCAGCACCATCAGTACTGCACTGTCCGTCGAGGTCAAAGTCACCGCAGCACTGTCGTTCTATGCGTCGGGTTCTTTACAGGCCTCAGCTGGTGACATTTGCAGTCTGTCTCAGCATGCCACACATTGCTGCATTAGACAGGTCACTGCAGCCCTATACGCACACAGGAGAGACTTGATCAGCTTCCCTATGACCAGGGAGGCACAGAGTGAGAGGGCTGTAGGAGTCTCCAGAATTGCAAACTTCCCCAAGGTGCAGGGAGCAATAGACTAAATGCACATCACGATGCGGGCACCTTTTCAGGATGCAGAGGTTTTCAGGAACCGCAAGGGATTCCACTCCCTAAATGTCAAACTCGTTGTCGACCACCAGAAAATTATAATGGCAGTAAATGCTAAATTTCTGGGCAGCATCCATGATGCTCACATCCTGCGTGAGAGCACCGTATCTGACTTGTTTAACAATCAGCCACAAGGTCAATGCTGGATGCTTGGGGACAGAGGATATGGCCTCGTCACCTGGCTGATGACCTCCCTGCGTGATACCCACACTGAAGCTGAGAGGCGATACAATGAGAGCCACAGAGCCACTTGCAATATCGTGGAGAAAACCATTGGAGTACTTAAGCAGCGCTTTAGATGCCTGGACCACTCAGGAGGTGACCTCCAATACCACCCTGAGCAGGTAGCTCAATTCATGGTGGTGTACTCCATGCTGCACAACTTGGCTATCAGGCGGGGACAAGAATTGCCTGAAGGGTCTGACAGTCCACCTCACCAGAGAGAGGAAGAGGAGGACGAGGAGGCGGACACTGACATCAGCCCAGACAATCAGGCTGTTGCTGAAGCCATGCCCCCGCCCCCCTGTAGACTGCATGAAAGGGCCCGTGGTGGCGTGATAACTGCAAGAGCTTTGCGTCGGGAGCTCATCAATGAGCCCTTTGCCTGAAAGAAAGTTGGTGTTATTTACAAGGCTAACACACTGCTGGGTGTGCAGCTTATACATCAATAGTGGGCATCACCTTGGTGACAGTTAAAGTTTAAGTTGATTGAAGTTAAGTGTAATTATACCCTTTGATGTTAAGGAATCACCAGCGTGTAATGGTGCAGCTATCTGAGTCAATGCGCAACAAGATTTTGTTAAATAAAAAACATTTAAAGCGAACATTTGTCTGAAATCCTAAGTATTTATGTAAAAAACAAACCTTCCCCCCACCCCCCACTTCTTATCCCCACCTCTACCCCTTCCCCTTCTCCTCTTGACTCCAAGTCGCCTGGCCAAGGAGCTCGTCAGGCGATGCTTCATTGTTGGGGGCGGGGGGTGGGGGGGTGGGCGGTGGGAGGAATGACGGCCGAACCGCTGCTTGGACAGATACGGGAGAGGACGGTCCCGAGGTGGGAACATGCTCCGAGCCAGAAGCAAGATGTTGCTCCTGGCTCTCATGTGTCGTTGGCAATGAGGGTGTGGCACCTTGGGGTGCAGTGCCGTGCTCCGGGACCACAGGGAGCCCTCTGCCACCAATATTCCTGGCTACCAGCTCCAGGGCCTCCACCATTCCTTCCATGTTATATCTTATTTGTTGGACAAACATTCGGTGCCAACTATGTTCTTGGTGCTTAGTAGGCTTTTTGCTACTGGTGAATCTCCCTCATGCCTCCCACAACAGCCAAACAAGCACACACCACAGCCACACACGCTTTTAGTCCCTCTCAGCTCCCTCTCTTTCTGTCTCCTCTTCTGCTCATGTCATGATGACCCTTGACCTCCTGAATCACGGGAATCGAGCGTTGCCTTGCCATTGCTAAGGACGGCGACACTTTACAACAGAAGGTCAGAGATTTAACGCTAACGCCCATTTCATATCGCTCGCGGTAACGCCCAATTTCAAAAATGGGGACTAGGTGCTTTGAGAATGGGCGAGAAGCCGGCGATCTGAAAACCCATTTTTACCGCCCACGCCGGAAATAATGCCCATTTTTGGGCGATATGCACAAAAGTATAAAATCTAGCCCCACGACCCTCATAAAGGTGCGCACAAAATGTAATCTATCTTTTAAAAGTTTTCTCTCTCAATTTTTTCCCCTCCTTGCCTGTAAGTGGCGATAACTCATTTTAGGTCATGTTTCCACAGGCACCGGCAGTCTTCCAATAGCGTACCCAAGGCCATTCTTTATAAGTCTAGATAATGGCCTATATTTCCCACCTTGGTTTTATCCACTCATGTGAATAAGACAAACAGCATCTTACAAAAACACAATTTTAAGATTATGCACTGTCTGCATCCACATATATCTTGTTTTTTTCTCAAATTACCATTAAACTTTAAAATTATAAATATTATATATATGTGGGATATGGTAGCATAGTGGTTATGTTACTGAACTAGTAATCCTAAACTAGGCCTGGACTATTGATCTGGAGACAAGGGTTCAAATCCCACTACAGCAGTTGGTAAATTTAAATTCAGTTAATTAAATAAATCTGGAATTTTTAAAAAGCTAGTATCAGTAATGGCGATCATGAAATTACCATATTGTTGTAAAAACCCATCTGGTTCACTGATGTCCTTTCGGGAAGGCAATCTGCCATCCTAACCCGGTCTGGCCTATACATGATTCGAAACCCACAGCAATGTGGTTGACTCTTAACTGCCTTCTGAAATGGCGGCTCACCACCACCTTCTCAAGGGCAATTAGAGATGGGCAATAAATATTGGCCCTGCCAGCAACGCCCAGATCCCATGAATGAATAAAAAATATATATATACTAATGAATCTCCTATGGGATTGCTCATGTGAATCAAGGGTATGCTGGATTGAAACAGCTGTACAAAGTTTGAATAAAAAATCTTGGTGGTGCTCAATCTTATTTTAGGACAGCTCACAAGCAGAAACAACCAATTAGCGGGTGACTGGTGCTTAGCATATCAGAATTGATGAATTGTGTGAAGTGACTGTGGTCTCTCATTCTGCAGATTGGTCAAGGAATGTCTACAACACTAGTTTATTAACATAGTTCGTCACACTGACAAACAAGATCACATGATAAATACTCGTGAGGAGGACCATTTGGCTCTTCCCTGCTCATCCATCCAAAAAGAACCAATGGTCACCATTTTTAAATGGCTAAAAGCTAGGAACAGTGAAGGTCCAAAGAGATTCATGTGCACAGATCACTAAAATGTAATAGTCACGTACAAACAATAATCAAAAAGACTAATGGAATATTAGCCTTTATAACTTAGGGCTACAATATAGGCCCTGAAATTACGGTTGGAGGCTTCTTTCGGACGAACGCCTCCGACCTGAGAATTTTTATGAAATTACCTGGCGGTCCCGGAGACGCCTGCGATTGCGGTGGGGAGGCCTTCTCTTCCCAGTATGCGGAGCACGCTCCTGTCCTCGAGGTTCCAATGCAGAAGGTGCAGTCACATGTGACTGCACAACCAATCAGGTACAGTATTCTCATTAATAGCAATGAGAACTCCGTATCTATGAGTTCTCATTGCTATTAATGAAGAAAAAAACACACTAAACAGAGCATAAAAAATAAAAAACACACCTCACATAATTAAAATTAATTGAAATTAAAGTTAATAAATGACTTAGAAAAAAAAATATTTTCCAGATTTTTTTTAAAGTGTTGTAATTCGGGTTTAAAATAAACTTACCTTAGTGGGGTTTTTAACGTAAAAATGTTTTTAAAATCTTATTTTTATATGTTTTAAAACTCTTACACTGGTAAAAGTAGGCTATGCGCCTACTTTTACCAGGCACGAGAGTTTTAAGGACATTCGTTGGGCAAGAGATGGGCAAATACCGCAATCTTGCCCATTCGAATGTCCTTGCTACTGAGATGCATACGATCTGTCAAGCTAGAACTTGACAGATCCCAAAAGCTGGTTTTCGGTGCATGCACATCGCAAGCCGAAACCCGGCTTTTGTGATGCCTTCCCGGGTCCGTACGGAGTGTGTATGGACCCGGGGAGGCCAGAATTTCAGGGCCACAAAGGGGAGGAAGTTTTGCTACAGCTATACATAGCCCTAGGTAAACCACATCTGGAGCACTGTGTACAGTTCTGGGCACCACACTTTAGAAAGGATATATTGGTCTTGGAAGGAGTGCAGTGCAGATTCATCAGAATGTTACCAAGGCTCCAAGGGTGAAATTATAAGGAGAGATTACAGAAACTAGCCTTGCATTCCCTGAAGTATAAAAGGCGATTTGATTGAGAATTTTAGGATTTCGAAAGGAATTGATAGGATGTATGAGAGAAACATTTCCGCTGGTGGGGTTGGGGGGGTGGGGGGCTGCGGGGGGCTCTAGGACAAGGGAACGTGACCTTAAAATCAGAGCCAGGCCATTCAGGGGAGATGTTAGGAAACATTTCTTCATACAAAAGTTGGTAGAAGTGTGGAACTTTCTCCCACAAAAAGCAGTAGATGCTAGCTCAATTAATAATTTTAAATCTGAGCTCAATAGATTTTTGCAAGGCAAGGGATACCCTTGGAGACAAGTCGGCTGGATGAAGGTAGGATACAGATCAGCCTTGATCTCATTGAACAGTGGAACAGGCTTGAGGGGCTGAATAGCCTCCTCCTGTTCCTATGTTCTTGTCTAGCCATCTCCTCCGATCATAGCATCCAAACATTTAACTGATTCCAACAAGTGTCATAGATCATTGGCATTTTATCCAATATTGGTCAGGCATCACAATTTAACGACATTACCACATACAACCTGCCACTCATAAACAGTCTGATATCAGTTACCCAAATTTAAGAGCTAAACCAATTTGGATCAGAGGTTATTTACTTGAATCTTGAATCCTTTAGTTATACGATGATAGTGCGAGTGCCCACCTTTGTATGCGGGCTGAGGCATTAGTATTTATCCCCTTGTTTTCAGCGAACAGGGATATGAGGGGCTTGTGATCGTTTCCAGCTCAAATTTGAGGCCAAACAGGTATTGATGCATTTTCTTTACCCCGAACACACACGCTAATGCCTCTTTCTCAATCATGCTGCAGGCCCTCTCGGCCTTAGACAAGCTCTTGGAAGCATAGGCGACAGGTTGCAACTTCCCCGCAACGTTAGCTTGTTGTAATATACACCCAACTCCGTACGACGATGCATCACATGCTAGCACGAATATTTTACACGGGTTATACAATACAAGCAGCTTGTTGGAGCATAAAATGTTTCTGGCTTTCTCAAAAGCAATTACTTGGTTTTTTCCCCATACCTAGTTCTCACCTTTACGCAATAACACATGTAGGGGCTCTAAGAGGGTGCTTAACCCCGCTAGGAAGTTACCAAAATAGTTGAGGAGTCTCAGGAACGACCGCAGCTCTGTGACGTTCTGTGGCCTGGGCGCGTTCCTGATAGCCTCTGCCTTGGCATCTGTGGGCCAAGTGCCGTCCGCCGCGATCTTTCTCCCCAAAAACTCCACTTCTGTTGCCATGAAGCTGCATTTCGACCTCTTCAGCCGCAGCCCTACGTGATCCAGTCACTGGAGGGTCTCCTCCAGGTTTTGTAGGTGCTCGACGGTGTCCAGACCCGTGACCAATATGTCATCCTGAAAAACCACCATGCGTGGTACCGACTTGAGTAGGCTCTCTATGTTTCTCTGCAAGATCGCTGCAGCCGACTGAATTCCAGGTCCTCCAGTTCGTTGGATATAGAAACATAGAAACATAGAAAATAGGTGCAGGAGTAGACCATCCAGCCCTTCGAGCCTGCACCACCATTCAATAAGATCATGGCTGATCATTCCTTCAGTACCCCGTTCCTGCTTTCTCTCCATGCCCCTTGATCCCTTTAGCCGCAAGGGCCATATCTAACTCCCTCTTGAATATATCTAACGAACTGGCATCAACAACTCTCTGCGGTAGGGAATTCCACAGGTTAGCAACTCTCTGAGTGAAGAAGTTCCTCCTCATCTTAGTCTTAAATGGCTTACCCCTTATCCTAAGACTGTGTCCCCTGGTTCTGGACTTCCCCAACATCGGAACATTCTTCCTGCATCTAACCTGTCCAGACCTGTCAGAATTTTATATGTTTCTATGAGATCGCCTCTCATCCTTCTAAACTCCAGTGAATACAGGCCCAGTCGATCCAGTCTCTCCTCATATGTCAGTCCTGCCATCCCGAGAATCAGTCTGGTGAACCTTCGCTGCACTCCCTCAATAGCAAGAACGTCCTTCCTCAGATTAGGAAACCAAAATTGAACACAATATTTCTGGTGGGGCCTCACCAAGGCCCTGTACAACTGCAGTAAGACTTCCCTGCTCCTATATTCAAATCCCCTTGCTATGCAGGCCAACATACCATTTGCCTTCTTCACCGCCTGCTGTACCTGCATGCCAACTTTCAATGACTGATAAATCATGACACCCAGGTCTCGTTGCACCTCCCCTTTTCCTAATCTGCTGCCATTCAGATAATATTCTGCCTTCGTGTTTTTGCTCCCAAAGTGGATAACCTCACATTTATCCACATTATACTGCATCTGCCATGTATTTGCCCACTCGCCTAACCTGTCCAAATCACCTGCAGCCTCTTAGCGTCCTCCTCACAGCTCACACCGCCACCCAGCTTAGTGTCATCTGCAAACTTGGAGATATTACACTCAATTCCATCATCCAAATCATTAATATATATTGTAAAGATCTGGGATCCCAGCACTGAGCCCTGCGGCACTCCACTAGTCACTGCCTGCCATTCAGAAAAGGACCCGTTTATCCCGACTCTCTGCTTCCTGTCTGCCAACCAGTTCTCTATCCACGTCAGTGCATTACCCCCAATACCATGTGCTTTGATTTTGCACACCAATCTCTTGTGTGGGACCTTGTCAAAAGCCTTTTGAAAGTTCAAATACACCACACCCACTGGTTCTCCCCTGTCCACTCTACTGGTTACATCCTCAAAATATATATTCAAGAATATATTCAAGAGGGAGTTAGACGCAGTCCTACGAGGAGGCCTTCTGACCTGCCCGCTCACCTCCGCACAGGGTGCCCAAAGATCAGGAGCGTGGGACTGAAGTGGAGCCAATATTTAAAGAGCAGACCCCTTAAATAATTGAAGAGGGGCTGCAACCCCACGCACTGAACATAAACACGGAACACGGACTCCTCCAGGCCACAGAAATTGCAGGCAGCCTGGGAGTCCATGAACCTACTTAAAAACCTATTGCACGGGACTGCCTGTGCAACACTCTCCATGTCTGGCAGTGCCACCTCTATGTTGTAGGTTGGCCACAGATGACCAAAAGTCCACAGAGGCAGTTGTCCTCAGTCATTGGCAGGTAAATATATTAAACCCACTCAAAAGCCAAGATATTTCCATTGCAGTACAGCGACCAAAGTGTAATGTTTACTCCGAGGTGGGCTGAATCAGTATTCTGTGTTGTGTATGAATAAAGAGTCTGACTAGATACTGTGAGCTCAAAGTAAAATGTGACCTTAGTCTTTTATTGCAGGTCTCCAGAGTGCCTCTCCAGCCTGTGAGGCCTCCTTAAGTACCAGTGCTCCCAAGGGATTGTGGGATCCCTTGGGACTCCAGAGGATGAGCCCTCTGGTGGCTACACAAGGTATATACAGGTTTACACATATATAACAACACTTTCCCCACCGCCCCCCCCCCCCCCCACCTACCCCAAAGTCAATAGTGTAACTATTTACAAGGTGAGTCGATCTGGGGCCTTTCTTTCCCTGGTTGATCTTCTCGGTGCAAATGCTGGTTTTGGTGAATCGTTTGTTGGACCCTCACTGGGCTGCTGTGCAGCTGGCCTTGCTGGGCTGCCTGATTGATGAGTCCTGCTGAGCTGCTGCGGGTGATGGGTTCTGCTTCGTGGTCAACCGCGGTGTCAGTTGCCACTGGTGTGTATGTTGGAGGGGTCAAAGAAGGTAGGGTCCAAAGTGGATTGCTCAGGATAGTCCGTGAATCTGAGTTTGATTTGGTCCAAGTGTTTTCGGTGGGTGACTCCATTTGAAAGTTTGACCCAAAACACCCTGCTCCCCTCTGGCCACAATGGTGCCGGGAAGCCACTTAGACCTTGTCCATAGTTCAACACAAATATAGGATCATTGATTTCAATTTCGCATGACACATTTGCGCTATCATGATATGTACTTTGCTGAAGCCACCTGCTCTCTACATGTTCATGTAGATCAGGGTGGACTAACGAGAGCCTTGCCTTAAGTGTCTTTTGATGAGCAGTTCAGCGGGTGGGATCCTAGTGAGCGAGTGGGGTCACATGCGGTAGCTAAGCGGTGAGCCTTCAGTTACCCTCTTCAAGCTCTGCTTGATGGTTTGCACTGCTCTCTCTGCCTGACCATTGGATAGAAATATAGAAACATAGAAAATAGGTGCAGGAGTAGGCCATTCGGCCCTTCGAGCCTGCACCGCCATTCAATGAGTTCATGGCTGAACATGCAACCTCAGTACCCCATTCCTGCTTTCTCGCCATACCCCTTGATCCCCCTAGTAGTAAGGACTATATCTAACTCCTTTTTGAATATATTTAGTGAATTGACCTCAACAACTTACTGTGGTAGAGAATTCCACAGGTTCACATCTCTCTGGGTGAAGAAGTTTCTCCTCATCTCGGTCCTAAATGGCTTACCCCTTATCCTTAGACTGTGACCCCTGGTTCTGGACTTCCCCAACATTGGGAACATTCTTCCTGCATCTAACCTGTCTAAACCCGTCAGAATTTTAAACGTTTCTATGAGATCCCCTCTCATTCTTCTGAACTCCAGTGAATACAAGCCCAGTTGATCCAGTCTTTCTTGATAGGTCAGTCCCGCCATCCCGGGAATCAGTCTGGTGAACCTTCGCTGCACTCCCTCAATAGCAAGTATATCCTTCCTCAAGTTAGGAGACCAAAACTGTACACAATACTCCAGGTGTGGCCTCACCAAGGCCCTGTACAACTGTAGCAATACCTCCCTGCCCCTGTACTCAAATCCCCTCGCTATAAAGGCCAACATGCCATTTGTTTTCTTAACCGCCTGCTGTACCTGCATGCCAACCTTCAATGACTGATGTACCATGACATCCAGGTCTCGTTGCACCTCCCCTTTTCCTAATCTGTCACCATTCAGATAATAGTCTGTCTCTCTGTTTTTACCACCAAAGTGGATAACCTCACATTTATCCACATTATACTTCATCTGCCATGCATTTGCCCACTCACCTAACCTATCCAAGTCGCTCTGCAGCCTCACAGCATCCTCCTCGCAGCTCACACTGCCACCCAACTTAGTGTCATCCGCAAATTTGGAGATACTACATTTAATCCCCTCGTCCAAATCATTACTGTACAATGTAAACAGCTGGGGCCCCAACACAGAACCTTGCGGTACCCCACTAGTCACTGCCTGCCATTCTGAAAAGTACCCTTTGCTACTCTTTGCTTCCTGTCTGACAACCAGTTCTCAATCCATGTCAGCACACTACCCCCAATCCCATGTGCTTTAACTTTGCACATTAATCTCTTGTGTGGGACCTTGTCGAAAGCCTTCTGAAAGTCGAAATATACCACATCAACTGGTTCTCCCTTGTCCACTCTACTGGAAACATCCTCAAAAAATTCCAGAAGATTTGTCAAGCATGATTTCCCTTTCACAAATCCATGCTGACTTGGACCTATCATGTCACCTCTTTCCAAATGTGCTGCTATGACATCCTTAATAATTGATTCCATCATTTTACCCACTACTGATGTCAGGCTGACCGGTCTATAATTCCGTTTTCTCTCTCCCTCCTTTTTAAAAAAAGTGGGGTTACATTGGCTACCCTCCACTCGATAGGAACTGATCCAGAGTCTATGGAATGTTGGAAAATGAGTGTCAATGCATCCGCTATTTTCAAGGCCACCTCCTCAGGCCCTGGGGATTTATCGGCCTTCAATCCCATCAATTTCCCCAACACAATTTCCCGACTAATAAGGATTTCCCTCAGTTCCTCTTTCTTACTAGACCCTCTGACCCCTTTTATATCGGAAAGGTTGTTTGAATGGGGCAGATGTAACATGTTTGATCCCATTGAACTCGGCATTGGTGAAACATGGCGTGTTGTCGCTCACAAGGACATCAGGCAGGCCGTGCGTGGCAAACATCGCCGTCGGCTTTCAGTGGTGGCAGCGGATGTGCTTGCCGACATTATCTCACATTCAATCCATTTAGAGTACGCGTCTACAACCACTGGGAACATTTTACCCAAAAACGGGCCTGCATAGTCGACGTGGACCCTGGACCACGGTTTGGAGGGCCAAGACCATAAACTTAGTGGCGCCTCCCTGGGTACATTGCTTATCTGCGAGCATGTGTTACATTTGTGCACGCGGGACTCTAAGTCTGCATCAATAGCGGGCCACCACACATGGGATCTGGCCATCGCTTTCATCATTACAATGCCTCGGTGAGTACTGTGGAGGTCACTGATGAAAGTGTCCCTGCCCTTCTTGGGGATCACTACCCGATTACCCCACAGAAGGCATTCTGCCTGTATAGACATTTCATCTTTGCGCCGCTGGTACGGCTTTATCTCTTCTTGCATTTCCACTGGGACACTGGACCAGCTCCCATGAAGCACACAATTTTTTACCAGGGACAGTAAGGTGTCCTGTCTCATCCAGGTTCTAATCTGTCAGGCTGTGACGGGTGATGGCTCACACTTGAATGCTTCCATATCCATGACTAAATCTGCGGGCTGTGCCATTTCCACCCCCGTGGTGGGCAGTGGCAGCCTACTGAGAGCATCGGCACAGTTTTCTGTGTCTGGCCTGTGGCAGATGGCATCGTTGTATGCGAACAATGTGAGCGCCCATTTCTAGATGCGGGCCAATGCATTCGTATTTATTCCCTTACTTTCGGAAAAAAGGGATATAAATGGCTTATGGTCAGTTTCCAATTCAAATTTGAGCCCAAACAGAGATTGAAGCATTTTCTTTACCCCATAAACACACGCTAACACGACTTTTTCAATCATACTGTAGGCTCTCTCAGCCCTAAACAGACTTCTGGATGCATAAGCAACCTGTTGCAATTACCCAGAATCATTAGCTTGTTGCAAAACACACCGAACAGCATACGACGACGCATCACATGCTAGTACCAAATGCTTGCATGGATCATACAACACAAGCAATTTGTTTGAGCATAACAATTTTCTAGCTTTTACAAAAGCATTTTCTTGGCTACTGCCCCATACCCATTCATCTCCTTTATGCAGTAAGGCGTGCAGTGGTTCTAGCAGGGTGCTGAGACACGGTAAGAAGTTACCAAAGTAGTTCAGGAGTCCTGGAAACGACCGTAGCTCCATCACGTTCTGTGGCCTCGGTGCATTCTCGATTGCCTCCGTCTTCGAATCGGTGGGCCTGATGCCGTCCGCCATGATTCTTCTCCCAAGGAACACCACTTCTGGCGCCAGGAATAGGCACTTCGAGCGTTTTAACCTGAGCCCCATGTGGTTGAGTCAACTAAGAACCTCCTCCAGGTTCTGCAGATGCTCGACTGTGTCCCGACCTGTAACCAAGATGGCGTTCTGGAAGACCACCGTGCGCGGGATCGACTTCAGTAAGCTTTCCATGTTTCTCTGGAATATCGCCGCAGCTGATCGAATTCCAAACGGGCTTCTGTTGTAGATGAAGAGACCTTTGTGCGTGTCGATGCAGGTGAGGCCCTTTGATAATTCCTCCAGCTCCTGCGTCATGTAGGCCGAGGTCAAGTCCAGCTTCGTGAATGTCTTTCCTCCCGCCAGAGTAGCAAAAAGGTCATCAGCCTTTGGTAGTGGGTATTCATCCTGCAGGGAGAAATGATTGATAGTTATTTGTAATCATCACAGATTCTGACGGTGCCATCTCCCTTGAGGACTGCAACAATCGGACTAGCCCACTCGTTGAATTCGATTGGCAAAATGATACCCTCTCGTTCCAGCGGGTCCAGCTCGATCTCTATCCTTTCTCTCATCATGTACGGTACTGCTCTCGCCTTGTGATGGATGGGTCGCGCCCCTGGAATTAGGTGGATCTGCACTTTTGCTCCTTGGAACTTCCCAATGCCTGGTTCAAACAGCGAAGGGAACTTGTTTAAGACCTGGGCACATGAAGTGTCGTCAGCAGACGAGAGCACTCGGACGTCGTCCCAGTTCCAGTGTATCTTTCCCAACCAGCTCCTGCCAAGCAGCGTGGAACCATAGCCCGGTACCACCCAGAGTGGTAGCTTGTGCACCGCTCCATCGTAGGAGACCTTTACAGCAGCACTGCCGATTACGGGAATCAGTTCCTTTGTGTAAGTTCTCAGTTTCATGCAAATGTGAGTCAAGACTGGCCTTGAGGCCTTGCTGCACCATAATTTTTCAAAAGTCTTTTCGCTCATAATGAACTGGCTCACGCCCATGTCCAGCTCCATTGACACCGGGAGTCCATTTAAATCAACCTTCAGCATTATCGGGTTACACTTTGTGGTAAATGTGTACACCCCATATACCTCTGCCTCCTCGGTCTGAGGCTCTGGTTCATCGTGATCCGCCGTGGATCTGTCCTCCTCTGCAACATGGTGGTTTATGGGATTAACAGGGTTTGCAGCTCGCCTGCACATACTGTTGGAGATGTCCCATTGTTGCACAGCCCTTGCAAATGTACCCTTTGAACCGGCATGAATGGAAACGATGATCACCCCTGCAGCACCAACAAGGTATTAATGGCCTTGCATTCATCATCCTTGATGGTGGACTCCGAGACATCTGCGGACGTACAGCTGCAGGCATATGGGGCCTGCCCTGTACGTTGCGATTTGAAAACAACATCACTTTGTTCACAGTACTTGTAGCAGCACTTGTGTGTTGATAGATTTGCTTAGTATTATCACTGGTGGCAATGAACGCCTAGGCTATCGCTATGGCTTTACTCAAGGTTGGGATCTCTACAGTCAAAAGTTTGTGAAGTATCACTTCATGGCCAATGCCAAGTACGAAAAAGTCTCTGAGCATGTGCTCCAAATGTCCTTCAAATTTGCAATGTCCTGCAAGGCATCTTAGCTCGGGGACATAACTCCCCCACTTTCTGGCCTTCAGACCTTTTGCAGGTGTAGAACCGGAACATCGCATCAGAACTCTTTCCTTCGGGTTCAGATGCTCCCGGACCAGTGTGCACAAATCACCGTATGATTTTTCTGTGGGTTTCGCTGGAGCAAGTAGATTTTTCATGAGGCCATACGTTGGTGCCCCGCAGACGGTGAGGAAAATTGCCCTTCGTTTGGCAATGTTCGCTTCTCCTTCCAGCTCGTTGGCCACGAAGTATTGGTCGAGTCGCTCCATGAAGGTTTCCCAATAATCTCCCTCCAAAAATTTCTCCGTGATGCCCACTGTTCTCTGCATCGTTGGGTTCATTATCCAGTTGTTGTGTATGAATAAAGAGTCTGACTAGATACTGTGAGCTCAAAGTAAAGTGTGACCTTAGTCTTTTATTGCAGGTCTCCAGAGTGCCTCTCCAGCCTGTGAGACCTCCTTAAGTACCAGTGCTCCCAAGGGATTGTGGGATCCCTTGGGACTCCATGGGATGAGCCCTCTGGTGGCTACACAAGATATATACAGGTTTACACATATATAACACTCTGTAAAACTCACTGGGATTTATGTTCTTTCTTCATGATATATACTTAAAACTTTTGTTGCCTTTCATTATTGCTGTTTGATAGTTTCAACCAGATATCCATCCGTACCTCCCAATTCTGATCCATTTGCATGTTGTATCTTCAAGTTTATGACTGTTTGTCTTATATGACCACTGCATATTCTCTTTCCCTCGTCTTGTTACTTTGCATTTGTCCACATTAAACATCTGCCACTTGTCAGCCCAATCCGTCTAGATCTCCCTAAATACACAGCCCATATGACCCATTTGTTTAGAGCATTAAATTCACCTTATCTTAATAATCAATTTGTGTGTCTTCTCACTGGCCTTTAAAAGTTGAATTAGTAGCACAAAAAAAATCAATCTTGCCGCAGCTGTGGGGCTGTTCTTTCGTGAGCTCCTGTATATTTTTTAATTAGCCTAGATTTTGGTGATTGACACCTAGTTCCATCAGCAGTCCTGAGACAGTTGTGTTACATTCCTGTGTAAATTATACATATGGTGATGTATCTAATTACTCATCATCTCTGCAATATCTTATTATATATTAATCAAAGCAAAATGACTAGCAGTAGTGGTTGACATTTAACTCAGATCGGTAGCACAAGTGAAAAATATTTAACAAAGAAATCTCAGTTTTTCTTTTTTTTTAAATAGGTACAAGTCCTGAACTCAGCTATATTATCAGTGGAAGTTTTGAATGGAAGGAAGTCAAATCACTGACTGACTCATATGATTACTATTACATTTTCTAGCAGTCTCTTAAGAGAGGTCCAGTAGCAAGATGTTTGCCTACCCTTTTCAGCTGTGAATAATGCATAGTGATCACAAAGATGAGGTCGAAAATATATTTAAAAGGGAATAATAAAGAAGTAAAATGTGCATGAAGAATAGATTTTATGTAATTGCTACACTTATTGATCTGGCAATCAATACCTTGAATTACCATTCATGCAGCTTGCTTGAACCTTCTTGTGCCTGATATAAATCCTTTGCTTGGCCCCAGAGACAGATTCCTTAGTGATCAATTATAAAACAGTGCACTTCACATGCATGGAATTAAGTGGAATACAATGTACCACAAGAGTAAGGGATCATTCCAAAGGTAATACTTTATTATACATCAGAATAAACACTTACAATTTACGCAATGTGGATGAAGTACAAAGAATATGGGATCATACCTCTTAGCTGTTTCTATAGGCAGTGTGCTCACAATGCAACTAACATAACAAATGAAATCAACATGCAGAGAAATCTTATCCTTGAAGTGCTTCATAATAAGAAAAAAATAATGAGCTTGAGTTCAGCCAGGAAAAAGCAAAAGCTAAATGTATTTCAGTATCTAAAGGAAAACAGTCCAGTGTTATTTAAGAAGTTCGTTATGAATGCCTTTTGGATCTGTTTGTGATACAGTATTTGTTTATATTGGCCTATATTTCATTGTTGCACTCTATTAGGTGCACAAATTAGTAAGGTTTATGATCAAAGACATAACCCCTGTTTAATAGCATATGCTTCAGCAGGAAAATATCATGTACATAGTTCAGATATTAATTAAGGTTCCTGAACATGCATTCCACTAAGCAATGTCTTTCTTTGCTCCCCTCTCAATTTACCAGGCTCATTCTGGGATATGGTTTTACAGCTACCCTTTGATACTATGCCCAAGTGGCCATTATTCCCACATGAGCCCACACAGTGAGTGTTGACAAGTTATTTGACCACAGAGCCCATCACTACTGAGTTTAATCCTATCCCCACTCAATATCCAATGTTTGCATGGAGTTACTGTAAAGTGATCAGGAAACTTTATTTAATTTTTGTCTCAAGTTCAATGATGCTGAAGCCCATTGTAGCATCTGCCGCTGCCCAGGCTAACCTAACCACCTCCTTTCCAAGATCGGAACTATCCCATAATCACTGCCATGTCCCCCAGAATTGAATGCCCACGATCACCAACCCCCCACCCACAATCTAACCCCCCACAATCATTGACACCCCCCACCCAACAATCGTGATTCTCTCGCAACCACCAATCCTCCCATCATGATCGAGCCGTTTTGCAATCAATGGTCCCCGCCAGGATTATCAACCCCTTCCCATGATCGGACCTCCACGATCACGAACCCCTCCCACGATCAGACCCATCACAATCATTGATACTCTCCTACACTCAGATCCCCTGCAATCACCACCCCCGCACGATTGGAGCCCCTGCGCAATCACATACCCCCTCCTGACCTCCCAGATCTGCCCCTGATCTGCCTCCGCCCCCCCAACTCTACAAAACCTCTCTGTACCCAAACCCCCCACCCCCACCCCACCACTCCCTGTGATCTCTACCCCAGAAGCACCAACCTACCCGCTCCTGCGCTGCGGCCTCTGCTGCAGCATTCCCTGCCTGACAGGAAGCCAAGCCTGTCAATCAAAACCTGGACTTCCTCCCCCCGCTTGGAAATCCCGCCTCAGTAAATATAATGGCCATTTTCTCCACATTTACCCTATCAAACTCTTTCATAACTTAAAGACCTCTATCAGGTCACCTATCAGTCTTCTCTTTTCTAGAGAAAATGGCCACGGTCTATTCAGTATTTCCTGATCGTTATAACCTATGAGTTCTGGACAAATTATTAGACAAATCTTTTTCCTATATAACATACATCATGTGACACGTATTTTTAACAGGCCCGTTTTGCAAGATAAAAGGGGGCATGTTAAATGCAAAAGTTACTTTGAGATTTAATGACATTAAAGGTTTTTGCATGACCTCCTTGATTATAATGTGCACCTGGGTTTTGAACCCAATTGTCAAAGTTTATTGGTATGTTATTTGCAAGACAGGGAGACTTTAAGAACATAAGTAATAGGAGTAGGCTAAACGGCCCCATGAGCCTGCTCCGCCATTCAATAAGATCACGGCTGATCTGATCTTGGCCTCAACTCCACTGTCCTGCCTGTTCCCCATAACCCTTGACTCCCCTTTAGTTCAAGAATTTGTCTATATCAGCCTTGAATATATTCAATGACTCAGCTTCCACAGCTCTCTGGGGTAGAGAATTCCAAAGATTCACAACCCTCTGAGAGAAGAAATTCCTCCACATCTCCGTCTAAATGGGCAACCCCTTATTCTGAAACAATGCCCCCTAGTTCTAAATTCCCCCACGAGGGGAAACATCCTCTCAGCGTCTTTTCTTTCAAGCCCCCTCAGAAAATTATATATTTCAATAAGACCACCTCTCATTCTTCGAAACTCCAATGAGTACAGGCCCAACCTGCTCAACCTTTCCATATAAAACAACCCCTTCAACCTAGGAATCAACCTTCTCTGAACTGCCTCCAATGCAAGTATGTCCCTCCTTAAATAAGGAGACCAAAATTATAGGCAGTACTCTAGGTGTGGTCTCACCAACACCCTGTACAGTTGTAAAAAGACTTCTCTACTTTAGTACTCCCCCCCCACCCCCCCCCCACTTGCAATAAAGGAATAAAGGCCAACATCCCATTTGCCTTCCTAATTACTTGCTCTACCTGCATGCTAACTTTCTGTGTTTTATATACGAGGACACCCAGATCCCTCTGTACTGCAGCATTCTGTATGCTCTCTCCATTTAAATAATATTTTGCTTTTCTATTCTTCTTACCAAAGTAGATAACCTCACATTTCCCCACATGATACTCCATCTACCAAATTTTACCCACTCACTTAACCAATCTATATCCCTTTGCAGACTCTTTGGAGATTGTTATGTATGTAAACATTGTAACTGTGTAAGATTTGCCATCAGAGAGCGCAACTGTTGGAGGCCCAAGGGTCATCTGCACACCTCGTGCAAGTGAGTATACAAGGTTGTCTGCCCTGCTTAGGCACTCTGGAGTTGTATTAAAGAGACTAAGGTCACATCAGTTTTAGCTCACAGTACTCAGCCTTGTGGAGTTCTTCCATACTTAACAATTGGCGACAAGTAAGAGATTACGAACTTTCACATGGTCATGGCTGCCGTTGGTATTTTAGAGAGATTTGTTGAGGGTGATGATTGGGAAGCCTTTGTTGAGCGTCTCGGCCAGTAGTTCGTGGCCAACGAGCTGGATGGGGACGATAAAGCGACAAACGCAGGGCGATTCTCCTCACTGTGTGTGGGTCCACAACATACGGCTAGCACCGGAGAAACCAGCTGAGAAGACATATACAGAGTTGTGTACGCTGGTTTGGAACCACCTCAAGCTGAAGGAGAACGTCTTAATGGCCAGGTATCGTTTCTACACGCACCACCGCTCCGAGGGCCAGGAAGTGGCGAGTTATGTCGCCAACCTGAGATGCCTTGCGGGAACTTGTGAATTTGCTGGATTTTGGGGGGAAATGCTGCGGGACTTTTTTGTGCTTGGCATCGGCCACGAGGTCATTCTTCGCAAGCTGCTGTCCACCGAATCCCAAGACCTGAGCAAGGCCATCACGATAGCCAGGCATTCATATCTACGAGTGCTAATACCAGACAGATATTTTCCCAGCATCGAAGTTCACGGACAAGTACGGTGCATAAAATAACATCGCTAGCTGACAGAACTGCATATGGCAGGGTCAACACGTCTACAGCTGCACGATCTAGGATGACTCAGAGTTCACCATCGGGCGTGAATGCAAATCCATTAGCACCATGTTGGCTCTGTGGGGGTAATCATCGAGCCCATCAATGTTGATTCAAGCACTACGTGTGCAAAGGCTGCGAAACAATGGGGCACCTCCAGTGAATGTGCAAGAGTGCTGCAACTCACCATGTGGCAGAGCTGGCAGAGGATGATCGATCCGGCACGGATCATTCAGAACAAACAAGAGAGGCAACTGAACCCGAGGAAGAGGTGTATGGGGTACACACCTTCACCACCAAGAGCCGTCCTATCAGGCTGAAAGTCAAATTGAACGGTATTCCGGTATCAATGGAGTTGGACACGGGAGCGAGTCAGTCAATTATGAGCCAGAAGGCTTTTGAGAAACTGTGGGGCAACAAGGCACAAAGGCCCAAACTGAGCCCGTTTCTGACAAAGCTGCGCACCTACACCAAAGAGCTCATATCAGTCATTGGCAGTGCAGAGGTTAAGGTATCATAATTTGGAGCTGTGCATGATTTATCACTGTGGATTGTACCAGGCGATGGCATAACGCTATTCGGCAGAAGCTGGCTGGGAAAGATTCGATGGAACTAGGACGACATCAAAGCACTATCTTCAGTGGATGATGCCTTGTGTGCCCAAGTGCTGAGCAAGTTTCCGTCGCTATTTGAATCAGGCATCGGCAACTTCACAGACTCCAAGGTGCAGATCCATCTAGTCCCCGATGCAAGGCCCGTTCATCACAAGGCTCGAGTGGTTCCATATATGATGAGGGAGAAAGTCGAGATCGAACTGGACAGACTTCAACGAGAGGGAATCATATCAGCAGTCGAGTTCAACAAGTGGGCCAGTCTGATTGTTCCGGTGTTAAAAAGCGATGGCACGGTCAGAATCTGCGGAGACTACAAGGTAACGATCAACCGAGTTTCGTTACAGTACCCGCTACTCAAGGCGGGTGACCTGTTCACAACGTTAGTGCGGGGGGGGGGAAGTCGTTCACCAAGTTGGACCTAACCTCCGCCTACATGACACAGGAGTTGGCTAAATCTTCGAAAAGACTGACGTGCATCAACATGTACAAAGGACTGTTTATATACCACAGGTGCCCTTTTGGGATTCGCTCGGCTGCTGCCATCTTCCAGAGAAACATGGAGAGTCTGCTGAAATCGGTTCCGCGCACTGTTGTGTTTCAAGACGACATCCTGATCACCGGTCGTGACACCACCGAACACCTGCACAACCTGGAAGAGGTTCTAATTCAACTAGACAGAGTGGGACTCAGGCTGAAATGCTCCAAGTGTGATTTCCTGGCGCCAGAGGTCGAATTTTTGGGGAGAAAGATTGAGCAGATGGCATCAGACCCATGGACTCAAAGACAGAGGCCATCAAGAATGCACCCAGACCACAGAATGTGATGGAGCTGCGTTCGTTCCTGGGATTCCTAAACTAATTTGGTAACTTTCTACCCGGGTTAAGCACTTTGCTGGAACCGTTGCACAAGTTGCTACGTAAGGGTGACGACTGGGTTTGGGGTAAATCTCAAGAGACAGCCTTCGAGAAGGCCAGAAACCTACTTTGTTCTAATAAGTTACTTGTACTGTATGACCAGTGTAAACGATTAGTGCTAGCTTGTGATGCATCTTCGTACGGGGTCGGCTGTGTGTTACAGCAAATCAATGTATCAGGCAAACTTCAACCAGTTGCATACGCGTCTAGAAGTCTGTCTAAGGCTGGAAGAGCCTACAGTATGGTCGAGAAAGAGACGTTAGCATGTGTATATGGGGTTAAGAAAATGCACCAATACCTACTTGGACTTCGGTTTGAGCTTGAAACCGACCACAAACCGCTAATTTCACTGTTTTCAGAAAGCAAAGATATAAACACCAATGTTTCATCCCGCATCCAAAGATGGGGACTAACATTGTCCGCCTATGACTATGTTATCCGCCACAGACCAGGTACGGAGAACTGTGCTGATGCCCTCAGTCGGCTACCATTGCCCACTACTGGGGTGGAAATGGCGCAGCCCTCAGACTTGCTCCTGGTCATGGATGCTTTTGAGAGCGAGGGATCACCCGTCACTGCTCGCCAGATCAGGATCTGGACCAGCCAGGATCCTGTGCTATCACTTGTAAAAAGTTGCGTCCTCAATGGGAGCTGGTCGGCCGTTCCCGGGGAAATGCAAGATGAAATTAAGCCATTTCACCGACGCAAAGATGAAATGTCCATCCAGTCGGATTGTCTCTTATGGGGTAATCACATGGTTTTGCCAAAAAAAGGCAGGGAATCGTTTATACGCGACCTACACCAATACCCACCCAGGCATAGTCATGATGAAGGCTATAGCCAGGTCACATGTTTGGTGGCCCGGCATTGACACGGACTTTGTGTCATGCGTACACCAGTGCAACACATGCTCACAATTGAGCAATGCACCAAGGGAGGCTCCATTGTGTCTGTGGTCATGGCCCTCCAAACCGAGGTCCAGGACCCACGAAGATTTTGCTGGCCCCTTTCTCGTAAAGATGTTTTTAGTTGTAGTGGACACTTACTCTGGATGGATTGAATGCGTAATCATGTCATCCAGCACATCCACCGCCAGCATTGAAAGCCTCCAGGCCGTGTTCGCCACCCATGGCTTGCCCAACATCTTTGTCAGTGACACTGGACCATGTTTCACCAGCTCAGAATTCAATGAGTTTATGACCCACAATGGCATCAAGCATGTCAGGTGTGCCCCGTTTAAGCCCGCATCCAATGGTCAAGCGGAACAGGCAGTCCAAACCATCAAGCAGAGCTTGAAACATGTGACGGAAGGCTCCTTGCAGATCCGCTTATCTCGGGTTCTGCTCAGCTACCGGAAGTGACCCCACTCGCTCACTGGGGTTCCCCCTGCAAAATTGTTAATGAAGAGAACACTCAAAACTAGTCCACCTGGATCTAAATGATCATGTTGAAACCCGGCGACACCAGCAAAACATGTACCACGGTCGCGCGGCTGTATTGCGTGATATTGGTGTTAACGACCCTGTGTTTGTCCTTAATTACGGTCATGGACCTAAATGGGTTGCTGCCACTGTCTTGGCCAAGGAGGGGAATAGAGTGTTTATAGTTAAACTATTGAATGGACAAACATGCAGAAAGCATTTGGATCAGACCAAACTGCGGTTCAGCGACAACCAGGAACAACCTTAAGAAGACATTACCATCATCGACCCACCAACACACACCCAACCAGCAATCGACCTCACTGTCAATCAAGAGGATAAACCCACCATTCCCAACAGTCCTGTCAGACCAGCCGTGCCGCAGTGCAGCAATGGTCCAACCAACTCACCCATGCCAGAGTTTGAACTCAGACAATCAACCGGGGAACGTAGGGCCCCGGATCATCTCAACTTGTAAATAATTTGTATCAAAGACTTGGGGGGTGGGGGGAGTGATGTTATGTATGTAAACATTGTAACTGTGTAAGACATGCCAACAGAGGGCACAACTGTTGGAGGCCCAAGGGTCACCTGCACACCTCATGCAAGGGAGTATAAAAGGTTGTCTTCCATGCTGCTTAGGCACTCTGGAGTTGTATTAAAGAGACTAAGTTCACATCAGTTTTAGCTCACAGTACTCAGTCTTGTGGAGTTCTTCCATACTTAACAGGGATCGAAATTGCCCTCCGTCCGAAATGGAGAGCACGCACCACATTTGAGCGTCCCTTACCACCAAGATAGATGGGGTGGTGTTAAGAGGGACATTCCGCTTTCTCGGCCTGAAAACGGAGCCAAGTGGACTGGTTCAGCGGTGTGGCAGCAGAATGGGGTTTGGATCGCGCAATTCCACTCCTAACCATTTGATCCAAACAATGCAGCTGCTCCCTGGCCTTCTTAAAGGGCAGGTTTTGCAACGGTTTCTTGACTTCATTGTCAATTACATCAGAGGAGATGGCTACAAGGGGAGGTTTGAGGAGGGTCAGCCGCTTCAGCGACGTGCAGCTGCAAACTCTCATGGAAGCTGTGGAGGGAAGGAGGCAGATAATCTTCCCTGAAAGTGTTGGGAGACCAAGTCAGAGCGTCTTCACCGAAGCCTGGAGGGAGATTGCCAAGGAAGTTTTGGGGACCTCCATTCACCAGCGCACCTCCACCAAATGCAGAAAAAGGCTAACCAACCTTGTTCGAGTGACGGAAGTAAGTACATCTTCCCCTCACTCCTCACATTACATGTGCCAGACTCTCCTTCACCTTAACTTGTTTCCCACCAACACTACTTAGTAGCTGAAGTGCCTGTTGATTGCTAGGCCTGTATGTGTGCACACTCACAATGGAGGATGCCTTGCATCTGACATTCACAACTGCATGTAATCAACCCAGACTTGCATTCATTGCCAAGGTCACTGGAAACCTCCACTTACCAACCCTTCGTTGCATTGCAGGCCAAAGTGGAGCAGAACCGTGCCGATCAACAAGCCACTGGTGGGGGCGAATCCCAAAATGTCCAGCTCACGGATCTAGAGGAGAGGGTGCAGTGGCTAGTGGGCATGCACGTTGGACTCGCTGTGGCTGCTGGTTGCTCCAATGGTGCTGGGGGCAGCATGGGTGAGTGAAAGGCTTTGTGCAATGCCATCTCTCCCTGACAGTGCAATGGCCTACCTGGGTGCAAGCTGCTTGCTCCAGGGTGAAATGCAACACATCACCCTCACGGCACCCCTTCTCCCATTTGTTATTCCAGATGATACCTCGAGTGTCATAATGAATGAGACAGACATCCTTGACATGACTGGCAGCCACAGTCAGGAGGAGACAGTTGACAACCTGGATGATCTTGGCAGCATCTCGGATGAGGGAGATGGAGAGGGGGAGAGCTCTGCCAGCAACAGTGCATCACTGCTTCATACAGTCCCACGCACCAGCTCAGATACTGGGAGTCTGCGGTTGGGTAACCGGGTTTTAGGAGAGGTGTCTGCACTGTTTGTGCAGGGCAAAGGGAACCTCAGGTGCCATCTCTCCGGGGGCGAGAGCGCAGCTGAGTCCTGCTGAGGGGGACTCAGATGAGCCCATCGATGTTGGGGCTTATGAGCAAAGCATGGAGGCCATGCAATCCGAGCTCTTGGTGGCAATGCAAGGGATGCCCGAGAGGCTGTCGCAAGTGGTGCCACCCCATTCCACCGATCTGTGCTCCCACAGCTTGGTAGGGGAGATGGGGTGCTGCATAAAAGTTCAGGACAATAGTCACCTTGGATGCCACGCTCAGGGCTGTCCTCACCCATGTTCGCGGTTCCAATTCTGCCTGCAGGAGATTGCAGAGCTCCAACAGATATCCTTCCAGAATCTTAGTCTGTGCAGGCACTGATCATCATTCAAATCCCTGTATGAGAATTGCTGGCAGAAGACCCTTTCTCGATATGGCCTGGCGCCCCGCCTCCCCCCCCCCCCCCCCCCACATCTGTGTAGTCATCTGGCTCTGTGCTGTGGCTCATTAGCTTCTCTCTGCTGCTCTGCTGCCTCCTCCACCTCTGCAAGCTACTGCTGCCCAGCATTTGGTTCTGCTGCAAGCTGCCTCCTGGCCTGCTGGCCCAGTATCTGATGTTGGGGATCTGCGTACCTCACTCTCCTCCTTAGGGGCTGCCCTTGCTGAGGGCCTTCCTGTGGCACCTCTCTTGCCTCCCCTCTGTCGCCATCTCCCTAGCCCTCTCCATGCTGGGCCGCAATGATACCTGCCACACTTGCCCGCTGCCTCTGCAGCCATTGACCCCACCACCGCCTTCTCCTGTGTGCCTCAGCGGCACGCACAATGTACAGGAGGTGTTGGCCTGCCAGCACTGCCCCCATTTCAAAGCTCCCCAAGCCCAGCCTCCTCGAAGTGGCCTCCCTGTTCTGCAGCTGTAAGGTGCGTCCAGCACTCACAAAGCAGCACGCATTCTATCCTTGCACTGCTAGTGAAATAATGGGAAAAAGTCACCGACACAAAATCAACATAAAGCAACACACCTTTAAGGCACTCCGGTGGTGTGCATCAGTAATTATGCACCACCCGAAAAAACCTACTCTTGGCACTGCCGAGCGGGCGGACGACTTTTATAGCGGAATGTCGCTTCCAGCCCGTGACCTCGGCGGTGCCACTCAACACCGCAACATGGCTGCCGATTTCTAGTGATAACAGGCCTTAAGGGAAGGGGCAATTTCAGCCCCAACGGCCCGAAATTGGTCGATACCGATGGTCCACCCATTTCTCGGCGGTATGCCGGCCATATGTCATTTCATACCGCCGGCATACCGCCGAGACCAAAGAAGGCAAAATTGGTGAAAAATATTTCACCATTATGTCGGTGGTATGTCAGCGGTCTGTATCGGGCGGTAAGCATCTTAATAGTCGATCGACTATCTGTTCAATGGGCGGTGCAGCAAGGAACTACACATGCGCAAATTTTTTTCTTTCCAGTTTTTTTCACAAACGTTTTACCCACGTTTGCGGGGGTCAAGGGTCACCCACGCATGTGCAGTGAGTTGAGGAGGAAGAGAGATTGAGAAGGAGCAGCAAGGTAGTCGAAGACCAGTGAGTTTGAAAATAGATAGCACAGTGGAAAAAACTTGGTAGCAACTAATAATTATTTAGTTTCAACACAAGAACAGATATTTAAGAAGGGAAAATTAATATCCAGAAAAAAATTATGCCAATGTTAAAGAAAACATCCAAGTGCAGGAATATCGAGAAGGAGGGAAGGTTGAGGGCGCCTGCCTTCGATGAAACGGAGGCCCTTCCGGAACACATCACAGAGAGGTACTCCGACCTCACCAAGGGTGGTCGTGGAAAGCCCCTCCCAAAGGAGTACAATGAATTTGGGACAAAGCTGTGTCGTGAAAAGTACAATGGTACGCAGCAGGGAAAGGTGCCATAAGAGGTGGAACAACCTGGTGAGGGTTGCAAGAGTAAATAATGATTTTATTTATGCACCTCCCCCCTCATGTGCTATGTACTATGTAAACGTAGGTTCATTGTCACATGGATGATGTTATTTATCTTAAGGTTATTGCGATGTATTCGTGCTTTTCAGGCAATGACAAGAGGGTCACGCAGCGCTTTTTTTTAATGTGTGTGTGTGTGTGTGTGTGTGTTTGTGCCATGTTAAATGGATTGAAGATTTATATTTTGATTTGCTTTACTTTCTGCAGAGGAAGACATCTGCAATAGCGGCTGATCAGTGTCTCACGGGGAAGCGGCTCCACAACCAGAGGCCGGTTACAGGTATCGAGATCCGTGCTTTGTCCCTGGTTGAGGATAGCAACCGCGCCACCACCGGCATGGAGCTGACCCAATCATACAGGATGGTAAGTTGAATAAAATGCAGTCTGTGTTGCGGCCCTGTAATGTCATGTAATCTAACTGTAACTGTAATGTTGGCCTGATGTAATGTAATGTAAGTTTATTGTACTGTAATGTTGGTCTCATGTGATGTACTGGAATGTTGGGGGCATGTAACACAATGCATATATGTATTCTGTCTGTGATATGTAATGCAGTACTGCAGCAGTGGTGGACATTTAAGTAAGACTGCGCTAAGTCATTGTACTATGTATTAATATAATCCTGACCCCTCCCTTGGTGTCAAGCTTTTTTAAATGTTGTTTTGTACTTCCCGACTCCAGTGATTCAGACCACAGTGACACCGATAATAGACCCACTGCCTCCATGTCTGGCATCACCCAGCCCTCTCCCAACGAGGAAGAGGAAGAAGAACAGGATGAGCCGCTGATCCAGCAGCCAGTGGAGGCGGAGCTCGTGGTGGAGACGGAGGAGGATACACCAGCTCCATGTGGGACAGCTGGAACATCCTCCACCACGACAGAGTCTATATTCAGGGGATTCCCCCATTGGTCCTCTGATTCTTCTGGACCAAGCCGTGCACAGCAACGCACCCCCAGTGTTGCAGGGCCTTTGCCGCAGCGACGGAGGTTGGTGCAGGAAAGGTCGGTTGCTGTAGGCGCGTACCAGGACATGGTGCATCTGTCACAGGCCAGCATCGACATAGGTCAAGAGCTGCTCAAGGCCATGACTACAACAGCCACTAACATCGCGGCTCTATCAGAGCGGCAATCGGAGGAAAGGTTGCGCAATGATTGCCACAATAGAGCAAACCGCCGATGCCATCGAAGCCATGCGGCAATCGAAGGGATTGGGACATGGCACAGAACCCCCACGTGCCATTGTAGTCAGGAGGACAGCACCTGAGCGTGGGGAGCTGACATCATCTTCCAGCTCTGAAGCCTCGCCTTCCACATCACGAGCTTCTCCTGAGGCCCCAGTTATTGCGCCTGCAATGTCTGACCCCCCCACCCCGCAATGACAGCAACGGCACTTGGGGTGTGGTGCTGGACGGCAGCTTGGTATCAACACGGGGAGGTCCATGCCCACTGGCACTGGGAAAGGGCAGAACGGTAGTAAGAAAGGGTGGTGTATTATGAGGCCACGGAAGGGGCAGAGGGCGTGGAAACTAAAGGCTTTGTTATTAAAGTTTTAAAATGTTTGTTAAAGTTGGTATTAAAGTTTTGTAAGTTTTGTTAAAGTTTTTATTAAAGTTGTAACAATTGTAAATTTTTACAAAGTTTTGAAACTTGTATATTTTTAACATTTTTAGATAAACATTTGAATTGAATTTTTTGTACAGTATCAAACTTTTGGGGTTACAGGCATGAGGGTCTAAAAATGTAGCTCTCCACATTCAAGCAAAGCGTTCATTTATGAGCTGCTGATGTAACAATTTTGCAGTAGTGGTATTGGGGGTTGGGGGGGCGGTGGTGGGGGCGGTGCGATGGGTTCGTCTGGAAGATCCTCCTCCCCCTCATTTTCCTGTTCTTCCTCCTCCGTCTCCTGCACTCTCTCATCACGTGGTCCCGCAGTCCCCTGCGGCAATTCCTGTCCCCGCATGATTACTAAATTATGCAACATGCAGCGTACCACTGTGAACTGAGCAACCTGCTCAGGGTGGTATTGCAGTCTGCCTCCCGAGTGGTCCAAGCATCGAAAGCCCTGCTTCAGCACTCCAGTTGTCATTTCAATTATGTTACGTGTGGCGATATGGTTTTTATTGTATCTATCATTGCTCGGGTTCTATGTGAGGGTTCCGCAGGGGGATCAAGAGCCAGGTGGCGAGGCTGTACCCTTTGTCCCCCAGCATCCAGCATTTACCTTGTGGCTCAGACTTCAACAGGTCAGACACAGAGCTCTCACTCAAGATATGCGCATCATGGATGCTCCCTGGAAAGTTGCCATTCACTGCCATTATGCGCTGTGTATGGTTGTATACCAGCTGCACATTGAGAGAGTGGAATCCCTTACGGTTTCGGTACACCTCCGCCTCCTGTAATGGTGCTCGCAGGGCAATATAGGTACAGTCAACAGCACCCTGCACCTTGGGGAAGCTGGCAATGCGTGTAAATCCCAAAGCCCTGTCACTCTGAGCCTCCCTCATCATTGGGAAGTTTATAAATTCCATCCAGCATGCAAACAATGCTTCGGTTACCTGTTGAATGCACCGATGCGTAGCGTACTGAGAAATAGCGCATATGTTCCCAGCTGAAAAGACCCACATACATAAAAGGAAAGTGTCACAGTCACCTTCATCTCAACAGAGAGTGCAGTAATATTGGTGCTCCCAGGCTGCAGGTCTGCCTTAATGAGCTGTCAAATCTCAGTGATGACCTCTTTTCGGAAGCGCAGCCTTCGGACACACTGTTGATCGGTCAGGTCTAAGTATGAACACTTCTCCTTGAAGATCCTTTGTGGGTAAGGCCTCCTCCTCCTCATCATCATCATTCTGTGACCTCTTTCATCTGCCTTATAACTCTGCTCAATAAACTTCCTCACATCTGGTTCCTCCATTAGACAGGTTGTCATCAATACAAGCTGAGATAACACAGACCCCATTGTTTTTAAAGCTCCACAATATTTTTCGCTCAAAAAAAATTAATAAAATGCCTTTCTATCAATAATTTACTCAGCAATGGTAAATATACCTTTTCCAATCAAATTCGCACTCTAAAATCACTTTTCACCTCAGAGATACAGAGCTGCCCATTTCCGGCCACTTACCATCGCGTAAAACCATCTTTTCCAGGACGGTATGCAGCTCCGGTGGTATGTCGGCAGTTTGCAAAGAAAATCGCACTTTTTGCGCAATATGCAGGTGGTCCTGTGCTGCAGACAGTGTGCATACCGCTCGGCGGTAAGTCATTGATGAATGTTCCGCTGAGCGGTATTTCAGCGGTATGTAGCTGTTTTCTGACCAAAATCGCCCTTTTGGGTGGTATGCGGTGGTATGTCAATCAATTTCGCCCCCCAGATGTTGCGGAGTTTTGGGTCCTGAGCATCTGTATACTGTTTTTAAAATGTATTGAGAAAAATTTGAGTTCATGTCAGTCATGGAATTTAATTTAAGTACATTTTCTAGAAAGGTGGAAAGATGCTTTAAAAAGGTTCTGCAATTATAATTCTATTGTGCACAATGATACAGCAAGCTACAATTTAGATACCTTTTACATGATTTCAACAGAAGGAAGAAAATAGGAATGTTGTCTATTAATTCCACTACTGTGCTATGTTGGGCTGTGCACTTAAAATCATTTAACACAATCACCCACAAAAAACATAATAGGGCAGAAATTCCTGTCTCTTGGGTCCGTACCTGGGAAGGCATCGGAAAAGTCGGTTTTCAGCGCACAATGCGCATGCGCTGAAAGCCAGCTTTTCCGATCTGTCAAGCTGGAGCTTGACAGATCTTCCATATCTCGGGAGTGAGGACATTTGCATGGGCAAGATTGCGGTATTTACCCATAACTTGCCCAGCAAACGTCCTGAAAACGCATGTGCCTGATAAAAGCATTTTAAAATAAAATTAGAAACACATTTTGTTGTTAGAAACCCTCCCCACTACAATAACATTATTTTAAACCATATTTTTAAAAACTTTTTAAAAAATCAGAAAAATATATATTTCGTTTATAATACATAAATAACTTTAATTTAAATTAATAACAATATGTGGTGTATTTTTTCTATTGTTTATTTGTGTTTTGGGTGTTTGGGGGTGGGGTTTCTCATTCATAATAATGGAAACTCCAACTTACTGAGTTCCCATTATTATGAATGAGAACATACTTTACCTAATTGGCTGCCCAGAGCCATGTGACTGCAGCTCCAACCCTGCGCACGTCCTGACGTGCACGCACTGCGACGCAGTCAGTGGAAGCCTCAGGACTGGCAACTCACCCGCAGCAGCTTCAGGTAAGTGAGCATCTTTTTGAAGTATTTTTTAAGTGCTTGCGGGAAGCAGTCGACCAGGATTTCTGGGCCAATATAAGTGAAAGAAAACGAATTATGGCACCTAACGTTTTATACCAATTGTGTACATACACATACTACATTTCACATCAATGTATCCCCTATTGGGCCACGACCATTACTTGAATAGTTTATTTTTAAAACAAAAAGAGATAGCTTAGTTTTATTTACACTTTAATATTTTTCTTCTGTTCTTTATTTTTTCATATTTTTAATTTGAGTAGGAACAGGTATTACATTAGTTTTTCAAACTGAGACATCTGGGAGAAATCCAAATAACTGTTTTTTACTGAAAATTCTGAATCTCCATATTACAATCATCAGGACAGCATCTATTTGAGTGTCTGGTTCAAAAGCAAACAGATGGTCACCCTATTGACATTACAGAACCGTATATTTGTAAAAAGGTTTCCCAAACACATTTTTCATGAAGGCAATATCACTTTACTCTCCGATGATATTACCCCAGTTTCACCAAATTTGTGACAAGAGAGCTCCAGTTACTAAAAGGCAAAAGTAAGCCTGTGTAGTTTCAACACTCTGCGCTGAAAAAGCACAGATAGCTCACATTAATAAATCATTTAAACTTGCTGACCTGAACCTAAAAAAGAATCTGAGTTGAAGTCTGGGCTTCAAGAGATCAAGGGGGCGAAATTGGGCTCCTGTGCGCCTGCAATTAGTGCCTCTGGGGTGCGCTAACGGGGCACAAATGGGTTTTCGCCCGGGCACGGCGAGAACAGCACCCCCCAAGAAATTGGCCGGGATTTTGACGAGGAGCTGAGAGGTCGCGCTCCGCTCCTGCTGGTAGCGCCCCACTCGGCTGTGCCCTGCGATTATGACATCATCACCATGCGCAGCACCCCGTTACCACCCCAGAGGAGAAATTAGGCCATGCCCCCTCACATAAGAACATGAGGCTAGAACCTCCACTTTTTTTGCAAGCTTAACGCCCACTTAACACCCATTTTACAGCTGAAATGACGTATAATGCCCATATATCTCCCATTTTGGCACAAAATGGAAACTGACAGGCATTTTTAGGAAACTTATCACTGTGAGTTACTTTCCCCATGTGCTTAACGGCGGGAAAAAAATATTTTTTGGGGCGGAATCATCAGAATGGGCGAAATCAACGCCCATAATATCGCCCAGTGTTACTTTCCGCACGGAATTAACGCCGAAATTCAATAAAACCACCCGCCCACTTTTTTTTGTCGTAGAGAGCACATTTGGTGAAACTAACGCCCAGGAGATCGCTCACCGTTACTTTCATCACCTCGCACACATGTCGCCCACAATATCGCTTGCCCAAAAAACCGCCCAGAAAACGTGGAACTGTTCTGAACTAAAGCCAGCGGTGTGGCTGGCTTTTTTTTAAATCGCAGGTCGCTTCATTCAAAAGGCTGCCTCAACTTCGGGGGAGTCTGCATTGACTCTGGAGTTCTTCTCAGCTGAAGTGAACATCTCAACCGACATATTTTCAGACTCTGGACTATTGGGGCTCTACTCCAGGTGCATTTTAGTGAGGAAATCATTGCTTCTGATCAATCACTATTATACTTTCAATGCAATGGGGCCACCAAACAATAACTGTGCTTAAGCAATGCTTCAGATGTCTTGACCACTCAGGAGGGGAGCTACAATACAACCCTGAGCAAGTAGCTAAATTCGTGGTCGGGTGCTCGATGCTGCACAACCTGGCTATCAGGAGGGACCAAGAATTGCCAGAATGCTCCAACTCAGGAGAGAGAGGAAGAGGACGACGAGGGGCTGGACGCTGACCTAGGGCTACACAATCAGGCTGGGTATGCAATCATGCCCACGACCCTCTCCAGACCACAGGAAAGGGAAGGTGGTGGCTACATAGCTGCAAGATTCTTACGTGAGGAGCTGATGTCTGAACGATTTGCCTGAAAGAGCGTTGATGTGAGTGACAACGCTGACACACTGCTGTGTGTGTGCAGCTCAGACATCAATGGTGCCCATCAACTTGGTACCAGTTAAAATTTATGTTGATTGAAGTTAAGTTGTATTTAACCCTTTCATGTTAAGGAATCACCAGTGTGTAATGGTCCAGCTATCTGAGACAATGCGCAGCAAGATTATGTTCAATAACAAAAATTTTATACTAACATTGGTCTAAAATCATAAGTATCACAGGCAATAACACCCAACCCCCGCCCACACTCCACTTTTTCCACCATTGACATCAATCAAATGTTCACCATGTCCAGCAACACAGAATACAAATGCAAAGCAGGAGGGTGATCCCCTCCCCCCATACATTACAACAAATTGCATACACCCAGATGGAGATATAACACAGCCATCACCTGCGGACATGCACCTCACTTTTATTCCCCCATCCCCTTCTGCTCCCCACCTCTACTCCTTCCCCTCCTCGCTCCACAGCGCCTGGCCGAGGAGCTCCTCAAGCGGTGCCTTATTGGGGGAGATGAAGGCAGAGGCGGTAGTTGCACAGGTACAGGAGCGGGGAGTGCTGAGGGGGCAACATTCTCTGATGCAGAAGCAGGATTTTGGTCCTTGCTCTCATCTGTCGCAGTGGTGGTGCGGAACCTAGGGGTGGAGTGCCGCGCTCTGGGACCACTGGGAGGCCTGTGCCAGCAGTGTTCCTGGCTATTGCATCCAGGGCCTCCGCCATCCAAGGAATGTACTCGGTCATGGTGGCCAGCTGTCGGGATATGCCTCAATGCTTCGATGAGCTGGTCATCAATGTCTACAGTCCTCCTGGACAACTGTACCATCTCTCCGCTGTCATGTGGCGCTCACGGAACAGACATGCCATGTCCATGAGGCCTCTGTGGGGTCGGCGCCATCCTGGGGACAAATGGGGTCCCCTGTGGTGAGGTGCTTGGGGCCGGTACCTCCAGAGTGGAGGCAGGAATGACCGGAGGACCACTAGATGACCTTGGGGTGGAATGGCTTCTGGAGCATGGCGATGCAGGTTCCTCGAAGTCTGTGCTCTCATCTGTGGAGAACAGGCCCAGTGGATTGACGGACGAGAATCGGAGCTCCTCAGCACCAGATGTTGGGTCGTCCGAGAATCGGGCCACGCGCCCCCACCTTCTGGCCTCTGTGGTCTTGCCTTGGGACGCGCTGCTGGCTGAGCTGCAAAACACAAATGAGGTTATTAGAGGAGAAGGGGGTGCTAGGGTCACAAGGTGAGTCCAGCGCTACACACAGCATATGCACGACAAAAGCACCACCATTCTCAAAATCATCACAGGCATCACATTTCATGACCATCAACACATTTGCATTGCAATGATTTTCATTAGGCCATCATTATTTCTATGACAATTTTAGAAATCATCTATCATATATGATTGTCCGGATTTGAGTGGGTGTGACATCTATTGACTTCACATCATGCAATGGTGTAAGCTTTACTCATGTGGCATCACTTCAGGGTCTGCGGATGCTTCGGTGGCTGTCCGGGTGTGCTTCCCCACAAGTGTGAGCACCCGCTCCTCCATGTCAGTGATGTCGCTGGGGACTGGTGGCCCCCCCACCCATTCACCTCTGCACGGACCTCATTGTCGATAGCTTCCTCTGTAAAAGGTGACAGGACGACATTGTTATGTATGGAGAAAGAGTCAGACTGAACACTGTGAGCTTAAATTAATATGTGCCCTTAGTCTTTTATTGCAGGTCTCCAGAGTGCCTCTCCAACCTGTGAGGACTCCTTAAATACCCGTGCTCCGAAGGGATTATGGGATCTCTTGGGACTCCAGGGGATGAGCCCTCTGGTGGCTGTACAGAGTATATACAAGTTTACATATATCACAGACATGGCATGAGATCATTGCGTGATATCATTGCTAGGTACTGTCACAGAGACTGATACAACACATAACCGACAGATGTAATCGTGATTATTATGAAAATTGTATTCTTTACCTAAAGACGTACACCGTGACCGCAGGCTTTGAGTAAAACATTCCCAGTAAAAGTGAAAAGCCTCACATCTGATGATAGTCACTCATGACTGTTACAAATCAAATTATATAAATACATAAGTAAATCAATGTAATACTTACTCTTGCAGATCTCACAATGTCGTTCCATCGTTTGCGGCATTGGTTGCCCTCACGAACCTCGTTGGTCGCCAATGAGAACCCGTTTGCTATCTCGGTCCATATCCTCTGGTAGGCCTTTGGGGTGGACTTCCCACGCCCTCCCTGTGTCAAATCACCCCAGCGTAACTCGGCCTCCTGCAGGAGGGAAGCATTTGCCTCGTCTGAGAACCTCCTGGCTCTTTTGCGCCCTCCAATGTGCTCCTCTCCCACCTCATTGCTCTCTCCAGCGTCAGTCTTCACAGCATGCTGTGATGTCTCCTCCTCTCTCTCCATTATAGGCCAAATTTGGTCAAATATGTGGCTGGTAACAGCTAATTTTTTGTTTGCCTACTTGTTGTGAAGCTCTAAAGTCTCCCTCCTTCCTCCCAAAGCAGCCACATCACACCCAGCCACGCCTTCAGTCCCTCTGAGCTCCCTCGCTCTCTGTCTCCTCTTCTGCGCATGTCATGATGACCTTTGACCTCTTGGATCGCAGGAATCGAGCGTTGCCATGCCGTTGCTAAGGATGACCACACTTTATGGCAGAAGGTCAAAAAATTTTAACGCTACCGCCCATTTCATATCGCTCGCGGTAACGCCCATTTTCAAAAATGGAGACTAGGTGCTATGAGAGTGGGCGAGAAGCCGGCGATCTGAAAACCCTTTTTTACCACCCACGCTGGAAATAATGCCCATTTTTGGGTGATAAGCACAAAAGTGGAGGATCTAGCCCCTAGGAATTAGGAGCAGGGGTTGGCCATTCGGCTCCTTGAGCCTGCTCCGCCATTCAATAAGATCATGGCTGACCTTCTAACTCAACTCCACTTTCCTGCACTTTCCCAATATCTCTTGATTCCCTTAATATTCAAAAATCTATCAATCTCTGTCTTGAATATACTCAATAACTGAGCATTCACAGCCCTCTGGGGTAGAGAATTACAAAGCTTCACTACGCTCGGAGTGAAGAAATTTCTCCTCATCTCAGTCCTAAATGGTCGACCTTTTATTCTGAGACTGTGATCAGCCAAGGGAAACATCCTCCTTGCATCTTCCTTGTCAAGCCATGTAAGTATGTTTCAATGAGCTCACCTTTAATTTTTCTAAACTCTGGAGAGTATATCTCATGTATCCTACATAGTTACTGCTTGTACTATTACAAGGGTTAGGGTTAGGGTTAGGGTTATGGCACTGCAGTGGGAAACTTGTAGATTACCTGTACAGGTGTGCCAGGCCGAGTATAAAAGGCAGGCCACCATGTGTGATCCTCACTCTGGAGTTACATTAAAGGACTGTCACTACATCTCAAGCACAACACAGTGTCTCATGGAGTCATTATTAGAGCATCTGAAGACATAACAATTGGCGACGAAATTACGGACCTTCACATGAAGATGGCTAACTTTGGTACGTTGCAGCAGTTCGCCGATGGTGACAATTGGGAAGCCTTTGTGGAGAGGCTCGACCATTTCCTCATAGCAAACGACCTGGCAGGCGACAATCCGGCCTTACTGGCTGATAAGCGCAGAGCTATCCTGCTAATCAGTTGTGGACCCACCATCTATGGTCTCGTCAGAGACTTGCTGGCACCAGCGAAGATAATGACTAAGACGTACGAGGAGCTTGTAACGCTGATCCAAGAACAACTCAAGCCCAAAGAGAGCACCCCACAGCCAGACACCGGATTTACACACACCAACGGCCCGAAGGTCAGAAGATCGCAAAATATGCTGCAGACCTCAGGAGGCTGGCGGCACCGTGTGATTTTGGTGACCACCTCACCGAAGCGCTGCGGGATATTTTTATCATCGGAATCGGCCATGAGGGCCTTCTTCATAAGCTACTATCTGCAGATACCACAGTCACACTGCAGAAGGCCATCTCCATTAGCCAAGCATTCATGACCTCGACCTGCGGCTCTAAGCGGATGACTCATCCTCATGACTCAAACCCGGTAAGTACTGTGCACAGAATGGTGCCTTTTAGAGGCTGGACTGTAGAACATGAATCTTCTCAGGGGAGAGAGAACAGGCCCCCGAGTCCATTAACTCAGAGTCCACCGACGGGGGCTAATCGAGTAGCACCATGTTGGCGTTGCGGAGGGAATCACAGGGCTCACCAGTGCCGTTTTAAAGACTATTTATGTAAAGGCTGCAGCACAAAGAGTCACCTCCAGTGAATGTGTAAGAGAAATATGACTCACTGTGTTGATGAAGAGTCTGCAGAGGGCCATGAATCCGGCGTGGATTATGAAGCGAGTCAGAGAGGCAGCTCAGCCCCACGATGAGGTATATAGCATGTTTACCTGCACCGAGTGTTCCCCGTTGAGGATGGAAGTCGAGATAAATGGTGTTCCAGTCTTCATGCAAGTGGACACGGGGGCGAGCCAGTCAGCAATGAATCAAGAAGCCTTTGAGAGGCTATGAGACAATCAGGCTGAACGACCCAAGTTGGTCCCGGTTCAGGCAAAGCTGCGCACCTACACTCCATGATGGCGCGATGCACAAGTTACCCCTATGGATTGTTGCAGGTGATGGACCACCGCTACTCGGAAGAAGGTGGATGGAGAAGATCCATTGGAGCTGGGAAGATTTCATCCCTTCAGCGATCAACGTTCCCCGCACTCAGAGGCAAAGCAAACCCCCACCTGAGGTTGGATCCGGCACCAGAGAGCAGGCCAACACAGCACCCGAGGCACAGACCGCTCAGCATGACTGAGCCAAGATGATCCAGCTGAAACGACCCGAATGCACCTTCCAGGCTCCAGTGACAGCACTCCAGAGGAAGAAAATCGGACCCAGGGGTGACTTCCCAACTTCGATGGCAGAACCCGGGGAGAAGAGGATCACAGCAGTCAACATCATGAATGGAAGAAAGATGGCGCCCAAACCACGAGGTGAGGCGCTGAAGAAAAAGATGGCGGCGGCCGGACCATGAGGTACAGCACTGATGGAGCAACACGTGGCATCAAGCGAAGTAGAGGATTGGGGTAAAGATAGCAAGGCTCTCTTAAAGGAGGCCTGCAACTCACAACACTTAAGGGGACAGTTCCACACTCTCAATCAATGTAACAGCAACTGTGAGTTTGATGTAAAATGTGCAATTGATGATCAGAGTTGTGTACATGCAATAAGCAAGGAAAAGACGCGCGATTGCGATCGGAGCTACAGGTTATTTACAATAAGTAATGAAACGTTGTGCGATGTAGAATTTCAGCTGATTACAGTCAATGCAGCGGGCAAACACCCATCGGGAGTGCACAGGTCCAGCGAGCTAACTAATGCTGTAGCCTGCATCCCTGGGACCAGAGTGATGCACCACGGAGTGTGGCCACAAGCAGCTAATATATACAAGCTGCAGAGCAAGTGATCTCAGGAGGACAACGGCACTGGTATCGATACCCTGCCCCCGATCGGCTCCACCTCTCAGGTACCCAATGGCACCAACTGCCACGAGCCTGAAAGACCAAACTGCGCTAAGGCGCAGCCCCCAGATCCTATCGCCACCCAAGGCTAACCCGGGAACAAAAGTCACCCGCAACGGTTCTCCCAAATGGGACTGGGACCTGCCAGGATCCCAAACCAAATAACGCCCAGGTAAGCGAGTCAGCAGTTCCCTGTGCACTGCTAGACGACTGCTCCTCAGGGAGCAGCAGCGACCCGGAGCGCAAGGAGAGGACAGGGAGGTCACAGGCATCTGTGAACCTGCCCAACGCTAGAAGTAACGGCAAAGCCCCGAGAGCAGGCAACTTGAGTCAACCGGGTTCCCACTGCCAGCACTGGACATCGCACCGCCACCAGACTACCTGGACACCATCCAGCAGTCCTGGCACTAACTTGTCCTCATGCACCGGTGCTGACCCCAGCACTGACTCCAAGTATATTCCAAGTATGTACCTCACCATTCAAATGTACTTACCTCACCACGATACCACGAATGCAATACTGTAAATGCATTTTCTTTTGGACTTGAATGTATATGAATGTAATTAGCCAACGGCACAATCTGTATGTGGGGGCAGTTGGAGGCGGGGAAGAGAATGGAGTGGTCATGGACGCACAAACAGAAACACACCAGCAACTCTACTGCCAACAAAACACCACCTACTCACCTAAGCTGAAAACGACCCTCCAAGGGTCAACCAGACAGAGCTAAGCCCAGAGCACAGTCAATGCAAAGGCGATTTGCACTAAAGGCTTGGGGGAGAGTGATGACATGTATCCTACATGGTTACTGCTTGTACTATTACAAGGTGTGCCACCAGAGGGCACTATAGTGGGAGACTTTAGGTTACCTGTATAAAAGGCAGGCCACCATGTGTGATCCTTACTCTGGGTGACATTAAATGGACTAAGGTCACTACAGTTCAGCACAACACACTGTCTTGTGGAGTCATTATTAGAGCATCTGAAGACATAACAGTGTAGGCCTAGTCTACTCAATCTCTCCTCATAGGACAATCCTCACTTACTACCTAGTGCTGACAATGGCAATTTCAGCTGTCGAGTTGGAGGAGCGCTATTTAAAGGCACCATCTTTACAAACAATTTTTGTCGGTCATTACTCTTTGCAGCTTGCTAACACAAAGGCAGAGTGGCAGTTGGACAGATTTGAGCAATTTTCACTTCAAGGACTATTCCGCTCCTTAATCATTCCTTTGTTTCATTGAAGGCAGATTTGAAATTACAACATTTATATTGTTTCATGGGCGCTGTGATGGCACTCGACCAGCTGCTCTGACGTCACCATCGGAGGCTTCTTAGGTGAAGACAAAGGCCCCAAATTTCGGCCCGCGCCGAAAATGGCGCACGTCCGAGCTGGACGCCTGTTCTTCGCGCCTAAAAGTGCGCTAGAAAAAAACGTCGATATTCTCCGGCTCCTCGGAGCTTGATCTCAGCTTGGCACGGCACGCTCTTCACAGCGGGGGGCGGAGCCAAACACTCGCGCTGATTCTGTAAGTAGTGGGCGGCGGGTCCAATTTGAATGAGTCAACGTGGTGTCGGCAACCCTGCATTGGAGCGTGCGCGCACGCGCAGTGTCAAACAAACATTGGCACTCAGCCATTTTTAAAAGGACTCGGCTGCCGGCCAGCCACTGACACTGCTCGTATCCCATGGCCGAATGGCCTCAGCCCCCTTGAAAAGCTGCGTGCCTCCGGTGTTGATCCTTCGGCTGCCGGCCAGCCACTAACAGAATGAAGGCCTGCCTGCAGCACAGCAGCTCAGCTCGAAGGCTGCTTGCTGCCGCTGTTGGGGCTGCCGTCGAGACACTGACGCCACACCCCTGCCTTTCTCCAACATGAAAGGCCTGCCTGAAGCACAACAGCTCGAAGGCTGCTGCTGTTCCACACAGGTAGGAACATGGTTTATTTAATCTTTTCTTTGCTTATAAATTTTTATTCAGGTTGGATTTATTTGTATAATATTTGTATAAGTATAACTAAGGATTGATTGTAGAATTTAATGACTTCCCTCCCCCCCCCCCCCTCCTCCCCCCCCTCGTTCCCTACGCCTAATTTGTAACCTACGCCTGATTTTCTAAAGTGTAGACAAGGTTTTTTCGAGTGTATAAAAATCCTCACTTACTCCATTCTAAGTTAGTTTGGAGTAAGTTTTCACTGCCGAAACTTTGAAAACAGGAGTAAGTGGCCGGACACGCCCCCTTTTGAAAAAAAAATTCTGTTCCAAAGTGAAACTGTTCTAACTGACTAGAACTGGAGCAAACTAAATGCCGAGAATTTGAATTTCTAAGATACTCCGTCCTACACCAGTTGCTCCAAAAAATCAGGAGCAACTGAGGCCGAAACTTGGGCCCATAGAGAGGGAGCAAGACAGGGAGCATGACAGGGAGCATGACAGGGAGCATGACAGGGAGAAAGACTGAGAGAAAGTCAGCAAAATGTGGCCAGAGGGGGAAGGCTCAACAGGGCACCTTACCCGCCCAGGGCATTCAGGCAGCAGTTCACCTACATCAATTACACTGAGGAACAGTGTGTTTGAAGGATGTGCTTCAGCAAGGACGTGGTCACAGAGCTCTGTCATCTGCTGCAACCAGACCTCGAGACTCAGATCAGAGTGAGGACGGCTCTCTCAGTGGCAGTCAAGGTCACCATCGCGCTCAATTTCTACGTCAGTGGATCCTTCCAGTGTACAGCAGGAGACATCACCAACATCTCCCAGTTTGCCGTCCATCATTCCATCCGCAAGATCACAGATGCTCTGTACAGAAGGAGAGGGATTACATTTCCTTCCCCATGACCAGAGAGAAGCAGCACGAGCGTGCATGTGGCTTTGTCAGGATAGCGTGCTACCCTATGGTGCTACCACATAACAATTCCGAGGTATTCTGTAAGCACAAAGGCTACCACTCACTAAATTTACAATTGGTGTGCGATCACACACGCCGAATCCTCACCGTCGATGCCCACTATCCTGGCAGCAGCCATGGCTCATGACTCCCCTCTGCAACACCAACACTCCTGCCCAGCTCCCATACAATGAAAGCCCTGCTGCCAACGGGAACATCATTGAGCAGACCATTGGAGTGCTCAAGCAATGGTTTCGCTGCCTTGACCTCTTGGGAAGAGTCCTCCAGTACTCGCCTGAGCGGGTGTCCCTATTCGTCGACGTCTGCTGCATGCTGCACAACCTGGCCATCATGAGAGCACAGCCATTGCTACCAGGCATAGCCGCACAATCTCAGGAGGAGGATGATGAGGAGAAGCAAGATGAGGAGCAAGAGGAGGAACAAGAGAAGGAGAGCAAAAGGAGGAGGATGAGGAGGAGCAGAAGTAGTAACACCAGCGATGGAGGAGGCAGCCACCCAATCGCGATTCTGCAAGGCGGTCCACGACCGTCTCATCAGATTTTGGTTCCAGTGAATTCTATCCCACTTCCCGGTTCCTCTGGAAGTCTCCATCACCACTTCAATTTACCCTTCCATACCAAAGCCCCAAAACTAAAATAAGAGATAACAGCAAAGAAGAAACTGTTGTGTATGCATGCCTGTTTACGGTATGATGTCTGTAACACTGTTATGCCACACTGAATGTACCCTTACATCGTACACACCTTACCTGTACACCAGAGGGTGTTGCTGTTGGAGACCTAAGGGTTACCTGCACACTGCACACTGCAGGTAACCCAGTATAAAAAGGAACTCACAGCTTGTTGTCCTCACTCAGGAGCTGCAAATAAAGGACTACAGGTCTACACAGTTTAAGTATCATACCCTGCCTCGTGGAGTCATTACTAAAGGTGCCTACATACACTACAACTGGCGACGGGAGTACGAGGTCACGAACCACACGCTCAGCATGTCGAATCTCAGCATCTTTCAGCAATTTACCGATGGGGAAGATTAGGACGCTTTTGTAGAAAGATTGGAACACTTAAGGAGACTGGCTGCACCGTGCGACTTTGGCAACCACCTAAATTAAGCACTAATGGACTCTAAACCGACGAGAGCAGTGCACCGCATTGATACTTTTAAGGGCAGAAACATTGCCTCAAGTCCCGCAACCCTGAGTCCGCCACATGAGGCAAACCGGCTAGCCCCGTGCTGGCACTGTGGAGGAAACCAAAAGGCCCACCAGTGTCGCTACAAAGACTATGCATGCAAAGAGAAAAGGCATCTTCAAAGGATTTGCAGAAAAAGCTTTACTCACCGCGTCTCTGATGAGTTAGCTGATCAACCAGGCTCCGACACAGAGGAAGGTGAAGTTGCTCAACCCCTGGTAGAAGAGTATGGAACTCATACCTACTCCACCGAAAGTTCTCCATGGATGATGAAAATAGACGTCGACGGGGTCCCAGTTTCTATGGAGATTGACACAGGGGCGAGCCAGTCTGCGAAGAGCCAAGCGACCTTTGAAGAACTTTGGATGAATCCCGCCAATCGACCACAACGGCATCCTGTCCAAGCGAAGCTGCTCCCAGGCCTCCGGACTCCAGCAATCGACCTCGAACATGGATCCATTGCTGCATCCGGAGGTTCTACTGTCCAGCTCGACGGTGCAGCGATGACTCCACAGCACCACAGTGAAATCTCCAGGACCGAGGATCCAAACTCCACTTTCCGGGCCGAGGCAGGACTCCAAGAGATGAACATCGACGAAAGAAATGGATTCCCAACATCCAGGATCGAACCTGTGGAAGAAAAGACTACCACAGCCTATCTGCAGCAGGGCCAGAAAATGGCTGCCGCACCACAGGCAGCAGAACCTAAAATCAAAATGGCCGCGGCCATACCACGAGGAGCATTGGAGGAGCATCACATGACACCGAGCGCCGAATCGAAGTTGAAGGCTCCCTTAAAGGAGACCGGTAACCAAAAAAATTTAAAGGGGAAATTTCAACTATTTGAGTACACAGACTTTAAAACTAAAGATGCAATTAAAGGGGTCAAGTATGAAAATGTATGCAATGTAACCATGAATTGTGATGCTGGTTTAACTAATGTGACTAATGATATGAACGCAGGTGTCAGTAAGGTTAAGAACAAGTTTATTATGCTTAACAATAATGATAGAGAATGTGAAATGCCTAATGTAACCATGTCTGTTGAAACCAGGACACTCAAAAGTGATGCAAGTGTTAGAATGTATAATGCAGGCTCGACTATGTGTAATCAGAGCCAAGGTGTCATGTATACCGGTAGGACACTGCCAAAGGACATTAGGTCCTACAGGGACCATGGTGATGCCAATGGAATCCCCCTGTGGGAGACCCCCATGTCCAACAGGCTACCTGACCATGAAGCCTGGACCTTTGGAACAAATGTGATGCCCCTTGCAGGACACACACACGCCAGTGGGAGCAGACCCACTACAGGGACAGTGATCAATGGGCAGCCCAGCCACCACCAACGGCAACCTGCACCAGACCAGCCCTACAACCCCTGGCCACCAGGGCCAACACTAGGAGCATGAGACCAATACCCTCCAGCTTCCCTGGCAAACCCTGGGATGACCTGACCCTCATCCCAATTGGTGGACAAGGAGCCCACCTAGTCTTGTGGCCCTGCCCACCACACCACAACAATGGTGGACAAGGAGCCCACTCAATCTTGTGGCCCTGCCCACAACTACCCACATCACAGTGTATACACACCACCCACTGCTGCCGTGGCTATCCCCCCGAGGGATCCCACAACAGTGACACCCACTTGGTCTGTGTGTGAGGGAGGGGAAATGTACGAGGCCAGCCTCAAGCACAGAGGTCACACCTGGCAACCACACAACCCTCAGCACAACCTCCCATAGCCCTCCACTGATCACCTCCCCTGGGCATGACAATAAGGATATGAAAAATGCTCAGGGGGGAGTGTTGTTGTGTATGCACGCCTGTTTACTGTGTGATGTCTGTAACACTGTTATGCAACACTGAATGTACCCTTACACTATACACATCTTACCTATACACCAGAGGGTGCTGCTGCTGGAGACTTAAGGGTTACCTGCACACTGCAGGTAACCCAGTATAAAAAGGAACTCACAGCTTGTTGTCCTCACTCAGGAGCTGCAAATATAGGACAACTGGTCTGCACAGTTTAAGTATCATACCCTGCCTCGTGGAGTCATTACTAACGGTGCCTACATACACTACAGAAACATTCCAATAAAAATGTAATAACAATTACCTGTATCATAATGTATTTAAGAATCACCCTTGTGCATTTCCTTATATCCCATCTTTGCTTTAACTAATCTAGTGCTTCTCCGCAATATGTCCCCTGTGGCCGCAGCATGGCTGATGGAAGACGACGGTATGTCAGGGCCAAAGATTACAGAAGGCTTTGCAGGATGCCCTCAAACTGCTTTGGGCCTGAAAGGCCCAGCTATAGACTGCACCACCTGGGCTACCTTGGTGACAGGCAGCGACAAGTGCAATGGTGGAGTGGCAGTGGTGGGATCAGGAATGCTGTCATCGTGTGAGAGGACAGCAGATTCCTGCTCCACTGATCTACTGCCACTCCACTGGGGCTGCACCTCAGCATCCCCACCAATCTGCTGCAGCATAGACTGGTGGGCTGCTGTGATACTGTGGTAGAAACATAGAAACATAGAAAATAGGTGCAGGAGTAGGCCATTCGGCCCTTCTAGCCTGCACCACCATTCAATGAGTTCATGGCTGAACATTCAACTTCAGTACCCCATTCCTGCTTTCTCGCCATACCCCTTGGTCCCCCTAGTAGTAAGGACCTCATCTAACTCCCCTTTGAATATATTTAGTGAATTGGCCTCAACAACTTTCTGTGGTAGGTCCTAAATGGCTTACCCCTTATCCTTAGACTGTGACCTCTGGTTCTGGACTTCCCCAACATTGGGAACATTCTTCCTGCATCTAACCTGTCTAACCCCGTCAGAATTTTAAATGTTTCTATGAGGTCCCCTCTCATTCTTCTGAACTCCAGTGAATACAAGCCCAGTTGATCCAGTCTTTCTTGATAGGTCAGTCCCGCCATCCCGGGAATCAGTCTGGTGAACCTTCGCTGCACTCCCTCAATAGCAAGAATGTCCTTCCTCAGGTTAGGAGACCAAAACTGTACACAATACTCCAGGTGTGGCCTCACCAATGCCCTGTACAACTGTAGCAACACCTCCCTGCCCCTGTACTCAAATCCCCTTGCTATGAAGGCCAACATGCCATTTGCTTTCTTAACCGCCTGCTGCACCTGCATGCCAACCTTCAATGACTGATGTACCATGACACCCAGGTCTCTTTGCACCTCCCCTTTTCCTAACCTGTCACCATTCAGATAATACTCTGTCTCTCTGTTTTTACCACCAAAGTGGATAACCTCACATTTATCCACATTATACTTCATCTGCCATGCATTTGCCCACTCACCTAACCTATCCAAGTCGCTCTGCAGCCTCACAGCATCCTCCTCGCAGCTCACACTGCCACCCAACTTAGTGTCATTCGCAAATTTGGAGATACTACATTTAATCCCCTCATCTAAATCATTAATGTACAGTGTAAACAGCTGGGGTCCCAGCACAGAACCTTGCGGTACCCCACTAGTCACTGCCTGCCATTCTGAAAAGTACCCATTTACTCCTACTCTTTGCTTCCTGTCTGACAGCCAGTTCTCAATCCACGTCAGCACACTACCCCCAATCCCATGTGCTCTAACTTTGCACATCAATCTCTTGTGTGGGACCTTGTCGAACGCCTTCTGAAAGTCCAAATATACCACATCAACTGGTTCTCCCTTGTCCACTCTACTGGAAACATCCTCAAAAAATTCCAGAAGATTTGTCAAGCATGATTTCCCTTTCACAAATCCATGCTGACTTGGACCTATCATGTCACCTCTTTCCAAATGCACTGCTATGACATCCTTAATAATTGATTCCATCATTTTACCCACTACCGATGTCAGGCTGACCGGTCTATAATTCCCTGTTTTCTCTCTCCCTCCTTTTTTAAAAAGTGGGGTTACATTGGCTACCCTCCACTCGATAGGAACTGATCCAGAGTCAATGGAATGTTGGAAAATGACTGTCAATGCATCCACTATTTCCAAGGCCACCTCCTTAAGTACTCTGGGATGCAGTCCATCAGGCCCTGGGGATTTATCGGCCTTCAATCCCATCAATTTCCCCAACACAATTTCCCGGCTAATAAGGATTTCCCTCAGTTCCTCCTCCTTACTAGACCCCCCGACCCCTTTTATAACTGGAAGGTTGTTTGTGTCCTCCTTCGTGAATACCGAACCAAAGTACTTGTTCAATTGGTCCGCCATTTCTTTGTTCCCCGTTATGACTTCCCCTGATTCTGACTGCAGGGGACCTACGTTTGTCTTTACAAACTTTTTCCTTTTACATATCTATAGAAAGTTTTGCAATCTGTCTTAATGTTCCCTGCAAGCTTCTTCTCATACTCCATTTTCCCTGCCCTAATCAAACCCTTTGTCCTCCTCTGCTGAGTTCTAAATTTCTCCCAGTCCCCAGGTTCGCTGCTATTTCTGGCCAATTTGTATGCCACTTCCTTGGCTTTAATACTATCCCTGATTTCCCTTGATAGCCACGGTTGAGCCACCTTCCCTTTTTTATTTTTATGCCAGACAGGAATGTACAATTGTTGTAGTTCATCCATGCGGTCTCTAAATGTCTGCCATTGCCCATCCACAGTCAACCCCTTAAGTATCATTCGCCAATCCATCCCAGCCAATTCACACCTCATACCTTCAAAGTTAGCCTTCTTTAAGTTCTGGACCATGGTCTCTGAATTAACTGTTTCATTCTCCATCCTAATGCAGAATTCCACCATATTATGGTCACTCTTCCCCAAGGGGCCTCGCACAACGAGATTGCTAATTAATCCTCTCTCATTACATAACACCCAGTCTAAGATGGCCTCCCCACTAGTTGGTTCCTCGACATATTGGTCTAAAAAACCATCCCTTATGCACTCCAGGAAATCCTCCTCCACCGTATTGCTTCCAGTTTGGTTAGCCCAATCTATGTGCATATTAAAGTCACCCATTATAACTGCTACACCTTTATTGCATGCACCCCTAATTTCCTGTTTGATGCCCTCCCGAACATCACTACTACTGTTTGGAGGTCTGTACACAACTCCCACTAACGTTTTTTGCCCTTTGGTGTTCTGCAGCTCTACCCATATAGATTCCACATCATCCAAGCTAATGTCCTTCCTAACTATTGCCTTAATCTCCTCCTTAACCAGCAATGCTACCCCACCTCCTTTTCCTTTTATTCTATCCTTCCTGAATGTTGAATACCCCTGGATGTTGAGTTCCTAGCCCTGATCATCCTGGAGCCACGTCTCTGTAATCCCAATCACATCATATTTGTTAACATCTATTTGCACAGTTAATTCATCCACCTTATTACGGATACTCCTTGCATTAAGACACAAAGCCTTTAGGCTTGTTTTTTTAACACCCTCTGTCCTTTTAGAATTTTGCTGTACAATGGCCCTTTTTGTTCTTTGCCTTGGGTTTCTCTGCCCTCCACTTTTCCTCATCTCCTTTCTGTCTTTTGCTTTTGCCTCCTTTTTGTTTCCCTCTATCTCCCAGCATTGGTTCCCATCCCCCTGCCATATTAGTTTAACTCCTCCCCAACAGCACTAGCAAACACTCCCCCGAGGACATTGGTTCCGATTCTGCCCAGGTGCAGACCGTCCGGATTGGACTGGTCCCACCTCCCCCAGAACCAGTTCCAATGCCCCAGGAATTTGAATCCCTCCCTGCTGCACCATTGCTCAAGCCACGTATTCATCTGAGCTATCCTGCGATTCCTACTCTGACTAGCACGTGGCACTGGTAGCAATCCCAAGATTACTACTTTTGAGGTCCTACTTTTTAATTTAAGCTCCTAGTTCCCTAAATTCATCTTGTAGGACCTCATCCCGTTTTTTACCTATATCATTGGTACCTATATGCACCACAACAACTGGCTGTTCACCCTCCCTTTTCCGAATGCCCTGCACCTGCTCCGAGACATCCGTGACCCTTGCACCTTGACTCTTTTTCCTGCCCTCCTGTGCAGCAGAGCCACCCACGGTGCCATGAACTTGACTGCTGCTGCCCTCCCCTGATGAGTCATTCCCCTCAACAGTACCCAAAGCGGTGTATCTGTTTTGCAGGGGGATGACCGCAGGGGACCCCTGCACTACCTTCCTTCCACTGCTCTTCATGTTGGTCACCCATTCCCTATCTGGCTGTGTACCTTTTACCTGCGGGAAGACCAACTCGCTGAACGTGCTATTCATGTCATTCTCAGCATCGTGCATGCTCCAGAGTGAATCCACCCGCAGCTCCAGTGCCGCAATGTGGTCGGTCAGGAGCTGCAGGTGGATACATCTCCCGCACACATAGTCGTCAGGGACACCGGAAGCGCCCCTGACTTCCCACATAGTACAGGAGGAGCATAACATATATGCATAACATAAGAGGCATATAAATTGGCCAGAAAAAGCAGCAAACCTGAGGACTGGGAGAAATTTAGAATTCAGCAGAGGAGGACAAAGAGTTTAATTAGGAGGGGGAAAAACTGACTGCAAAAGTTTTTGTAGATATGTGAAGAGAAAAAGATTCGTGAAGGCAAACGTAGGTCCCTTGCAGTCAGATTCAGGTGAATTTAGAATGGGGAACAAAGAAATGGCAGACCAGTTGAACAAATACTTTGGTTCTGTCTTCACGAAGGAAGACACAAATAACCTTCCGGAAATACTAGGGAACCGAGGGTCTAGTCAGAAGGAGGAACTGAAGGAAATCCTTATTAGGCAGGAAATTGTGTTGGGGAAATTGATGGGATTGAAAGCCGATAAATCCCCGGGGCCTGATAGTCTGCATCCCAGAGTACTGAAGGAAGTAGCCCTAGAAATAATGGATGTATTGGCGATCATTTTCCAACAGTCTATCGACTCTGGATCAGTTCCAATGGACTGAAGGGTAGCTAATGTAACACCACTTTTTAAAAAAGGAGGGAGAGAGAAAGTGGGTAATTATAGACCGGTTACCCTGACATCAATAGTGGAAAAAATGTTGGAATCAATTACTCAAGATGAAATAGCAGCGCATTTGGAAAGCAGTGACAGGATCAGTCCAAATCAGCATGCATTTATGAAAGGGAAATCATGCTTGACAAATCTTCGAGAATCTTTTGAGGATGTAACTAGTAGTGGACAAGGGAAAACCAGTGGATGTCATGTATTTGGACTTTCAAAAGGCTTTTGACAAGGTCCCACACAAGAAATTGTGTGGAAAATTAAAGCACATGGTATTGGGGGTAATGTACTGACGTGGATAGAGAACTGGTTGGCAGACAAGAAGCAAAGAGTCGGGATAAACGGGTCCTTTTCAGAATGGCAGGCAGTGACTAGTGGGGTGCCGCAGGGCTCAGTGCTGGGACCCCAGCTATTTACAATATACATCAATGATTTAGATGAAGGAATTGAGTGTAATATCTCCAAGTTTGCAGGAGATACTAATCTGGGTGGCGGTGTTAGCTGTGAGGAGGATGCTAAGAGGCTGCAGGGTGACTTGTACAGGCAAGGTGAGTGGACAAATGCATGGCAGGTGCAGTATAATGTGGATAAATGTGAGGTTTTCCACTTTGGTGGCAAAAACATGAAGGCAGAATATTATCTGAATGGCGGCCGATTAGGAAAAGGGGAGGTACAGCGAGACCTGGGTGTCATGGTATATCAGTCGTTGAAAGTTGGCATGCAGATACAGCAGGCAGTGAAGAAGGCAAATGGTAAGTTGGCCTTCATAGCTAGGGGATTTGAGTACAGGAGCAGAAAGGTCGTACTGCAGTTGTACATGGCCTTGGTGAGGCCTCACCTGGAATATTGTGTTCAGTTTTGGTCTCCTAATCTGAGGAAGGACGTTCTTGCTATTGAGGGAGTGCAGCGAAGGTTCACCAGACTGATTCCCGGGATGGCAGGACTGACATATGAGGAGAGACTGGATCAACTGGGCCTTTATACATTGGAGTTTAGAAGGATGAGAGGGGATCTCAGAGAAACATATAAGATTCTTATGGGACGGGACAGGTTCGATGCGGGTAGAATGTTCCCGATGTTGGAGAAGTCCAGAACCAGGGGACACAGTCTTAGGATAAGGAGTAGGCCATTTAAGACTGAGATGAGGAGAAATTTCTTCACTCAGAGAGTTATTAACCTGTGGAATTCCCTGCCGCAGAGAGCTGTTGATGCCAGTTCATTGGATATATTCAAGAGAGAGTTAGATATGGCCCTTAAGGCTAAAGGAATCAAGGGGTATAGAGAGAAAGCAGGAAAGGGGTACTGAGGGAATGATCAGCCATGATCTTATTGAATGGTGGTGCAGGCTCGAAGGGCCGAATGGCCTACTCCTGCACATATTTTCTATGTTTCTATGTTTTTACCTCAGGCAGCTGTGGAAGCTGAGTCATTTAATGTATTTAAGGTGGAGATAGACAGATTTTTGAGCGATAAGGGAGTCAAGGATTAAAGGGAGCGGGTGGGGAAGTGGAGTTGAGGCCAGGATCAGATCAGTCATGATCTTATTGAATGGCGGAGCAGGCTCGAGGGGCCAAGTGGCCTACTCCTGCTCCTATTTCTTATGTTCTTATGTAAAGGGTAAGAATTTCTGTGGATTCTCCTGATGTGCCACTGTTTATGCCATTTCTCCAGGAGTTCCACTGATCATCCGATGAAGGAGTAGCACGATCAGGAGAACCCCTGCAGAATGCTTGGCCTGTGATCAAAGAAATTCTTTCCCAGGAGGTAGGCAATTAGGAGGCTGAAGGTCCTCAGTAGGGTTTTTGGAGGTGGATCTGGGTGGGGCAGAAAATCCGCCCATCCATTTGTTGAGACCTTGACCCTGTCCCATCTTCCGAGTTCAAGGGAATTTGCATGAATAGGAAATATGCCTCGGGGCCCAACCACAATGTAACAGTGCTGCCCGAAGAAATTCAATGAAAACAACTGGCCAGTATATTTGAGAGGTTGCTCTTCATACTCCAATGTGTTGGATTGCAGTAGCGAAACCCCGACATTGAACATTGAAATGTTTCCATTGCCCTAGCAATGCTGAATACCAGGAACATACAGGTGTTTCTTATGCCCAATGATGCTTTGGGTGCCAATGCAGAATTGATGTTGTATGGCATCAAAGGTCATCTGCATGTGTCTGCTCAATTGTGGGTGGGCATATTATGGGGCCGAAATTGCCCTCTACCCAAAACAGGTCGCAACTTCCGATTTTTTGCGTGATTTACCGCCCCAATCAATGGGGCGGATATGAGAGCAAAATGTGGCACATTGAAAAAAATTGAGCGGGGCGGTGTTTTTGGTGGGAATGGGCTCTTTGTTGCGGTGACTGATTGACATGAGAAATTCAGCTGATTCCCATTGAGTGATGATGAGGCAGCTGCTCCCTGGCCTTCTTAAAGGTTTTGCAAGTTTTTGAGCATTGGGAGTTTGTCTTTGGTGCTTCTGATGGTACATAATGGCTAATGCAAGAGCTTCAAGGAGGGCCAGCTGCTTCTCAGAAACAGAAATTGAAACCCTCTTCCAAGCTGTGGAGGGAAGGAGGCGCATACTCCTTCCGGACTCAGGAAGACCCAGCCGGGAGGTGTTTGTGAATGCCTGGAGAGAGGTAGCTGTCGATGTGTCGGGGACCTCAGTTTATGACCGGACCGCCACCCAATGCCGCAAAAGGTTTAACGACATCATTCAAATGGTCAATGTGAGCACATGTTCCCACAACTTCTGACCTTCCATCTCTGAGCCTCTCCTTCATCTACTCGAATATCCCACCTTCACTTTATAGTTAGTGAAGCACCATTTGGGGTACTGAAGTTGCATGTTCAGCCATGAACTCATTGAATGCTCGAAGGCTCCGAATGGACTACTCCTGCACCTATTTTCGATGTTTCTATGTTTCTATATTTATGTGTGCATACTCACAATGGAGGATACCTTTCATTTGAGATTGACATTTACATGTAATGGAGCAACACGTGCATTAATTACCGATGCATCATTACATAGAAACATAGAGAAACATAGAAAATAGGTGCAGGAGTAGGCCATTCAGCCCTTCTAGCCTGCACCGCCATTCAATGAGTTCATGGCTGAACATGCAACTTCAGTACCCCCTTCTTGCTTTCTCGCCATACCCCTTGATCCCCCGAGTAGTAAGGACTTCATCTAACTCCCTTTTGAATATATTTAGTGAATTGGCCTCAACTACTTTCTGTGGTAGAGAATTCCACAGGTTCACCACTTTCTGGGTGAAGAAGTTTCTCCTCATCTCGGTCCTAAATGGCTTACCCCTTATCCTTAGACTGTGACCCCTGGTTCTGGACTTCCCCAACATTGGGAACATTCTTCCTGCATCTAACCTGTCTAAACCCGTCAGAATTTTAAACGTTTCTATGAGGTCCCCTCTCATTCTTCTGAACTCCAGTGAATACAAGCCCAGTTGATCTTTCTTGATAGGTCAGTCCCACCATCCCGGGAATCAGTCTGGTGAATCTTCGCTGCACTCCCTCAATAACAAGAATGTCCTTCCTCAAGTTAGGAGACCAAAACTATACACAATACTCCAGGTGTGGCCTCACCAAGGCCCTGTACAACTGTAGCAACACCTCCCTGCCCCTGTACTCAAATCCCCTCGCTATGAAGGCCAACATGCCATTTGCTTTCTTAACCGCCTGCTGTACCTGCATGCCAACCTTCAATGACTGATGTACCGTGACACCCAGGTCTCGTTGCACCTCCCCTTTTCCTAATCTGTCACCATTCAGATAATAGTCTGTCTCTCTGTTTTTACCACCAAAGTGGATAACCTCACATTTATCCACATTATACTTCATCTGCCATGCATTTGCCCACTCAGCTAACCTATCCAAGTCACTCTGCAGCCTCATAGCATCCTCCTCGCAGCTCACACTGCCACCCAATTTAGTGTGATCCGCAAATTTGGAGATAGTACATTTAATCCCCTCGTCTAAATCATTAATGTACAATGTAAACAGCTGGGGCCCCAGCACAGAACCTTGCTGTACCCCACTAGTCACTGCCTGCCATTCTGAAAAGTACCCATTTACTCCTACTCTTTGCTTCCTGTCGGACAACCAGTTCTCAATCCACGTCAGCACACTACCCCCAATCCCATGTGCTTTAACTTTGCACATTAATCTCTTGTGTGGAACCTTGTCGAAAGCCTTCTGAAAGTCCAAATATACCACATCAACTGGTTCTCCCTTGTCCACTTTACTGGAAACATCCTCAAAAAATTCCAGAAGGTTTGTCAAGCATGATTTCCCTTTCACAAATCCATGCTGACTTGGACCCATCATGTCACCATTTTCCAAATGCACTGCTATGACATCCTTAATAATTGATTCCATCATTTTACCCACTACTGAGATCAGGCTGACCGGTCTATAATTCCCTGTTTTCTCTCTCCCTCCTTTTTTTAAAAGTGGGGTTACATTGGCTACCCTCCACTCGATAGGAACTGATCCAGAGTCAATGGAATGTTGGAAAATGACTGTCAATGCATCCGCTATTTCCAAGGCCACCTCCTTAAGTACTCTGGGATGCAGTCCATCAGGCCCTGGAGATTTATCGGCCTTCAATCCCATCAATTTCCCCAACACAATTTCCTGACTCATAAAGATTTCCCTCAGTTCCTCCTCCTTACTCGACCCTCTGACCCCTTTTATATCCGGAAGGTTGTTGGTGTCCTCCTTAGTGAATACCGAACCAAAGTACTTGTTCAATTGGTCTGCCATTTCTTTGTTCCCCGTTATGACTTCCCCTGATTCTGACTGCAGGGGACCTACGTTTGTCTTTCCTAACCTTTTTCTCTTTACATACCTTTTGAAACTTTTGCAATCCGCCTTAATGTTCCCTGCAAGCTTCTTCTCGTACTCCATTTTCCCTGCCCTAATCAAACCCTTTGTCCTCCTCTGCTGAGTCCTAAATTTCTCCCAGTCCCCAGGTTCGCTGCTGTTTCTGGCCAATTTGTATGCCACTTCCTTGGCTTTAATACTATCCCTGATTTCCTTTGATAGCCACGGTTGAGCCACCTTCCCTTTTTTATTTTTATGCCAGACAGGAATGTACAATTGTTGTAGTTCATCCATGCGGTCTCTAAATGTTTGCCATTGCCCATCCACAGTCAACCCCTTAAGTATCATTCGCCAATCTATCCTAGCCAATTCACGCCTCATACCTTCAAAGTTAGCCTTCTTTAAGTTCTGGACCATGGTCTCTGAATTAACTGTTTCATTCTCCATCCTAATGCAGAATTCCACCATATTATGGTCGCTCTTCCCCAAGGGGCCTCGCACAATGAGATTGCTAATTAATCCTCTCTCATTACACAACACCCAGTCTAAGATGGCCTCCCCCCCTAGTTGGTTCCTCGACATATTGGTCTAGAAAACCATCCCTTATGCACTCCAGGAAATCCTCCTCCACCGTATTGCTTCCAGTTTGGCTCGCCCAATCTATGTGCATATTAAAGTCACCCATTTCTACACACCATCCCTTCTTTGCTTTGCAGTCCAAGGTGTCACATAATCGTTTGGAGCAAGAGAGGACTGATGGGGCGAGGACGATATCCAGCAGCTCACTGACATCGAGGAGAGCGTGCATCGGCAAATGGGCCACATGTTGCCGGCCCAATGGCTGCAAGCAATGTGGATCCCGCTGGGGCCAGCATCGGTAAGTGAAGGCCTTCCTTTAATGCCATCTGTCCCTGAATGTCCAAACGCCTATCGGTCAATTGGTGATGAATGTGTGCAAGTTGCTTGCTGGATGGTGCAATGCGCTACCTCACCCTCACAGAAACCTTGTCCCATTTATGCTTGCAGATGATATCCCGAGTGTGAGCAAGAGTCAGATTGTCACCCTTGAGCCGAGTGCAGATATTGGTGACATGTCCGATGAGGACGATGAAGAGAGGGACAATGCCGCCAGCACTGCACCTCTGCTTCCTACACTTGCATGCGCCAGCTCAGTTACTGGGAGTATGCGGTCATTGCCATTAGGTTTAGGAAAAAGGACTAGCGGGCTGCAGCATGGTGAAGGGCATAGGGAACCTCGGGTGCCATCTCTCCGGATGGCGAGTTCGCACGTGACTTCTGCTGGAGAGGACTCGGATGAGCACCTTGATGTGGCGGCCTTTGAAAAAAGGGTGCAGCCCATCCTTTCGCAGGTGTTGGGAGCAATGTCAAGTGTCATGTATGTAACCTTTATGTAACAACACTGCAATACTGAAATGCACACCTTGACCACAGGGGGTGAACTTGTGGGAGACACTTCTCACCTGGTCATCCAGGTATATAAAAGGAGGTCCGACACAGGGTCATCACTTCTTGGTCCTGTGAATAAAGGAGTGACCATGTCCATAGAATGTACCTCGTGTGGATTTGTGGTATTGTGTAAGGACTTTATATTGGCGACGAGAAACGGGAATCAACAACCCACAAGAGTGGCCACCGGCAGCACAGATGAACGGTACTGTGTTGGTGAGGACTGGGACGATTTCATTGAGAGGCTCCAGCAGAGTTTTGTCACGAAGGACTGGCTGGGAGACACAGCGGCCAACAAGCGAAGGGCTCATCTACTGATCAGCTGTGGACCTAAGACTTACGCGCTCACGAAAGACCTGCTAACACCCGAGAAGCCGGCGGACAAAACCTTTGAAGAGCTCAGCAAACTAATCAGTGAGCACCTCAAACCGGCGAGCAGCATACACATGGCCCGACACAGATTCTATACCCTCCGACGTCGGGAAGGACAGAGCATACCGGATTTTATTGCGGACCTCCGGCGCTTGGCCAGCCTCTGTAAGTTCACAGATGCCTGCAGGGGGGAGATGCTAAGGGATTTCTTTATTGAGGACATCGGTCATGATGGGATTTTCAGAAAGCTAATTGAGACCAAGGACTTGACCTTGGAAACGGCGGCATTGATGGCTCAGAATTTTATGGCGGGGGAGGAGGAAACCAAGAGAATATACGTACGCAATTCTGCCTCCAATATGGCGATGGATCAGGGAGTCAATATCATAAACGCGACACAGAGCCCCGCAGGCAGGCAAGGGCAGTTCGACACACCCCAGGCAGCAATAGACCCCAAAGCAGGTTTTCATCAGAGACAATGGCAGGCTGAACGGACATTTACGCCCCCCCCCAGTGGACAATGCGGCCTGGGATGGGGCCATTGACACCTACTAACATGGTGCTCAAGAGCAGTCAAAGCGACAATCAGCGAGGAATGCCTTGTAACAGCTCTTTTGTTCACAACAATGGGAATCTCAGTTCATGCTGGAGGTGTGGGGGCAGACATGCTGCCAGGACTTGCAGGTTTCAACAGTTCGTCTGCAGAAATTGTAACCTCAGTGGCCATTTAGCCAGAATGTGCAGAAAGTCTGTAACCAGGCTAATATACGAGGTGGATGAACCAGATGAGGGGTCTGCGAGGCAGGGTGATGCTTGGGGCAAATCAATGGACGCTGAAGTTCAGCGGGTTCATGTGGCAAACATTCACAGCTCATATACCAAAACGCCACCTATGATGATGAAAGTCCTATTAAATGGCATCCCTGTACATATGGAGCTGGACACGGGTGCCAGCCAGTCACTCATGAGTGTTCAACAATTCAAAATGCTGTGGCCACTCAAAGGCAGCAGACCCAAACTAGAACGCATTGAGATGCAATTACGGATGTACACCAAATGCAATGGCGATGGCAGCAGTCAGAGCACGCATGGCATCGAGCTGAGAAGGCATGAAAGCAGTCTGAGACTCGAAGCCAGCAGGCACTGACTGCATGACAGCACCAAGACATTGCATGGCATCCAGCTGAGACTGCATGAGAGCAGTCTGAGCTTCCATGCCGCCAACCATTGTTTGCATTACAACATCAAGATGTTGCATTGCTTCCGCCTGTGCTGCAATGGAAGCTGCCACATCGCCCATGACACACATTGTGAGGTCTGGCTCTGCACGATCTCTCTGGGAGTCCGCCATCATTTTCAGATTGGCAATGATGGTCTCCTTGGTGTGCGCAGAGCTCTGTGCAATGAAGGAGGCGGACTCCTCCATGCTCCTTACCACTGCAGAGAGGCTCTCGGGCACCCTTGCTATTGCACCTATCTTGTCAGTGTGCATAGTCATCACGCTTTGTGCGAATGCCTCCCCATCGAGGTTGTCATGTATGTGCGCTTGGGGTTACTAGCCACCAGGTGGCGCCACTGTCGGAGCTCATTGGGCTGTACGCACGTGTGTGCGGCCCAGGTATAAAAGGCAAGCCATCATGTATTGTATTCACTTTGGGCCCCAATAAAGCAGAGCCAGGTTTGTACCTGTGTTAGTTTACAGTATTCAATCTATCAAGTTATTAAATACATAACATTTGGCGACGAGGTAACTTAAGAACCTTCACATGCAAAAATGAGCACAATTGGAATTCTGGAGTGATTCATGGAGGGAGAGGACTGGGCAGATTCTGTAGCTTGCCTGGACCAGTACTTCATGGCCAACAAAATGGAGGAACCCACTGACGCAGTTAGGCGCAGGGCAGTCTTCCTCATGGTTTGCGGTTCGAAAATCGATGGACTCATAAAGAATCTTCTCTCACCTGCAAGTCCAACGGACAAGGACTATAAGGAATTGTGTGCTCTGGTATGTGACCATCTCAAACCAGAAAAAGGCATCATCATCTCACGATATCGATTCTACACGCACGTTTGTTCTGAGGGCTAGGATATGTCGGAATTCGTTGCCGAGGTCTAGCTGGACCATGTCAGTTCAAAAACGCGTTGGGAGGCATGCTGCGGGACTTCTTTGTAATCGGCAATAACCACGAGGTGATCCTGTGTAAGCTACTGGTGGCGGAGACGCTGGATTTGAGCAAGGCCATCACGATTGCCCAGGCATGCATGACGACGGACAAAAACTTAAAGCAGATATCATCAAAAAATCGGAACTCGGCAAGTACTGTAAACAATATAGTATCGACATTTGGCAGAGCTGCATATGGCAGGGCCTACTCGACTGCATATGTGAAACCTGGGGCTGCCCAAAGTCTGCCAATGGGAATGAATCCGATTTCACTGCGTTGGCGTTGTGGGGGCAATCATCGGCCTCATCAGTGTTGGTTTAAACAGTACATTTGTAAAGTCTGTTCGAGACTGGGGTATCTCCAGCGCATGTGTCCGCAACTGAGCAAGCGTGCTGCGACACACCATGTGGAGGATGATGACCAGTATAGCGCAGATCCGGATATGCAATCTGAGATACCAGAGGAGGAAGTGTATGGACTGTATTCGTTCCTAACAAAGAGCCAACCGATAATGATTAATGTGAAACTTAATGGTGTGCCAGTACTGATGGAATTGGACACGGGTGTGAGTCAATAAATAGTGAGCCAGAGGATATTCGACAAGCTGTGGAATATTAAGGCTGTGAGGCCTAAGCTGAGTCCAGTCAATGCCAAGTTGCATACGTACACTAAAGAACTCATAACGGTGATTGGCAGTGCAGTAGTCAAGCTGTCGTATGATGGTACGGTTCATGATTTACCATTATGGATTGTTCAAGGCAACGGTCCAATGCTGTTTGGCAGGAATTGGCTAGAAAAAATCAAATAGAATTGGAACGATATCAAAACGTTGTCGTCGGAGGATGATATTCCATGTGCTCAAGTGTTTGTGCAAGTTCCCCTCGCTGTTTGAATCAAGCATCAGCAATTTCACAGGAGCCACGGTGCAGATCCACGTGAGCTCGGATGCAAGACCCGTCCAGCATAAAGCTCGGGCGGTTCCGTACATGATGAGGGTCAAAATCGAACTGGACAGATTTCAGCGTGAAGGGGTCATATCACCGGTCAAATTTAACGAATGGACCAGCCCCATTGTTCCTGTGTTGAAGAGTGATGGCACTGTCAGGATTTGTGGAGACTACAAGGTTACAATCAACCGAGTTACGAAACAGGATCAATACCCTTTACTGAAGGCTGATAACCTGTTTGCAACGCTAGCCGGGGGGAAGTCGTTCACTAAACTGGATCTGACATCGGCCTACATGACACAGGAGCTGGTTGAGATGTTGAAGAAACTTACGTGCATCAACACTCATAAAGGACTGTTTATCTACAACAGGTGTCCTTTCGTAATTCGCTCGGCTGCAGCCATATTTCAGATGAAGTCCATCCCTAGGACCATTGTGTTCCAAGATGACATCCTGGTCACAGGTCGTGACACCGCCGAACATCTGAACAACCTGGAAGAGGTGCTACATCATCTGGACAAAGTGGGACTCAGACTGAAGTGTTCGAAGTGTGTCTTCTTGGCACTGGAAGTTGAATTCCTGGGGAGGAAAATTGCTGCTGACGGCATCAGGCCTACGGACTCGAAAACCTAGGCCATCAAAAATGCATCCAAGTCTCAGAATGTGACGGAGCTGCGTTCGTTCCTTGGTCTACTCAACTACTTTGGTAATTTCCTACCTAGATTGAGCACTTCATTAGAGCCACTGCACATGCTGCTAAGAAAAGGTGACAACTGGGTTTGGGGTGCATCTCAAGATAGAGCTTTTGAGAAAGCTACTAATCTGCTTTGCTCTAACAAGCTGCTGGTACATTATGATCCATGTAAGTGTCTAGTATTGGCCTTTGATGCTTCGTCATATGGAGTTGGTTGCGTGCTCCAACAAGCTCATGAATCGGGTAAACTACAACCTGTTGCGTATGCTTCTAAATGTTTGTCAAAGGCGGAAAAAGCCTACAGCATGGTAGAAAAAGAAACATTAGCCTGTGTGTATGAGGTTAAAAAGATGCATCAGTACCTGTTTGGTCTTCGGTTTGAACTGGAAACAGATCACAAGCCACTCATTTCATTGTTTTCGGAAAACAAAGGTATCAATACCAAAGCATTGTCCTGCATCCAGAGGTGGGTGCTGACATTATCTGCCTATGATTATGTAATTTGCCATAGACCTGGCACCGAGAATTGTGCCGATGCACTGAGCCGTCTGCCGTTACTCACACCGGAGGTGGAGACGCCACAATCTGCAGACCTACTGTTAGTTATGGATGCTTTTGAAAGTGAAGGAACCCCTGTCACGACTCAACAAGTTAAGACCTGGACCAGCCAGGACCCAATATTATCAGTTGTAAAATGTTGTGTCCTTAGTGGTGATTGGTCTGCCGTACCCAAGAAAATGGGTGATGAGACCAAACCTTACAACCATCACAAAGACGAACTATCCATTCAGTCAGATTGTTTACTGTGCGGTAATCGTGTTGTTATGCCTAAGAAAAGCAGAGAGAAATTTGTACATGATCTACATAGCACTCATCCCGATATTGTCATGATGAAACCCATTTCCAGGTCCATGTATGGTTGCCTGGAATTGACTCTGATCTGGAATTATGTGTGCATCAGTGCAACACTTGCATGCAGCTTAGTAAAGCACCAGCAGAATCGCCGCTGAGTCTGTGGTCGTGGCCATCTAAATCATGGTCGAGGATCCACATCGACTTTGCAGGTCCCCTCCTGGGAAAGATGTTTTTAGTTGTGGTGAATGCTTATTCCAAATGGCTAGAGTGTATAATTATGTCATCCAGTACATCCACAGCTACCATTGAGAGCCTTCGTGTCATGTTTGCCACTCATGGTCTGCCCAACATCGTTGTAAGCGACAACGGGCCTTGCTTCACCAGTCTGGAGTTTCAAGAGTTCATGAAACTCAATGGTACCAAACATGTGCGGTCAGCACCATTCAAACCAGCATCTAATGGTCAAGCAGAGCGTGCTATCCAAACTATCAAGCAGAGTACGACATGTGTAACTCAAGGTTCATTGCAGACTAACTTGTCATGCATATTGCTTAGTTACAGGACAAGACCCCACACGCTTACCGGGGTCCCCATTGCTGAACTATTGATGAAGAGAGGTCTCAAGACCAAGCTCTCTCTTGTCTATCCTGACTTGAATGATCATGTTGAATACAGACGTCAAAGTCAGCAGTGGTATCATGATCGCGCTGCTCTGTCACGCGACATTTCTGTTAACGATCCTGTGTATGTACTGAATTATGGTCAAGGTCCCAAGTGGATCGCCGGTACTATTATGGCCAAGGAGGGTAACAGAGTGTTTATCGTCAAGCTCAAGAATGGGCAGACATGCAGGAAACATGTTGATCAGATAAAGCTGCGGCACACGGATGAACCGGAACAGTCTGAGGAAGACACAATCAGTGACCGACCAACCTACCCTCAGTCATCAGAAGACTCCGCTGTCATCAATGAATCTGGACTTTCAATACCTGACATGGTCATTGTCACTCCCATCAGATCGGCTACCCAGCCCCCAGTCATAACAGACTCAGAACGCTCGCCCAAGGCTGGAGTTGAACTGAGACGATCAACTCGGGAGTGGAAAGCCCCGGACTGTCTCAATTTGTAAAAAGACTGTTACTAATATCTTCAAGGGGGATATTGTCATGTATGTATGCTTGGGATTACTTGCCACCAGGTGGCGCCACTGTCGGAGGTCATTGGGATGTGCGCACGTGTGTGCGGCCCAGGTATAAAAGGCAATCCATCATGTAATGTAATCACTTTGGGCCCTAATAAAGCAGAGCCAGGTTTGTACCTGTGTTAGTTTACAGTATTCAGTCTATCGAGTTATTACATATATAACAGAGGTCCTCATCTGAGTTATGTGGAGCAGAACTTGCACGCAAACTTGCCCTCTAGGGAGGTGGCTCCCGAGGTTCCCTTTTCCCTTGGCCTTGCTGCAGTCCGCTGGGCTCCGGTGCATCACCCAGTGCAGACCCCTCTATGAACCTAACCTCGAACGAACGGGTAGTGCCAGTATCTGAGCTGGTGCCGGCGAGTGGGAGAAGCAATGACGCAGTGCTCGGCTCCTCCCCCTCCTCCTGCTCTTCCTCCTTTTCCTCTCCCTCCAGAATCTCTTGGGGGGAATCAGGTGCAGGCTCCACATCTGCATAAATGGCACAAGACTCGCGTTAAGATGAGTGCAGGGAGCAGGAATGGAACAAGGAAGGCAGTCAGTATCAGGAGCTGGAAAGTGATAAAGCCTTCTGGTTTGACGGGGAAGTGGGATGAGAAAAGGAGAGGTGCTAAAGATACCATTGCTGCCCCCAGTGAGGTCGACGCCTCTACCGGCCACAGCGCCCACCACCTGCGGGCCAAATGAGCCGCAGCACTTGCTCCTCAAGGTCAGTGAGCTTGCGCAGTTGAGGTTCCCCCCCTCCAGTCCGCTGCTGCTCCCTCATGTTATGTTCCATCTTGGCCTGCAAAAGAAAGGAACTTGTGTGACTAAGAATCCAGCTATGTATGTGGAAGATATGCCTGCCATGCTTGAATAGCTGTGAATCTATGTGAATCAAGTCGTGAGATGAGGATGCGATTGTGAGTAGCTGCAAATGCTTGGTGGTTGAGTGGTGGGGAATTGCTGCTTTCATCATCATCATAGGCAATCCCTCGAAGTGAGGATGACTTGCTTCCATGTCAAAAAGGGATAAGTTCACAGGTGTTTCAATGAAGGACCTAATATTCCGGGTCCTGAACTATATCCTGAAGGGTGGAAGATGCCTGTGCATGGATTTTTTTAACATGGGGTGGCCGTTGCACACCAGCCACCACACGGGCTTGACAGAGCTTGGTCTTTGTCCAGTGGCAAGGGTTAACCAGGATAACAAGGGTTAACTAGGTTAATGCAGTGTGCACTGACAGAGGTTCAGAGGCTGGTATGTAGGAGGTGTGGAAGCATGTACTCACCTTCACCACCCGATTGAGGTCATTGAATTTCTGACGGCACTGTGTCAGTGTTCTGTTCACCACTGTGCTGGCCGACAGCTCCTCGGCTAACTCTCACCACATGGCCCTGAATACCTGTGATGATGGCCTCCTTCCAAACGTAGAGAACAGCGACTCCCTCCTTGCCTTCACTGCTTCCACCAATGTCTCCAACGCCACATTATTAAAGAACATGAGCCTCTCCCTGGAAGCAGGATTTGCAACAGCCATCACATAAAGTTGTCTCAGTTGTTGAGATGTCTGACTAAAGTGCAGTAATGCTGAAAATGAGCGGCAGCGGTTTGAAATTACCTCCCCTTTAAGAGTTGGAATGAGCTAGAGGCAAGGATTGAAAGCTGATTGCTGAATGCAAGTCAGCTAAAATTGGGGAACTCTCTGGCAATGGTGCCCCTACAGTGCCCCACTGAGGCCATTAGCACCTCATTTATCGCCCCCTTCACTCCTGGGGTGAAAACGTCCAATTTCCCACAATTTTGCAAGCGATTTTGCTGGAAGCTAACTTTTCAAAAAGTTAAAAGTTGATGCCTCAAATAGGGTACTACCAAATTTCGCCCTCCAAATTTTATGGTGGTTTGATTCCAGTATTTACGAGTGTTTCCTGTCAATCTACTTCCCCCACCTCAATTCTCACTCCCCTACACTGCACACTTTCTCTCCCATCTCCTTCCTCAACCATTACTACACACATTTCTTCCATAAAGCCAATACCCTGGTCTCTTCTCCCTTGTGTAGGGTGTTTGTTTTACACTCTACCTTGATTCGTAGACGTCGGGAATTACAGGAAAAGACTACACATAACGTAAAGTTTAGGCTTAACCCAATTGTCGGTTTTATTACGCAAAAACGAACTAAAAGCTACAGAACAAGACTTCTGAGAGAATTGACCGAAGACATACAATCACCCATCCAGTTAGTAGCTGCAACTGTAGATTGTAGGTTCGTGGTCGTTGGTTCCGTGACCGGCTGTTCCTTTCTTCTGGTGGTTCTCTTCTCTTCCGTTTCTTCCGTGCTCATTCTTTTCCTTTCCGTTCGCTCCTGAGCTGCTTCCAGCTCGTGTATACATATCCATTTTACGAATAAAACACCCGCTGAGCTGCGGATTCAGTTATGTGTTTGGATCGATTTGTTATTTGTGGTGATCCGTTTGACTGATTGCTATGATGGGCTTGGATGTGCCTAATTTGCACACGGATTCTACAGGGCAAAAGATAACTCCTTATCTTAAGTACCCCATTCTCCAAAAATGTACACCTTGTGAAGTCCTTTTGTTGTTCTGGTTTCTTGCAGACTTGGAGTCTCTGGAAAGAGTTGTTTCCGCCCCCCCTCCGGCCAATCAGTTCAGGGGCTCTTCTGTGGGCTTATATGAAATGTATCATCCCCATGCATAAACCAGCCTGGCTCTCAACTGCCGAGATTGTCCTTAATTGGTGATGAGTCACCACCTGCCCCGGACTGGCGACTTTTTCTCCCTTTGTCCAGTCAATCCCAAAAACTTGCATTAAATCAATTTTTAGTTCATGGCCTCTTTCTGTGCCTTCTCTAAAATGTGTAAACCTTACACTCCCCCCTTTAATGACTCTTAATATAAACTCAGAGAACATAAGAACATAAGAACATAAGAATTAGGAATAGGAGTAGGCCATCTAGCCCCTCGAGCCTGCTCCGCCATTCAAAAAGATCATGGCTGATCTTTGTCCACTTACCCGCCCACTCCCCATAACCCTTAATTCCCTTATTGGTTAAAAATCTATCTATCTGTGATTTGAATACATTCAATGAGCTAGCCTCAACTGCTTTCTTGGGCAGAGAATTCCACAGATTCACAACCCTCTGGGAGAAGAAATTCCTTCTCAACTCGGTTTTAAATTGGCTCCCCCGTATTTTGAGGCTGTGCCCCCTAGTTCTAGTCTCCCCGACCAGTGGAAACAACCTCTCTGCCTCTATCTTGTCTATCCCTTTCATGATTTTAAATGTTTCTATAAGATCATCCCTCATCCTTCTGAACTCCAACGAGTAAAGACCCAGTCTACTCAATCTATCATCATAAGGTAACCCCCTCATCTCCGGAATCAGCCTAGTGAATCGTCTCTGTACCCTCTCCAAGGCTAATATATCTTTCCTTAAGTAAGGTGACCAAAACTGCACGCAGTTCTCCAGGTGCGGCCTCACCAATACCCTGTACAGTTGCAGCAGGACCTCCCTGCTTTTGTACTCCATCCCTCTCGCAATGAAGGCCAACATTCCATTCGCCTTCCTGATTACCTGCTGCACCTGCAAACTAACTTTTTGGGATTCATGCACAAGGACCCCCAGCATGTTGTAATTTCTCCCCATTCAAATAATAATCCCTTTTACTGTTTTTTTTTCCAAGGTGGATGACCTCACATTTTCTGACATTGTATTCCACCTGCCAAACCTTAGCCCATTCGCTTAACCTAGCTAAATCTCTTTGCAGCCTCTCTGTGTCCTCTACACAACCCGCTTTCCCACTAATCTTTGTGTCATCTGCAAATTTTGTTACACTACACTCTGTCCCCTCTTCCAGGTCATCTATGTATATTGTAAGCAGTTGTGGTCCCAGCACCGATCCCTGTGGCACACCACTAACCACCAATTTCCAACCCGAAAAGGACCCATTTATCCCGACTCTGCTTTCTGTTAGCCAGCCAATTCTCGCTCCACGCTAATACATTTCCTCTGACTCCACGTACCTTTATCTCCTGCAGTAACCTTTTGTATGGCACCTTATCAAATGCCTTTTGGAAATCTAAATACACCACATCCATCGGTACACCTCTATCCACCATGCTCGTTATATCCTCAAAGAATTCCAGTAAATTAGTTAAACATGATTTCCCCTTCATGAATCCACGTTGCGTCTGCTTGATTGCACTGTTCCTATCTAGATGTCCCACTATTTCTTCCTCGATGAAAGCTTCAAGCATTTTCCCCACTACAGATGTTAAACTAATCAGCCTATAGTAACCTGCCTTTTGTCTGCCCCCTTTTTTAAACAGAGGCGTTACATTAGCTGCTTTCCAATCCGCTGGTACCTCCCCAGAGTCCAGAGAATTTTGGTAGATTATAACGAATGCATCTGCTATAACTTCTGCCATCTCTTTTAATACCCTGGGATGCATTTCATCAGGACCAGGGGACTTGTCTACCTTGAGTCCCATTAGCCTGTCCAGCACTACCTCCCTAGTGATAGTGATTGTCTCAAGGTCCTCCCTTCCCACATTCCCGTGACCAGCAATTTTTGGCATGGTTTTTGTGTCTTCCACTGTGAAGACCGAAGCAAAATAATTGTTTAAGGTCTCAGCCATTTCCACATTTCCCATTATTAAATCCCCCTTCTCATCTTCTAAGGGACCAACATTTACTTTAGTCACTCTCTTCCGTTTTAGATATCGGTAAAAGCTTTTACTATCTGTTTTTATGTTTTGCGCAAGTTTACTTTCGTAATCTATCAGAGACATTACTCTCAGTGATTTCTTCTTTTCCATGAGATTTTTTGGGTGTATTGCAGCCTTCAATCAAAATTCCAGATTACATTCCTTTTTTCCAACAAAACAGTACCTTACCCGACAAACCAACGCTTTTTACAACAACACAATATTCGGCCTTGATCCATTTGACTGTAGTTTTATATTTACAAACACTTTGGCCTTGGTTCATTTTAATAAACCTTCAAGATTCCCTTCCTTCATTTTCTGTTTTAACTTACAGGATAAGATAAATAGATACAACACTATTTCCAACAGTACAATTTCTAGTGCGTGTAATACGATTCAAACCCGGAGTAATCTCAATATTGAGTCCCAAGTCCCATCGTGGAGGGGCAATCATTTCCTCGATTTCCTCCCTTACTTTCTCATGCGTTTGGTGTAACGTGTAATAATGTTTGTGGGATAGCTCGCTATCCTTTAAAGCTTGGTCAAATGTTCGGGTAACGGCGGGATATCGTATCCAAAATGCGATATTTATTCCTGGAGGTTCGGTAAAGTACCGTTGACTGTGATACTTATGTGTTTGTGGTCTGAGATAGGAATTATCCTTTCTTGTGCTATTAGTGTCTCTACCTGGGGTTTGAAACCAAAGGTAGGATGTGTCACTGGACACCAAGTATCCTGGTGTACTCTGTACCGACTTTCGCTGGTGGTGACACAGTATATCCCGTTTCCCTTGTACACAATCTGTGGCGGGACATGGTCGTGAGCCGTCACTTCCATGATACAGCTGATAGGCTGCCCGTCCTCGTACTTGAACCCACATACCGGCCGGTCGAAAGGATTCAGAAGATAGGGGCACAATATCACAAGTGTACCTCCTCTCTGACATCCCTCCAGACTAGCACCGGTTATTGAGTCTCCCAATTTCGCCACATACTGAGGGGTTTTATGATGCTTCACATATACTCCATTCTGAATTACCCCAATGTTTTCCACCCAGTATACTGGTACGGGTCATTGCGACTGATCCATCACCGGTATTCTAAGCACTATCCCCATTATGGATTGTTTACTCTGACCACAGTTGACCAGGACTGGGTACGCTTCGGAGGCTGACCGTAGCTGACTTCAGGAGGTTGTTGTAGACACTCAAAGCTTTTGGGTGCTTGTTACTGACCCACGATAGTACATAGCCTTGTTTTAAATCCTCTAAATTACTGCATCCTTCATTTAACAACCAAGTTTTGGACATTACACACACGTCATTCTGAGCAGCTTGATCTGACGCGTTTCTATCCTCCTTTATTAAAGCATTGATGGTCTGAGCGTGTGTCTCCACCTCAGCTACCATCTCCTTCAAATGAATTGTCATAACCTGGTCCTCCTGTAGTTCGTTACCCTCAATGTCACTACGCTCCTCCAGTATTTTCTTTAACTGGTCCCTTAAGGTATTCACTTGGACTTGCAACTGCGCGTTGTCTACACTATTTAGCAGTGATGTCCCATTATTAAATGCTGTAGCTACATCACTCATTAGTCCCCTTTTTCGTCTCGGTTTGTACGCCTCCCTCTGATTTTCATCCCCATAATACTTCTGATAGAATTGTTTAAATGTTTTTTTTAACAATCGTTTGTATAATTTTTCCGTTTCTGGCAGGCACCACCGGGGTAATTGTAACTCTGTTAAATTCAGAATAACCGACGTTACTTTGTAATACATAGTATGATACAACATTTTCCCTGTTGGGATTAACACCAGCCCATTCTTAGGCCTGGGTGTTAGAACAGAACATGGAACTTCTTGGTTTGGAATCTCTAGCGTTTTAGCGAGAGATTTTAATTTGCTCGCGATCAGCTCGGTTGCATTGACTGCTTTTGGAGGGTTCAAGGTCACACAGGCATCAAAACCCTGCGTCCAATTCATACCCGATCTGGAATCCTGCCATTGTCATTTAAAAACAATTGCCACACCTCCCCTTGGGGCTTGATCCAACCACACAGACATAAATCCCTTGTTCCTCCTTCCACCAGTTCTCCCAACACAATTTCACCCCTTCTTTTGTTCCTGTGGTCCACCTCTTTGAGTTATTACTCAATTTCTCCCATTCTGCAAATGCATTAATTTTTCTCCTGTCTGTTTTCCGTAACCACCACCATCTTCCCATGGGGGTAATCCCTTTACATTCCAGACAATCTCGTCTCCCTCTTCCACCCGTACCTTTCTGGTCATGATGTTTACCCTTGGGCAGGACACTGATACCTCCACAAGTTTACCCGTGGTTTGTCTGGAGTACTTGGTCGAATTTAACCCTAACCACCCTGGCCAACTGTGCATAGGCGTTTGTGCCCTTGTTGCGCCGTATCGCTTCCCCTTGAGTTACGGTGGGGCCAGTTCCTCCCATACACCCGGATGTAAGGAATGTCTCGGTGTCTCCCCGATCTCCCCATCCTGCTATAATCAGGGCCATCCACAGGCCTATCCACAGCCTCCACCTCATCTCGTATCCCTGGCTCGATTCTCTCCTATAAAGACAAAATGAAAGAAATAACCTTGCTCTGTGAGGGGTCTCCCCCTCAAAGGTCCTCCTTCAGTTATACACATATGTACATTTACATGATTTAGATCACTGCTTCCCTCTTCTTTTATCCCGATGCTTGGGCTTTCGGAGGCTCAGGGGTGGAGATGGAGGAGGTGTCCAGGGCACCCTAGGTCGTGGCACCCGACCACTCCGTCTTAATGCTCCGTCCCTTACTTCTCCATCATCATCCCACAGCATTGGTAGAAGGTTTACACTGATCAAACTCATTACTGTTCCTTGGGCCTTGGCCCACTTTTTACTTTTCTCTCGGGGTTGTAAAGCTTACATTGGTTTATATGAAACCACTTTATTTGTTTTGGCAGCTGGATCACGTAGATCATAGGGCTTGTCTTGTCTACGATGCTATATGGTCCTTTGTACAATGGTTCAAATGCCCCTACTCTGGCATAATTCCTGACCATCACCTGATCCTCCATTCCTCCCTCCATTCCTGTGTAACCCGGGGTTCCAGCAGCAGTTTATCCTGCTGGTGCTGCCTCCCCATATTGTTAGCTGCTTCCCAATGCAGCCTCTTCAGAGTATCATACAGATCTCTGACAAACCTGTCCCATGTGACTTCTTTAACCTGCGTTTTGGTCAGGACTGGTGCTAGTATGGGTCGGGGTCCTCATAAGTCTCCCTCTCATCAGCGCATGTGGGGAGTGTCCCGTACTCTTAGAGAGACTGGCTCGGTGATTCATCAGAACTAAGGGTAGGATCTCATCCCATTTCTTCGGGGTATTTCCTATCTCCTTTCTAAGCCTCTTTTTTAAGGTCCAGTTTGTCCTTTCTACTGGACCCGACGATTTGGGGTTATACACCACATGCCATCTTCCCTGTATCCCTAACAGCTTTAGGGTGGCCTGCATTACTGCTCCGGTGAAATGACTCCCTTGATCTGATTCCATTATCAGGGGCAGTCCCCTCAAGAAAATACTTCTCGCACAAGAATCTTTCCTGTGACTACTGCGGTGGTCGCCCTACAAGGAAAAGTTTCTACCCATTTTGTGAAAAGATCGACTAACACCAGGCAATATTTATTGCCTCTGCCTGAGGTGGGCAGTGGCCCTATGGAATCTATCTGTATAGACTGCCATGGCCCCTCTACCCTTCTCGTGTGTCCCAACGGAGCCTTTCTCCGGTGGGGGTCTGGAATGTTTGCGGCACATACCAGACAATTCTGGCAATAATCCCTTACATCGCTTCTAAGTCCGGGCCACCATCCCACGGCTTCTACTTTATTCCATGTCGTTTCTGGCCCTGGATGTCCAGCTCCTGAACCCCCATGAGCTAGTTGCAAGAATTCTTCCCTGCACTGCCCTGGCACGATCCAACTGTCTCCTTTAAACAGCATTCCCTGCCTGACTGCTATGTCTGCAGCGCCCAAAGGTCCCATTACAGATTTCCCGTCTATCTTGTCTCTAATCGCTACTCTAAGATCTGCATCTCTTAGCTGAGCCTGTTTTAAATCAGGCGGCAATGGTACTTCTTTGGGTCCCTCTCTGCCTGTTAAAGCTATGATCTGTCCACAGTGATATAGGTCCCAAGGTGTCCCTTCTCCTGCCCCTGTTTTGGCCAGTGTGTCAGCTTTTTCATTCCCTTTCCACTTGGGCTCTGTCTTAGAATGTGCTTTGACCTTTTGGATGTAGTAATCCTTCTGGTCCCTACCCGTGACATCCAAAATGACTTTTAACAAAGGAGCCGTCACCAATAGTTTTCCGTTTGAGGACTTAAACCCTTGCCTAACCCATATTGCTAAGTACTCTGTACAGGAGTTTCAAGTGAACATGGAGTCCGAACATATCGTACAGGGAGTTGGGAATTCGCTAGGGTGTGTGACCACATACGCTACAGCTGCCAGTTCGGCCTGCTATGCACTTAAAGTGTTGGGGAGTTTTATGGCTTTTTCTATCCCTGCCACAGCCTATTTTTCTCTCTCCATTCGTCACTGAACTAGACTCATCTTCATAGATGTCCCTGCCTCTCGGATGTTCCCGCTCAGAATCCCACATCTACATCCCACACCTCCTTCCACTGAACACACATGAGCTGGCCCCCAGATAAACCAGGTTCGGGGCTAGCTTTGGTTCTCCTAGCCTCTCGCCCTTCAGGTCTGAGTAAGCAACAATGTCCAGCGGGCAGTCCTGTTACTACTCACTGTCCCATCTTTCATTCTACCGTCCAGTAACATTTGTGTTGGGGTGTGACAGGTCAGTAGAATCACTGTCGCTAACCCTGTGAGTGACCGAAAATGCTTTACTGCCCAAAAAGTTGCTAACAGATGTTGCTCGCAATTTGAAAAGCTCTTTTCTACTTCGGTGAGAACCCGGGAGGCGTAGGCCACCAGTCTCAGCTTGCTGTGTCGCTCCTGGAGTAACACTGCACTCAAGCTGTCCCCAGTTGCTGCTACCTCCAGACTAAAGTCCTGGTCCCCATTTAATGCTCCCAACACTGGTGCTGTCTGTAACACCTCCTTTAACCGGACGACCGTTTCTTGACAACTCTCACTCCATTCCCACTCTACTCCTTTCCTAAGAAGCCTCAACAAAGGAGCTGCCATGGCTGCATATCCTTCGATAAATTCCCTGCAGTAACCCATTATTCCCAGGAAAGACCTTACTCCAGACACGTCCTTAGGAATGGGTAGCTCCTGGACTGCCTTTCTCTTAGCTCCACCTATGGCTCTCTCTCCCGCTCTAATGGTCAAACCTAGAAACTGCACCTCCTCTTGGCCGACTTGAGCTTTCTTGGGATTTACTTTGAAACCTGCTTCCTTCAACAAATGCAGTAACTCACTCAATAATGGCCCGTGGTCCTCCACACTTTCGGAGAACAACAACAGGTCGACCACATATTGGACCAACCGATCTGGCTGACTAAAACCTTTTAGTGCCTCGGCCATACTCTGGTGAAAGATTGAAGGACTATAGTGAAACCCTTGTGGAAGACGTGTCCACGTGTACTGTTGATCCTTAAAAGTAAAGGCAAATTTATATTGGTCCTCCCGTCTCAGGGGAATGGACCAAAACCCGTTTGAAATGTCTAGTATGATAAAAGTCGTTATGGCTGCAGGGATACTTCCTATCAAATCTGCTACCACTGCTACCGTGGGTGCACAGGCTGGAATATTTTTATTCAGGACTCGATAATCTACTGTGGCCCTCCATGAGTTATCAGGCTTCTTTACTGGCCATAGGGGTGAATTTACGTGTGTGGCTATGGTCCTCAGCACACCTTGATCCACCAGGGTATTAATAGCAGTTTCCAAATCCCTTTCTGGTTCTCGGGGAAAATTATACTGTTTCTGGTGCCATGTCATCGGATCCCCATCTATCTTCACCTCTACCCCAGTTATTCTCCCACAATTATGCTTGTACGTTGCAAATGCATTCATATTCTCCCGTACATGCCCTTGATACCAGGCTGGAATGTTATCGACTAATCTTTCTAAATCATAACTCCCTTTCGGCTTCATCGTGCAGGTGCTGCCTTTGTCTGTACTGTCCCCGGGAATCACTATGATCTCACCCATCCTATCGGCATCAACTGCCCCCATAGACAATTGTTCTTCATATCCACTATGGCGTGGTGTGCCAACATGTAGTCGGCCCCGAGAACTCCCGAACCGGGCTGTTCCCACTTTATTAAAATGCATTCCCACTTTGTTGTGTTAGGTCCTAACTCTATGGTTAAAGGTTTCGACATTGCCCCAGCCTGCTCATTACCCGTAAACCCCACCAGTGTAAAAGGGACTCTGCTCGACCACGGGGAAGTGGTTGGATTCGGTGAGTGGACAACCGTGCTAGAGGCTCCTGTATCTACCAGATACCTTCCCCTAACTGCTTCCCCCTTCACATACACACATCGCCTGCCACACTCATCATAAATGAGCGGACACAGGTACTCTGACTGGGCACAACGTCAAAGTGGGGGGGGGGGGGGCGCCTTTTCTCTTTTCTCCCTTTTCTCCCACTGCAGTGTCCAGCTTTCCTCCACCCATAACCTGCTGTAATGCGGCTACTAAAATCTGTACGGAGTCGTCGGCTACCTTCTTTTGGCCTTTTTCTACCTCAGCACCCTCGTACCCTGGCTTCCCTCCTCTCGAGATTCTACAATCCTTGCACCAGTGTCCTAACTTCCCACAGTTAAAACACCTCCTAGATCGATCTGCATTACCTCGCTCTTGTCTCCATTCTCTCTTTGTCCTAACCTCTCCTTTTACTTTGTGCACCTTCCCTTTTAGTTTCTCCTCTTCCCCTTGTCTGCATTTAAAAGCTAGAGTCAATCTTCTCAACACCCCTGCCTCTATATTCTGGAGATCGTCTGTGCCATGTATTCAACCAGCATTGTAACCCATGTATAATCTGACCTAAGTTGTACATTGTGAGAACAATGACCACTAGGTGGTAAACTTGGGGGAAACACTCCTAACCTGGACCTTCAGATATAAAAGGGCAAGCTCCACCCACTTCCATCACTTGAGTGCTATGGAATAAAGGACAGGTCACAGACTGACCTTCTCTCAAGCATAGGCTACCCTAGTCAACCCGGGATTACTCCAGCTTACCCAAGACTGTTTCCTTCCTTCTCTGGTCGCCCTAGTCGCCCTTGAGATTCCTTTAGTCTCCCTGAGAACGCTTCGCAGACTACCTGCAATTTCTTTTCTCGGTGGCTACCCTAGTCAACCCGGGATTACTGTTTCCTTCCTCCTCTGGTTGCCCTAACCGTCCTTGAGATTCCTTTCTTTCTACGACTAACTTAGCCGACACTTAACCAAGCCCTCCTAGGGTTTCTTGCCCTTGATTTGTGTCCGTGATTCTATTCCAAATGCTGAGGTCCTGTCGCGGTTGCCATTTTCTGTGGGGTGTTTGTTTTGATTCGTAGATCTCGAGAATTACAGGAAAGGACTACACGTGACGCAAAGCTTAGGCTTAACCCAACTGTCACTGAATTACGCAAAAATGAACTAAAAGCTACAGAACAAGACTTCTGAGAGAATTGACTGAAGACATACAATCACCCGTCCAGTTAATAGCTGCAACCGTAGATTGTAGGTTCATGGTCATTGGTTCCGTGACCGACTGTTGCTTTCTTCTGGTCGTTCTCTTCTCTTCCGTTTCTTCCGTGCTCATTCCGTTCCTTTCCGTTCGCTCCTGAGCTGCTTCCAGCTCATGTATACATATCCATTTTATGAATAAAACACCCGCTGAGCTGCGGTTTCCGTTAATGTGTTTGGATCGATGCGTTGTTTGTGGTGATCTGTTTGACTGACTGCAATGATGGGCCTGGATGTCCCCAATTTGCACATGGATTCTACAGGGCAAAAGATAACTCCTTATCTTAAGTACCCCATTCTCCAAAAATGTACATCTTGTGGGGTCCTTTTGTTGCTCTGGTTTCTTGCAGACTTGGAGTCTCCAGAGAGAATTGTTTCCCCCGCCCCCCCCCCCCCCCCCCCCTTCGGCCAATCAGTTCAGGGGCTCTTCTGTGGATTTATATGAAATGTATCATCCCCATTGTTTCTATGCATAAACCAGCCTGGCTCTCAACCGCCGAGATTGTCCTTAATTGGTGATGAGTCACCACCTGCCCCAGGCTGACGCCTTTTTCTCTCTTTGTCTAGTCAATCCCAAAAACTTGTATTAAATCAGTTTTTAGTTCATGGCCTCTTTCTGTGCCTTCTGAAAAAGTGTGTAAACCTTACACATGCCCTAACGTATCACTATCCAAGTTCTGTTTTTTAGCCCCATATTTGCTGACATTGTTCACCTCATACTCACCCCTTTCAAAACAGCTCTCATAATCCCTTTTCTGAATAGCCATCTTTGACCCCTCTATCCTTACAAACAACCCTTTCTCGCCACTGGCCACTCCATTACCACCCAAGTACACGCTCACCACTCCATATTTGATTCCCTCCAATTGAGTTTCTAACCAACCCACTGCACCAGACCACTCTGATAACAATTACTAATAACATCCTATACAACTGTAACCATAGCTTGTTGCCCCTCCTTGTCTTCATCAACCTCTCTGCTGCCTTCAACAATGTTGACCACTCTACTGTTTCCACCCCTCTCTTCATTCCAACTTTGTACTCCTATCTCCCCCAATACAGTCATCGCATCTGTTACAATTTCTCTTCCTATGCTTCCACTCGTGGGGGAATCTAGAACTAAGGGGCACTGTAAGGGGTAGTCTCTATGAGGGGGTCAGGTTCACCTCTGACCAACCTGAGCGATTCAAATCGCTCCCACTCCCTTGGGTTCTAGACTCTGGATTTATTTGGGGGATGTGACAAAGTGAAAAGGACACTGGTTTGATGAAAAACCTGAGTTATGTAAATTTGATCAGTTTTTCACTAGGTTGCAAGGCAGAACGTCAAAGGCAAAACCTTCTGTTGCTTAAAGCCAGCAGTGACAGCATAAAGTCAGCATCAGGGACCAGAATTATGGATGGAGATCATCAATAGTGATTCCCAGACAAGTTATTTACCACGAAAACTTCTGGTCAGGAGTGAAAAGGCTCAGAAGTCTCACCAAAAATACACTCATAATGGGCGTACAACATTTTGTTAAGTGCAAAAGCGATGCAAACTTCCTTAAAAGCTTCACTCCCTCTTTGAATGTTTGAACAGTCTAATTGTGAAGGAAATTTTTAATTTTCATTTGTTTGCCTGCTTAAAAACTTTGTTAGAGACTAGTGTCTCTTCTGCTTGTATTTCAGTTTCCTGCTAACCTCCTTATTAAACCACTATGGCCTAGATCTTGATCTCCTCCTTTTCTATAAGCAGAATGTACTATTTCCCTTACCCCATGTAACAGCCTTAAATACATTCATTTTTTCCAATTTATTTTTAATTATGGTTTCCCAATTAATTTTCCTCAAGATTCTCCTCATCACTTCCAATCTGCTCTTTCCAAAGTCCATCAGATCATTGTTTCTGGCTTTAGCCTTGCAAACTATATCAAATTTAACATACAATGATCTCTAGATTTCATCAAAGTTAATCTTTAATATGCTCTGGTATGAGCAGATTTCTTATATTAAATAACCTATAAAAACCACAAGTTTTTCTTCATTCTTTTGAACCACTAAAAAGGTGTGAGCTCTCAGTGATGGTGTTGCACATGTTGGCTCCTCACTTGATTAATGTTAATAAGGTGGAACGGGGAATTCTGAGCATGGCTTGTCTAAAACCAAATCAGCAGTCACAAAGTCAGCTGCAGGCGCTTCTTCTTCGGTCCACACCCAGATCACGTAATTTACCTTCAATCTTTAGCCAGGTACACAAATACAGGTCAGATGGAAATACAGGCATAGTCCTAGAAACTTTTAGGGGCTGAAATTGACCTCTTGTGCGCCTGCTGTTAGTGCCTCTGGCAGGCGCTAACGGGGCGCAAAGGGTTTTTAGCCTGGGTGCGGCAAGAACAGTGCCCCTCCCACGGAATTGGGCGGGAGTTTTGCGAAGGCCACACGCCTCGCTGCTACCGGAAGCGCCCGCCTGGCTGCGCACGGCAATGATGATGTCATCACCATGCGCAGCACCCTGTTACCGCCCCAGAAATTAAATTTGGCCGCGCACCCTCACTTAATGCCTGGCGGTGACAACGACAAATTCAGCTGTCGAGTTGGAGTCGGGTGTTGGCTCGAGGAGCGCTATTTAAAAACTAGTGTTTTTTACAGTTCAAGCATAACTTCCCTCTCTTGTATTCTATGTCTTGGCCAATAAAGGAAAGTATCCTCTATGCCTTCTTAACCAACTTATCTACCTGGCCTGTTACCTTCAGGAATCTGTGTACATGTATTCCAAGGTCTTTTTGTTCCACTACGCTTCTCAGTGTCCTACCATTTATTGTGTATTCTCTTGCCTTGTTAGCCCTCCCCATTTCCTCACACTTCTCAGGATTGAATTCCATTTGCCACGGTTCTGCCCACCTGACCAGTTCATTGATATCTTCCTGCAATCTACAGATTTCTTCTTCTTTATCAACCACACAGCCTATTTTTGTAATATTTGTAAACTTCATCATACCCCCGACATTCAAGTCTAAATCATTGATATATACCACAAAAACAAAGGACCTAGAACTGAGTCTTGCGGAACCCCATTGGAAACAACCTTCCAGTCACAAAAACACCCATCGACCATTATCCTTTGCTTTCTGCCTCTGAGCCAATATTGGATCCAACTTGCCACTTTGCCTGGATCCCATGGGCTTTTACTTTTATGACCAGTCTGCCATTTGGGACCTTATCAAAAGCCTTGCTAAAATTCATATCGACTACATCAAACGCACTACCCTCATCGACCCTTCTTGTTACCTCCTCATAAAATTCAATCATCAGATACGACCTTCCCTTATCAAATCCATGCTGACTATCCTTGATTAATCCGTGTCTTTCTAAATGAAGATTTATCCTGACCCTCAGAAATTTTTCCAATAATTTTCCCACTACCGAGGTTAGGTTGACTGGCCTGTATTAACTCAGTCCATCCCGTTCTCCCTTTTTAAACAACGGTACAATGTTAGCAGTCCTCCAATCTTCTGGCACCACACCTGTAGCCAGAGAGGATTGGGAAATGATGGTAAGAGCCTCTGCTATTTCCTCTCTTGCTTCCCTTAACAGCCTGGGATACATTTCATCCGGGCCTGGGGATTTATCCACTTTCAAAACCCCTTAATACTTCCTTTCCCACTATGTTTCTTTCATTTAATATTTCACACTCCTACTCCCCGATTGCAACACTGCATCGGCCCTCTCTTTTTTGAAAACAGCTGCAAAGTATTCATTACGAACCATACCCATGTCTTCTGTCTCCACACACAGATTACCCTTTTAGGTCTCTAATAGGCCCTACTCTTTCTTTAGTTATCATCTTGCTCTTAATGTATGTGTTGTGTATGCAATAACTCAATAGACTGAATACTGTAAACTCCGAACAGGTACAAACCTGGCTCTACTTTATTAGGGCCCAAAGTGATTACATTACAAGATGGCTGGCCTTTTATACCTGAGCCGCACACACGTGCACACAGCCCAATGACCTCCGACAGTGGCGCCACCTGGTGGCTAGTAAACCCAAGCATACATACATGACAGTATGTATACATTGTCGGTACGACAAAGAATATAACAAAATGGTTTTCGGCTTTTTGCGCTTTTAGAATATTAAACATTTATAAGGGCTGGAAGGAGAGCTCCCCACATGTGTGTAGCAGTGAATGATATAAGAAACATAAGATTCTGACAGGACGGGACAGGTTAGATGCGGGAAGAATGTTCCCGATGTTGGGGAAGTCCAGAACCAAGGGACACAGTCTCAGGATAAGAAGTAGGCCATTTAGGACTGAGATGCGGAGAAACTTCTTCACAGAGTTGTTAACCTGTGGAATTCCCTACCGCAAAGATTTGTTGATGCCAGTTCATTGGATATATTCAAGAGGGAGTTAGATATGACCCTTATGGCTAAAGGGATCAAGGGGTATGGAGAAAAAGCAGGAAAGGGGTACTGAGGGAATGATCAGCCATGATCTTATTGAATGGTGGTGCAGGCTCGAAGGGCCGAATGGCCTACTCCTACACCTATTTTCTATGTTTCTAATGAGCGGTGCTCTCTCATATTAGTTTAATCCTGCATTTGAAACAAAGGCAGCATGCAGTATGAGTACACTATTACTAACTAAAAACTGATCATTCCAACTACTGGTCTCAGACTGGTAGTACACTAATAACGGCAGCCTCAGCCAACTAAAACAATGCCATGACTACTTATCTCAGAGTGAAGGATTGGTATGGGAGTGAGGGAGAATGTGATTTCCAGACTCCACCCCTCGGCGGTAAAAGGATCTGCATGATGTTTAAAAGTAGCGAAATGGGTGAAAATAATGAAAACAAACTTACTTTTAAAATACACAAAACTGAAAATAATCCTGACGTTTCTATGCTGATAGTTGGTTTACTGCAGGTGTATAATTGTGAAAGTTAATTTAAATTTTAAATACATATATTTATTGGAAATCTCCGTTGCGTGGAAAAGGAAAACATATAATAAGCTTCTACAACTGCACTTCGACGGCAACATAAGCAGAAGCAACAAAGGGGGTTAGGCTTTCGAGGGGTGGGGGATGAAAACGATCAGCCATGGTGGTGAATCCAGCTGTGACATGTCTCGAATAACTGAAACTTTATATCCCTCCTTCAACAACAGGCTCTCACAGATCTAGGTGATCATCGCCCAGAAACAAACAGTGTAATAAAAGACAATAAGCAGGGTGACTGGGCTCGGCAGAGAATGCAGAGGGCAGCTTGTGCTGGAGCTGCTGGCGGAGACTTGGTGTGGCTGAGTTTGACACGCTGCTGCAGGCGGGAGGAGGCTGCTCGCTGCTACTGGCCTGTGGCGGCCATACTGCGAGGAGGCGCCTGTGGCCACTGACTTGTTGCAGACACAGAGCTGCAGCAGGCGCACGAATAGCTTCACATTTCCTCCGCACTTTTCCGGTAAGTCCTACCGCTTGTGTTTTTGTACAAATGCATTTGCAGCGGCGCCCGCTGCGAGATGCATCGAGATGTTTCAATCGGCATTCCTTTTGGGCTTTTTAAAAAAAAATGCATTTAAAAAAAAAACTTTTTGTTTTTAAAAAAAATGGGTTGGTTTGTCTGCAGCCGACTTGAAGTACTTCTCCCCGAGTTCCGGTTCTAACCTCACTATATTCCAAGTAAAGCCCGCAGACTGACTGTGCAATGTAGAGATTGCTGAAACCACACTAGTCTGCTTTTCTTTTCCGTTTGTTCGCGCGTAAAAGACCCACACATTTAAAAAGAAAGTTAAATGGTTGATGGGCTGTGCTGTGTGGGTCACGCCACATTCTTGTGTATGTTGGGTTTGAATTGCACGGTCAGTGGACCTTTGGGTAAACAATTAGTCAAACATTTGCTTGCCCCACTATCGTGGCTCCACTGTTTAGCTGCTCGGTCTGGCACATGAGCTGGAAGTGAGTGTAAAAAGCTTTTCTCAACTGGGTAAAACAAGGTTACATTGTGACACTGCTTCTCGTCCACCGTCCTCTCATTGAAACCTTTTCAAAATAGGGAGAGGAAGGAGAAATAGTTGGATTCTGCGGAGTTGCAGAATTAAAAATGTGTTAATCTGTGATGTGTCAAATTAATTGCTTCTAATTATCTGTATGGAAGAAATTAGGATCTTTGCACAGGAATTTGCTGTTCACAAGATCACAACTTTTCACCTTCAGGGGCTAGGGAGAAGAACAAATATTTTATTTTTGTGATTTTTAGTTTGAATTTTTATTGCTGTTCCTATAACATATGAAGACAAAGGGCAGTGTAAGTCATTAATTTGTAGATTACAGTACAAACAAAATCTGGTAATGTTATATAGTTTGCCCACTGGTGGTGTATGTTAGCAATCTAAGTCACTGAGTTTGTGGGTTGAGGCTAGGTGCTTTCCTCTAAATGTAAATCGATCTATATTGTTCTTGCCGTGACTGCTAATAGGCAGCTTGAATGCCACACCAACAAAGGCTCAGGAACAGGTCACTTGCTTGCTTTCTCATGTTGTGATGGGGTGGTGTTGTGATGGGGTGGTGTGGGAAGGGGATTTAGAGGAAAGAATATAAAGGAGGAGAAAAATGTTAACAAAATGAGAATGGGGAGATGACCTACTTTAAAAGCCCTGTTTGGTCTTCAACTATTTGGTACCTTAATGACAAAAGTAGGTAAGCACCAGCAGCCATCATCATCATAGGCAGTCCCTCGAAATCGAGGAAGACTTGCTTCCACTCGAAAAGTGAGTTTGTAGGTGACTGTACAGTCCAATACGGGAATTATAATCTCTGTCACAGGTGGAACAGATGGTCGTTGAAGGAAAGGATGGATGGGACTGGTTTGCCGCACGCTCCTGCCTGCGCTTGTTTTCTGCATGCTCACGGCGACGAGACCCGAGATGCTCAGCGCACTTCCAAGTCAAGGACACTCGAGTCAAAGGCAGAGTCTCGGTTAAGGAGATCTTCGAAGTGCTCCTTCCAGCGGGTCATGACTGCCTCGGTGTCCTTGAGTGTCTCCCCATTCCTGGCCAGCAGTGGGGTGGGGCCTTGGGTGTTTGGGCTGTAGGTAGCCTTGACTGCAGTGAAAAATCCTCGCACATCATGGCTGTCGGCCAGCTGCTGAATCTCCTGTGCTTTCTCCACCCACCATTTATTTTTTAGGTCGCGGGTTTTTTGTTGGACCTCGGCCGTAAGCCGTCTGTAACGCTGTTTTGCTACTCCCGAGTTGGGTGATTGTTTTAGGTTCAAAAATGCCCTGCGCTTGTGATTTATTAGCTCTTGGATTTCCTGGTCATTCTCATCAAACCAGTCCTGGTGTTTCCTGGTTGAGTGACTGTGCGTCTCTTCGCAGGCACTGGTTACGGTGGCCTGGAGGGCAGACCAAGCGCACCTTCTTGGGCACTAGATAGTGGCTGGGATAGCAGCTCCCGAGGGAGCTCTCCCCGAACACGCCTTCATCAGACCATCTTCCACCTTGCACCAGCGGTGTACAAATGTTGGATCTGGGTACAAATCCAGAGTGTCACTGTTTTACCCCCACTGCATTTCAAAGGTATGGACAGGATCTGAAAGTTACAAACCTTTGATAAACTTGATTTCTCATTTTTTGCATTTACTTTACTGCTTTAAATGCTAGAAAATGTTATGAACCATTTCTAAACATATACATCAATCTATTGTATTTCAGCATCTTGACAGATTTATTCGGATGTTGTGATTGCCAAAAATGTTTTTAACCTTTTGTGACCCCACCAAAATGAGGTGGTGGTTTAGATAAGTTTCATCTGATCTCATGATGTAATCCTGCCAATTCCCACTGTAAAGTGGCAGACTTACTTAAACTTTCTGAATTACATAAAACATATAATTAAGAATAATCTCTTTAATATTCTGTAATGATAAACTTTAAGAGGCATTGTTTGCTCTGTTACCCGACAAAGGCTAGATTTACTTTGAAATTAGCCAAGCACGTATATTTTCAATTACATACTTTAGCATTGAGCTATTTCATAGCTATCCATCTGTAAATATGTATCCTATTTAGTAATTTGTGTGGGAAATAATAAATAAATAGTCATAAATGGAAGACAAAGCAGTGCCGTGCCAACAGACTGTAGTTTTGGATGGTGGGACATGTCTTTGCACACATTCCCTAGACAAATTAATGTTTGATCTCAGCTATGCCTTGCAGGGGAGATGTTAGCTGGAGACTGAATGTTATTTTCAATGCCTGTGAAAAAAACAGACTATTCTTGGTCATTTCTGAGTTGTAGACCAATTGAATGCTTTGGGCTGGAGGTAAGGCAATAGAAGATGGGTAGGGTTACATTTAATAAAGGGAAACCTTTGAATCAACTCTTGCTTTTATAAGTGCAATATTTACTAGATTTTCAATGCAAACATGAAACAAATAATTAAAATGTGATTAATTTCCTGAAAACCCATTGGGATTAATTTCATCTGGTTTGCATTGTTGTCAGTTGTGCATAATATTTTGCATATTTTATTTCAAATACTCTGACTGTACGACATGATATCTTGAATCGTGCTTTGTTTATCAACTGTGACCAGTCAGTTTTGAAAACACATCAGACTTTCAGGAAAAATAAAATCTACAAGATCAGTGTATAAACTTCAGATTATCCAATACTCCGCTGTCCAAAACCACACCAAATCTTGGTCGCCCATCACCCATCCTTAGTGATCTACATCCCTGTCCCATAGAACCTCAAATTTAAAATTCTTATCCATATTTAAATCTATCCCTGGTTGTGAACCCCTTCCTATCTCTGTATCCTCCTCCAGTCCTGCAATGTTTCTCCCCATCCGCCACCCCCACCCCCTTCCCCACTCCCGAATGTTCCCTGTAAGCTGTGGTTTGTTCTGTGCAGCCTGTTTCTTACACTGCGCGGTCCCTTTTAAATTGCTGCGCATGCGCGGTGCTTGCAGTGGAAAAGCCGGTGAGCACCCTGAGCTGGACCTTTCCCATTATTGCGCGGCCGTGCAGCTTAGAGGGAACATTGTCCCCATCCATCATCTGGCTCTGGCCTTGTGCATCCTCCTCCCCATTTACCCTGGGTCACGCATTCAGCCACCTTGATCGCACTTTTTGGAATTCCCTCCCTAATCCCCTCTGACTCTCTACCTTCCCTCTCCTCCTTTGACTCTCCTTAAAACTGCGTCTTTGACCAAGCTTTTGGTCACCACATTTAATCTCTCCTTTCTTGGCCTAACATCTATTTTCCTTAAACCTCTGCAAAGTACATTGGAACATTTTTCTGCATTAAAGCTGCTATATAAATGCAAGTTGTTGTGGTGGTGGTGGTAGTAGTTGTATAGGTTGCACCTGCTACTTTTTATTGGGATGCCATCTGGAAGAATGTCAGTTGTTCACTTAAGAATTTGGATTTAAAGCCTGTATACCGTATGCATTGGATTTTATCATACTTGACATAGGTGATCATATTGCTCTATTTCCTTGGTCACAGAATTTTGGAAGTGGCAGCAGTTCCCAGCATGACTCTTGGTAAAGTCCATGGTTGGCAGTCCAAAAATAAGATCCCATGGGTCGCACCTACCGTTTTTGTTGTGTTTTGGCCGTCGCAATGGATGCGGCGACCCATCCTGTGAAATTCAGCTCTTTATCATTTTTTTTCCAATCGGGGTGGAAGTTGGTCATTATGGGGGCGGAAGTGAGCGCGTGAACGGAGTGACCGTCACTAGCGGGGCGGAAGTGGAGGCGGGACAAAGTCTCTGCCGCTGTCAGTCATCAGCGCCGGCTTGATGATGTCATCGCGTTGGCGCGTTACGACATCTCCCTACTTCAGTTAAAGGAGAGGCCGCTGTGAGCTCTGCATGTTTTTAAATTAGGTCCACTGGGCCACCAGGGAGGGTTTTGGCCAGGCCAGTAGCCTGGCACCCAAGAGGGGGTGCCAGGCTGCCTGTTGGTGGCCCGGCTGAACTCACGGACATAATTGTCAGGCCGACCTGACAGTCGTCCGACAAAAAAAATAAAATGGCGTCACCGGCAGCGCCATCTTCCCTTTATGGGTGTCCACGCCGCCAACCAGCAAGGTGTGCACCGACAGAAAAAGCTGTCGGGGGCACCGATCGGCGTCCGGAAGACTTTTGGAGGTGAATTTTCCTCCCGGGGCGGCTCTGTTGCGGTGCGCGCTCTGATGACGTCTTTAACGACGTCTCAGCAGGAGCGAAGCGGAATTGGGGGGAGCGGGGCGGATCTCCACACTGCAGCAAAAAGCCCAGAGCTGACTTTTGTTAATGACGGCCATTCCGCTGTAAGTCAGTAGCCAGTCTGCACTGCCCCGTGGCCACCACGTTCTGGCGGCTAGAGGCCATATCGGGGGACCGAATTTCGGCCCCCATGTCTACTGTGCTCATATCCAGATCTCAGCCCAGTTCCTTAGGTACAGGTCAACATGTTGCATCACCCCATCCTATGTGTCCTAGTTGCTTAGAAGTGAGCAGAATCAAGAGCAAAGAGCAACCTCCTATGACACTTGGCCTTGCATTTACAAAGCAGGATGTGCTAAGCTGTTTGTGAAGTGAATTGTTGGAGAGGGACAGTTGTACTCGTAAGCTGGAATGTAAGAGGTTCATGTGGTATTTTTTTAGCCGGGAGCTGAATCCCTTCTGGATTGTAGTATAAATAGATGTGTTAATAGATGAAACTTCTACAGTACACTTTTGTTTACTTGTGGTTGAAATTTGACACACTGGGCCCTCTTAGAACTTTATATTTTGAGCAGAATCTGCTCCAACACTGTGAGTATTTGAGCAGTGTTTTAAATACTGACATAAAAGGAAATATTTTCCAAATGTAATATTTTATATAATCTCAGCCATGACGGCAATAGTTGGACTCTTGTTGGTCTCAATCCTGGACTAGGGAGAGAAAAATCAGTCAGGTTATCTGATGATGTTTGCTATCTCAAAACCTCAGCTGGAAAGTATGCATGTACAGGGTCAGGCTTGTGATACCCACCAAGATCAAATAGTGCACTGATGGTGCCTCAGATTACATACAAAGGATGACCTCGGGTGAGGTATTGAAGGGGCTCCAACACCAGCATATTTTGGCTCCTCCTTTGGGAAAGGGAGACAATTCTACGGGCACAAAAAAAAAATTTTTACAAACACTTTTTTAGAAATCACCGTTTTTTGAAAAAAGCCTTTCAAGGTTAGAGAATTGTTTTTTGAGTGTTGGTATCTGTAGATATTTGTAAAGGCTGTGTGACATGAACAGTAAACTGAGTGATTCTTATCTGTTTTCTGCCACAACTGTAGTTCTTTCAATTGAGAAACCCAGGTGAAAGGCTAAGGCCACAGAGCAGGATGCTAACACATTTGCGGAACAATGGGGCACCTCCAGCGAATGTGCAAACGTGCTGCGACTCACCACGTGGCAGAGTCGGCAGAAGATAACCGATCCGGCGTGGATCACGCTGAATGAGTAAGAGAGGCAACTCAACCCGAGGCTGAAGAGGAAGTGTATGGGGTACACACCTTCTTCACCAAAAGCTCTCCGATAATGTTGAAAGTCAAATTAAATGGCATTCCAGTTTCCATGAAATTGGACATGGGGGCGAGTCAGTCAATTATGAGCCAGAAGGCTTTTGAGAAGCTGTGGGGCAAAAAAGGCACAAAGGCCAAAACTAAGCCCGATCCACACTGCTGTTTGGTAGAAGCTGGCTAGGAAAGATTTGATGGAACTGGGATGACATCAAAGCGCTGTCTTCGGTGGTTGATGCCTCGTGCGCTCAAGTGCTAAAGAAATTTCCGTCGCTATTTGAGCCAGGCATCAGCAACTTCACTGGCGCCAAAGTGCAGATCCATCTAGTCCCTGATGCAAGGCCCGAGCGGTTCCTTATATAATGAGGGAGAAAGTCGAGATTGAACTGGGGGGACTTCAATGAGGGGGAATTATAAGAACATAAGAACATAAGAATTAGGAACAGGAGTAGGCCATCTAGCCCCTCGAGCCTGCTCCGCCATTCAACACATCATGGCTGATCTGGCCGTGGACTCAGCTCCACTTACCCGCACGCTCCCCATAACCCTTAATTCCCTTATTGGTTAAAAATCTATCTATCTGTGACTTGAATACATTCAATGAGCTAGCCTCAACTGCTTCCTTGGGCAGAGAATTCCACAAATTCACAACCCTCTGGGAGAAGAAAATCCTTCTCAACTCGGTTTTAAATTGGCTCCCCCGTAATTTGAGGCTGTGGCCCCTAGTTCTAGTCTCTCCGACCAGTGGAAACAACCTTTCTGCCTCTATCTTGTCTATCCCTTTCATTATTTTAAATGTTTCTATAAGATCACCCCTCATCCTTCTGAACTCCAACGAGTAAAGACCCAGTCTACTCAATCTATCATCATAAGGTAACCCCCTCATCTCCGGAATCAGCCGAGTGAATCGTCTCTGTACCCCCTCCAAAGCTAGTATATCCTTCCTTAAGTAAGGTGACCAAAACTGCACGCAGTACTCCAGGTGCGGCCTCACCAATACCCTGTACAGTTGCAGCAGGACCTCCCTGCTTTTGTACTCCATCCCTCTCGCAATGAAGGCCAACATTCCATTCGCCTTCCTGATTACCTGTTGCACCTGCAAACTAACTTTTTGGGTTTCATGCAAAAGAGTTTCATGCACAAGGACCCCCAGGTCCCTCTGCACTGCAGCATGTTGTAATTTCTCCCCATTCAAATAATATTCCTTTTTACTGTTTTTCTTTCCCAAGGTGGATGACCTCACATTTTCTGACATTATATTCCATCTGCCAAACCTTAGCCCATTCGCTTAACCTATCTAAATCTCTTTGCAGCCTCTCTCTGTCCTCTACACAACCCGCTTTCCCACTAATCTTTGTGTCATCTGCAAATTTTGTTACACTACACTCTGTCTCCTCTTCCAAGTCATCTATGTATATTGTAAACAGTTGTAGTCCCAGCACCGATCCCTGTGGCACACCACTAACCACCGATTTCCAACCTGAAAAGGACCCATTTATCCCGACTCTCTGCTTTCTGTTAACCAGCCAATTCTCTATACATGTTAATACATTTCCTCTGACTCCGCGTGACTTTATCTTCTGCAGTAACCTTTTGTGTGGCACCTTTTTGAATGCCTTTTGGAAATCTAAATACACCACATCCATCGGTACACCTCAGTCCACCATGCTCGTTATATCCTCAAAGAATTCCAGTAAATTAGTTAAACATGATTTCCCCTTTATGAATCCATGTTGCGTTTGCTTGATTGCACTATTCCTATCTAGATGTCCCGCTATTTCTTCCTTAATGATAGCTTCAAGCATTTTCCCCACTACAGATGTTAAACTAACTGGCCTATAGTTACCTGCCTTTTGTTTGCCCCCTTTTTTTAAACAGAGGCGTTACATTAGTTGCTTTCCAATCCGCTGGTACCTCCCCAGAATCCAGAGAATTTTGGTAGATTATAACGAATGCATCTGCTATAACTTCCGCCATCTTTTTTAATACCTTGAGATGCATTTCATCAGGACCAGCGGACTTGTCTACCTTGAGTCCCATTAGCCTGTCCAGCACTAACCCCCTAGTGATGGTTGTCTCAAGGTCCTCCCTTCCTAAATTCCCGTGACCAGCAATTTTTGGCATGGTTTTTGTGTCTTCCACTGTGAAGACCAAAGCAAAATAATTGTTGAAGGTCTCAGCCATTTCCACGTTTCCCATTATTAAATCCCCCTTCTCATCTTTTAAGGGACCAACATTTACTTTAGTCACTCTTTTCCGTTTTATATATCGGTAAAAGCTTTTACTATCTTTTTATGTTTTGCGCAAGTTTACTTTCGTAATCTATCTTTCCTTTCTTTATTGCTTTCTTAGTCATTCTTTGCTGTCATTTAAAATTTTCCCAATCTTCTCGTTTCCCACTAACCTTGGCCACCTTATACGCATTGGTTTTTAATTTGATACACTCCTTTATTTCCTTGGTTATCCACAGCTGGTTATCCCTTCTCTTACCGCCCTTATTTTTCACTGGAATATATTTTTGTTGAGTACTATGAAAGAGCTCCTTAAAAGTCCTCCACTGTTCCTCAATTGTGCCACCGTTTAGTCTGTGTTCCCAGTCTACTTTAGCCAACTCCTCCCTCACCCCACTGTAGTCCCCTTTGTTTAAGCATAGTACGCTCGTTTGAGACACTACTTCCTCATCCTCAATCTGTATTAAAAATTGAACCATACTGTGATCACTCATTCCGAGAGGATCTTTTACTAGGAGATCGTTTATTATTCCTGTCTCATTACACAGGACCAGATCTAAGATAGCTTGCTCCCTTGTAGGTTCTGTAACATACTGTTCTAAGAAACAATCCTGTATGCATTCAGTGAATTCCTCCTCCAGGCTACCCCGTGCGATTTGATTTGACCAATCGATATGTAGGTTAAAGTTCCCCATGATTACTGCCGTTCCTTTTTCACATGCCTCCATTATTCCCTTGATTATTGCCCGCCCCACCGTGAATTTATTACTTGGGGGCCTATAAACTACGGCCACCAGTGACTTTTTCCCCTTACTATCTCTAATCTCCACCCACAATGATTCAACATTTTGTTCATTAGAGCCAATATCGTCTCTCACAACTGCCCTGATATCATCCTTTATTAACAGAGCTACCCCACCTCCTTTCCCTTCTTGTCTATCTTTCCGAATTGTCAGATACCCCTGTATTTTTAATTATATCGCCAGTCGAGTTCAACGACTGGGCCAGTCCAATTGTTCTGGTGTTTAAAAGCGATGGCACGGTCAGAATCTGCGGAGACTACAAAGTAACGATCCACCGAGTCTCGTTACAGGACCAGTACCCATTACACAAAGCAGAGGACCTGTTCGCAACGTTAGCAGGGGGGAAGTCGTTCACCAAGCTGGATCTAACCTCTGCTTACATGACACAGGAGCTGGCTGAATCTTCAAAAAGATTGAAGTGCATCAACATGTACAAAGGACTGTTCATATACCACAGATGCCCTTTTGGGATTCGCTCGGCTGCTGCAATCTTCGAGAGGAACATGGAGAGTCTGCTGAAATCTGTTCCACGCACCGTTGTGTTCCAAGACGACACCCTGATCACTGGTCATGACACCACCGAACACTTGCACAACCTGGAAGAGGTTCTAAAGCGACTGGACAGAGTGGGACTCAGGCTGAAATGCACCAAGTGTGTTTTCCTGGTGCCAGAGGTCGAATTTGTGGGGAGAAAGTTTGCGGCAGACGGCATCAGATCCACGGACTCTTAAAACGGAGGCCATCAAGAATGCACCCGGACCACAGAATGTGACGGAGCTGCGTTCATTCCTAGGACTCCTCAACTATTTTGGTAACTTTCTACCCGGGTTGAGCAATTTGCTGGAACCTTTGCATGTATTGCTACGTAAGGGTGATGACTGGGTTTGGAGTAAATCTCAAGAGCCAGCCTTTGAGAAGGCCAGAAACCTGCTATGTTCTAACAGTTCTACAAGTTACTTGTATTGTTACGTGTAAACGTTTAGTACTAGCTTGTGATGAATCTTCGTACGGGGTTGGTTGTGTGTTACAACAAGCCAATGTGTCAGGCAAACTGCAACCGGTTGCATATGCATCCAGAAGTTTATCTAAGGCTGAAAGAGCCTACATTATGGTTGAGAAAGAAGCATTAGCATGCGTATACGGGGTTAAGAAAATGCCCCAATACCTATTTGGACTTGGGTTTGAGCTCGAAACCAATCACAAACCGCTCACTTCGCTGTTTCCAGAAAGCAAAGGTATTAATACCAATGCTTTGTCCCGCATCCACAGATGGGCACTAACATTATCTGCGTATGACTATGTAATCCGCCACAGACCAGGCACTGAGAACTGTGCTGACGCCCTCAGTCAGCTACCATTGCCCATCACCGGGGTGGAAATGGCGCAACTCGCAGACTTGACTCTTGTAATGGATGTTTTTGAGAGCGAGGGGTCACCCGTCACGGCTTGCCAGATCAGGACCTCGACTAGCCAGGACCCTGTGCTATCACGAGTAAAAAAAAAAAACTGCATCCTTAATGGGAGCTGGTCGACTGTTCCCGGGGAAATGCAAGATGAAATTAAGCCCTTTTACCGATGCAAGGATGAAATGTCCATCCAATCGGATTGTCTTCTATGAGGGAATCGAGTGGCTTTGCCAAAAAAGGCAGGGAAACGTTTATACGCGAGCTACACGGTACCCACCCAGGCCGTGTCATGATGAAGGCTATCGTCAGGTCGCATGTTTGGTGGCCCGGCATTGACTCGGAATTGGAGTCATGCGTACACCAATGTAACACTTGCTCACAGTTGAGCAATGCACCAAGGGAGGCCCTACTGAGTCTGTGGTTATGGCCCTCCAAACCGTGGTCCAGGGTCCATGTAAATTTTGCTGGCCCCTTTCTAGGAAAGATGTTCCGCGTAGTCTAAATGTAGTGTAATAATGTTATCATGTACGTCCACTGCCACTCATGGTTTGCTCGACATCCTTGTTAGTGACAATGGACCATGTTTCACCAGCTCGGAATTTAACGAGTTTGTGACCCGCAATGGCATCAAACATGTTGGGTCTGCTCCGTTTAAGCCCGCATCAAACGGTCAAGCGGAACGGGCAGTCCAAACTATCAATCAGAGCTTGAAACGCGTGACAGTGGGTTTCCTGCAGACCCGGTTATCTCGGGTTCTGCTCAGCTACCGGATGCGACCCCACTTGCTTACCGGGATTCCCCCGGCAGAATAGTTAATCGAAGAGAGCCCTCAAAACCAGGCTCTCCTTAGTCCACCCGCATCTCAGTGATCATGTCACCGGCATAACGTGTACCACGATCGCGTGGTTGTATCACGTGACATTGAGGTTAATGACCTGTACTTGTTCTTAATTATGGTCATGGTCCCAAATGGGTTGCTGGCACTGTTTTAGCCAAGGAGGGGAATAGAGTGTTTGTTGTCAAACTTCTGAATGGACAAACGTGCAGAAAGCATTTGGATCAGACCAAACTGCGATTCACTGACAACCAGGAACAATTTGAAGAGGACATTACCATCATTGCTGGTTGGGTGTGTGTTGGTGGATCGCTGTCAACCGCGAGGATGAACCCACCATGCCCGATAGTCCGATCAAACCAGCCGCGCTGCAGTGCAGCCATGATCCGACTGACTCACCTATGCCAGGTCTTTAACTCAGGCAATCAACCCGGGAACATAGAGCCCCAGATCGCCTCAACTTGTAAATAACTTGTATCTAAGACTTTTGCGGGGGCGGGGGACGGGAACGGGAAGAGTGTGGGAGTGATGTTATGTATGTAAACTTTATAATAGTGTAAGACTTGCCACCAGGGGGAGCACCTGTTGGAGATCCACGGGTCACCTGCACACCTCGTGCAAGCAAGTATAAAAGGTTGTCTGCCATAATGATTCTGCACTCTGGAGTTTGATTAAAGAGACTAAGGTCACATCCGTTTGAGCTTACAGCACATAGCTTTGTGGAGTTATTCTGAACATAACACGCTTTGTGCCGTACAGCCCAATATTCTGTTTACTCTCAACTACTGCCGCACAATGTGGTTTCGGCAATCTGTCCACCAATAACCCCAGACCCATCCCCTGTATAGTGTCCTCTAGAATAATTCCATTTAGTTTATATTGCCATTGTTTATTATCCTTTCCTAATCTTATAATGTTGCACTTGTCCACATTAAATGGCACCTGCCGCTCAACAGCCCAGCTGCTTAATCTAGTCAGGTCCTTTTATATTTGATCAGCCGATTCCCTGTTGTTTAAAGTCTGTCCCAATTTGGTCTTGCCTGCAAATTTGATCGTTTTGCTTCTATATCCACTTCCATGCATTTATATACATTGTAAACCGCAACATCATTCATTCCTGATGTATCCCATCAGTTATCTCCTTCCATGCTGATCCAACTCGACGTGCAACCACCCTTTGCTTCTTCTGCCTAAACCAATTTGCAGTCCATTTCAGAAGCACTTCACTTATGTTGCCAACCATATGGAGCAATCTCCTATGTGGCACTGTTTCAACATTCAAGTTCAAATTAGTTAACATGTTGAAATACATGGGATAATAAGTGTGACCAGCATGGATTTGTTTAAGGTAATTTATATTTGACAATATAGTGGATCTGATGCTTCCCTCGGGTTAATACTTGGTCTACTTTTGTTCTTTGTGTCTAATAGATGATTTGAGCTAGGGAGCACAATATTGAAAGTTACTGACCATACAAAAATAGGGGGTTTGGCAGACAACAGTGCAGACTGTGAAACACTTCAAGAAAATATAGGTTAGCAAAATGGGTAGACAGATGATAGATGCAATTTAATGCAGAGAAGTGCGAGGTAAAGCACTTTGGCAGGAAAAATGAGGAATGGAAGGACACTGATGCGTTTGGATGAACAGAGACCTAGGGGCTCAAGTATATAATTCCTTGAAAGTGTGAGGGCAGGTAGCCAAAGCCATAAAAGACCAATAGTATTTGGGATTGTATAAATAGAAACATAGAAACATAGAAAATAGTTGCAGGAGTAGGCCATTTGGCCCTTCGAGCCTGCACCGCCATTCAATAAGATCATGGCTGATCATTCCCTCAGTACTCCTTTCCTGCTTTCTCTCCATACACCTTGATCCCCTTAGCTGTAAGGGCCATATCTAACTCCCTGTTGAATATATTCAATGAACTGGCATCAGCAACTCTTTGCAGCAGGGAATTCCATAGGTTAACAACTCTCGGAGAGAAGAAGTTTCTCCTTATCTCAGTCCTAAATGGCCTACCCCTTATCTTAAGACGATGTCCCCTGGTTCTCGACTTCCTCAACATCGGGAACATTCTTCCCGTATCTAAGCTGTCCAGTCCTGTCAGAATCTTATAGGTTTCTATGAGATCCCCTCTCATCCTTCTAAATTCCAGTGAATAAAGGCCAAGTTGATCCAGTCTCTCCTCATATGACAGTCCAGCCATAGGGGTTTGGAGTACTGTGGTTAGATAACAGTTAGACTTAATTGCAAGCAGTTTTGGCTGCCTCGTTGTAGAACAATGAAGTTACAGTATAGCTTCACTAGGATTATACCAAGAATGAGAAACTGTAGTTATGAAGAGACTTGAAATACTGGGACTGTTTCTACTGGAACAGGCTAAGAGGTTTAATAGAAGTTTAACAGAGAAAGGCTATGTCCTGCCTGGTATGAGGAAATACAAATATGATGAAAACCTTGAAAGGTAGTTTTTATTAGAGTAACACAGATTGCAGATGGTTCAGTCGAAGTGTTTGTTATGGAAGGATGGGACAGGGTAGATAGAAGCATACCGTTTCCAATATGGGGCAAGAACGAATAGCCATACAAGATTAAATGTAAGAGGTTTAGAAGAGGGTAGGAGAAAATTCTTCACACAGTTGTGAGGCTGTGGAATTCAATCTCGGGGTTTTTAGTTAAGGCAGAAACTATGTCAGTGCTCCAGATTAGATAAGGTTGGATAGATGATTGAAGAGATATGGGAGCAGGGTGGGTAAATGTGATTGGCTTGTGTGGAAGCTAAACGGCGACACGGATAACTGGCTGGGTCGAATGGCCTGTTTCCATGTTAAAACTTCGATCTATTTTTATGATGTGAGAGATTAGAATAAATTTCTTTATGCAGAGAGTTACAAGAGCATGGGATGCTTTGCCATAGGGATAGTTGAGGCATAAGCCATGGCATCTATTGAGGGGAAAAAATGGATAAGTATCTTGAACAGAGGAAGAGCTATGGGGATTTTTGTTTTTTGGAAAAATATTTTTTTGTGTTTTCCCCCCCCTCCCTAGGCCCAACTCGCAGCCTCAGACTATATTTTGATTAAGTACCGCTTCATTTGACCAGGATCGTGTTTTCCGCCGAGAATCCACATGGAAGACCAATTTTTCCCGCCAGTGGAGTTTTTTTTCCATTTTTTGATCAATTTTCCGCCAGCCTTAATTGAATAATCTTAGCGTTTTTTGGGGGCGGCAATCGGGCGGTGGAGGTTTTTGATCAAATTCTAGCCCATGGAAACTGTATTCTAGCATGAATCGATATATTTAGTAGAGGAAGGAGAAAATGAAGTGAAAATTGGAAAATACAAAGAATAATAGATTGAGGTATTATTGGAGATAGCTGCTGTATTTTATTCATTAGTTCAGGATGTGTTATTTTTTCAGTGTTTGCAGGTTGAGTCCAAAATGGGTAAATGACAATGTGTTTAGAAACCGAATAAATCAGACAAGGATAAAATCAATCAAAAAGGAAATGACTGTTTATTCAAACACAACCTAATTGCACACACCTAATTTACAATAAATGGAATATACCTTTGTGAAACTTAGAGGTAGAGCTCCAACTTTGATTAAATTGAGCTCCTGATAAGAATTATCTTGCTCGGCACCAGAAGATTGTAATAACTAGGTCCTGTATTCTGTGGATTGTTTTCTCAAATCTGTAACCGAGGGCAGAGAAAACAAAGTACGTACTGTTGAGGTTTGAGAGGAAATTCAGATCGACCTGACTTAGTTGAGGAGTTGAGATGTATTAATACTTGGCAAGAGGCCACACCTGAAAGTGAGATTGGTGCAGTATTTCCTCACTGCTCATTGGCATGTGATAGTTTGTTTACAAATTTTATGTATTTTTTCTGTTGTAATAAACATTGAATAAACAGTACATTCTCGTGACAGAATGGCTGTTTGCTATGCAAATCTGGCATTGTAGATGAGGGAGGAACTAAAAAGTGTGCCGATGTGTATTTATGTGCAAGTTACTTAAATCAAGCATGTGAAGGTTTTGCAGTTGAAAGGTGAGCTAATCATTTACCCCCGTTTCAAATTGCAATTTATCTAGCAATCCAGTATAATTCCAGGGTTCCTTGATTAAACTTTGTGAAATTTAGAATTTAATTAATGGAAGGCAAGGCAGATAGGGACTAAATTTAAAAATAACTGGCTACCTGCAATCATCCATTTTAGTCAGTGGGACATTTCACCACCTGAAAAATACATATTCAAATCCTATTGTTTGGAGTCATTCAGGACAGGTGCAGTTGTTTGTATGGAAAGGTATATAACTAAAATAGCTTTGCAAATACTGAATCTCCTATTCATTAAACTTTTGTGGGTCTTTTAACTTGCTTTTTTTCTGCAAAATTTGAGTAACTCTTCTGACCAGTACTTTATTCATACAGTACCAGGTTATAACAGTAGAATGCTGCGTGACATTCCATTATATGTATTCTTTTCCTTTTTAGTCATATTTATTTGAACATGGGAATTCACTTTTAGTCTAAGACAGCATTTTATATCTAACTGTCTCTCCAATACAGTCTCAATTGGACATGCCCAATAAGCTGGCCATGGTGTTTGATTTTATTAATGTAATATTTTGCACCATATAACTTACTGTGTTTTTTTGTAGTTATCTAGCTTTTGTAAGTTGCAAGCTGGGCACTTATTTATTTATAAATACAAAATACTTGAAATTTATTGTGGGCTAAATCAGGCCATACACACACTAAATGAGAAAGCAACTTTACATTGCAAAAATAGAGTTCTTTCTAGTTAAATAATTAATGTGTCTGTACTTTAAAGCAAATTGGGTATGTTTTGTGACTTGAAATCTCTACGAAAGCATAGTTTAATTGTTAAAACTCTTAGTGAATTGGCCGCGTTTTCGGCAGAACATTTAGTGACTAGTGTCTTCGTGGTATTCAGGAGAATTCCCACAATGCAAAGCGCGTCTTGTGGGAACTTTGAGGAGACCCATTAAATGTTTATGAATAGAGGCCACATTCTGCTTAAGAATTTGTGCAGCTATATAGAATCAGGTGATTTAAATTTTTGTTCCGAATGTTTCTTGTTCAACAGCAAATCCTGCTCCTGGCCAGGACACTGAAAAATGTCAAGCTTGACTACTGCATAGTGATTAAGAAGAATGTTGTCCTTGTTCTGTGCATGAAGGGACTGTGGTGATGGTGCCTGGAAAATTTGTTTCACACGTCAAATCATTGGCACTAATAGTCCCTGGAAAACATTGAAGTACTGAATGGTGTCAAAATGCAAATAACATTTTAAAGTGATTTGTTTTAATTTATCTTTGTTTCCTTTCCTAGTCTCCCTGCACCAAGCAATTCCCCTAGCTGTGAAGATGTGGAGCTAGAGACCTGCTCCTTGGCCTCTTGTCAATGGTGTGTGCAAGGTGACGGAGGCTCTGATTTTCAGCCCTTTCCTCTTGGGAATTATGAACTTTGGTTGACTCCTACAACAGCATGGTTGAGTTTGAGCCTTACTGTATGAGAAATTAGGATGGTGAACCTCCATTGCTGATTGTATAGGTGCTCTACTATTTTGTGACATTATCCTTTGAGGATTGTAGAAATCGAGGGCTCAAATTTGGCCCACCCCTTGTTTCGGCGCACTCACCAGAGATGTGCAGACTTTGTGGGCTGAAAACGGCGCCTAAAAAATCTCCACCGATTCTGGCCGCTGCATTGCCTCTCCCAGGACTTGACGCAGCGTGGCCAGTCGATTGGGGGACAGAGCTAGGGCCCTGCGCTAGAAACCATGGCGACAGCTCTGCATATGTGCGTTGGAGTGTGTGCGCATGCGCAGTAGCTCCTGCCCCCAGCCTCTGTGTTTGTGCTGCAGCGTGGGACCCGATGCATCCCGCCCCTATCCCGGACCGAGTGGCCTGCTGCACAGTAACAAGACTTTGATAGAGAAGCCTGTCTTCTTCCAAAGCACTTGGTTCTTTTGTTGGCTGCCTGCATTATTGCCACTTTATGTCAATATTCTACACGCAACTTGAAGACTTGAGGACATTGCCATGCAAAGGTTCAGGTAGAATTGTCTATTTTGAAATCCATCTCAAAAGTTATATCCAGGTATTTTTGTGGCAAAACCATTATAAATGTCATTAGGTTGCCAGTTTAATTTTCCACACACTCAATTCAATTATATTTTTCCTCGGGGGGTAGGGGGACGGTGGGCGGGCAGTAATTTTAATGAACTTACTCAAGACTTTCCTTAACCCTGTTGATGAAAATACTTTCCTAACCAAGTTAATAGAAAATACCTTCAAATACATCATAATCAATTCTTGAACATTAGATTTGGTGAAATAATTTTGCTTGAATTTTCAAAATATTTAAAAGCATAAAACAAACAATAAATTTCCTGGCTATATGGTAAAAAATATTTCTATGATAGTGGGTGAGCTTAGGCGGCTGGGAGAACATAAGAATTACGAGCAGGAGGTACTTCTAATTTTTATTTGGATATTTTGAAAAAATTATGTAAATATGTTTTGTCTCTTTACTATTATTTTTGTAGTTTAAGCTTCCATGAATGCTTCTGTTGAATAGTAAATTAACTTTGTGAAGTTTGTCATATGATGTCCTGTATAGCTGCTGGATCCGATTCATATTCTTTAGTCAAGTCATTACGTTCTGCTGGCCTCCGATGTAGCTACCTGCACTGATTTCTTAACTCTCTGCAAGGGTTGTGTGGCCGCATACGCTTGCCTAAGTTAGTTTGGAGTAATTATTAGCTGTCCAAAGTGGCCTAAATGGCCAAAACGGGCGTAGGTGGCTTGTAACGCCCTCTTTTGGGAAAAAAAATAAACTATACTAAAAAAAATCCTAACTATCTCACTTACACTGGCGCAAATTGAATGTGCAAAATGGGGATTTTTAAGATACTCCAGAAAAATCAAGTTGCTCCAAAAAAAAAACAGAGCAACTCTTGGGCAATTTTGAGCCCCTTACATCACTCTTAATTTTTTTTCCATGTGATGTTGTAAAGTGTAAATACTCTTAATTTGCTGGAGCATTTGTGATTTATTTGAATGGAATGCTATTGAAGCATTAACGCACACTTTTGCACCCTAAAATTTGAATGAATTTTATGTTCATCAAAGAAGAAGGAATTGAGAAATGAAACATTTGTCTACTTTTGGTATCCAACGTTACCAACAAACATAAGCTTGCTTAATACAAAATAGATCCAAGGTAAAATTCACTCAAGTCGGCCAACAATGTGCTTTATCCCTAACCTCAAAAAGCACATTCTATGATACCACTGCAACATTTTCCACACAAGCCATCTTTGTAGCCTTTAAGAAATACTGCCAATTTATGTTGAATTTGGAATTTTGTGCTGTGGGCTTGCATTCAATAGAAACTGGGTTGAGGCCATCCAATCTCTTTTCACATACAGTCGATAGAGAGAGCAGCTTTGTATCCCACCATTCTCCACTCAATCCAAATTTAGATTTGGAAAGCATGTTTAACCTTTTTTGGATGGGTCAAGTGAGGGGTGGGTCAGTAGAAGAAAATGGTGAGAAGTAAAACATGAGAAATCTCATTCTAATATTGAATTGAGCATCCTGAGCTGGGTGCGATGGTATCCAAGCATTTTTTTTTTATTACTGCTGTTATCATTGTGAAAAATGACTCTACAATATTACAGCTGCTGGTTTGGTCTTTGCAACTCCTGTGACAGAATAAAGTTGTAACTTTTCACAATTGTGTTTAGAGGGAAGGAATAAATATAATTGCATTTTATTAAAAGGAGGATAACTAAATATAAAATACATGTTTTTTTTTGTTTTTGTAATGGGTTGATTAATTCAATCTCTACTGAATTTTGGGAAGACTGAAGCCATTGTTTTCGGTCCCTGACACACACTCCATTCCCTAGCCACTGATTCCTTCCCAACTTCTGTCTGAGGCTGAACCAGTCTGTTCACAACCTTGGTGTCATATTTGACCCTGAAATGATCTTTTGACCACATAGCCACAGCATAACTAAGACCGTCTATTTCCAACTCCGTAACATCGCCCGTCTCAGCACTTGCCTCAGCTCATCCACTGCTGAAGCCATCATCCATGCCTTTGTTATCTTTAGACTTGACTATTCCAATGCACTCCTGCCTGGCCTCCCACATTCTACCTTGCGTAAACTGGAGGTGATCCAAAACTTGGTTGCCTGTGTCCTAACTTGCACCAAGTCCTGCTCACCCAGCACCCCAGTGCTTGCTGACCTGCATTGGCTTCCGGCTAAGCAATGCCTCGATTTCAAAATTCTCATCCTTATTTTCAAATCCCTCCATGGCCTCGCCCCTCCCGATCTCTGTAATCTCCTCCAGCTCCACAATGTGCCGAGATGTCTGCGCCCCCTCTAATTCTGCCCTCTTGAGCATCCCTGATTATGATCACTCAATCATTGGTGGCCGTGCCTGCTGTTGTCTAGACCCCAAGTTCTGGAACTCCCTGCCTAAACCTCTCCACCTCTCTACCTCACTTTCCTCCTTCAGGATGCTCCTTAAAACCTACCTCTTTGACCAAACCTATGCTAATTTCTACTTATACGGCTCGGTGTCAAACTTTTATCTCATGATACTCCTGTGAAGCGCCTTGGGATGTTTCACTACATTAGAGGCGCTATATAAATATAAGTTGTTGTTGTTGTATTGTGATATGTGTGTGTTTATAATGTTATAGCACAATGATAATCTCAAGTATTGCTGCTAAGGTTTTATCTCATGTTTTTAATGCTTCTTGTGATACTTTCTTATCGATATGCCAGAACATAACAGTTCTACTGATTCCTTCATGACTTCATTTCTCCACCTAATCAGCAGAAAGGTGGTTGCTAAAGATGTAGAAGAAATACATAATGATGTGAAATAATTATAGTGCTTAACAACAAACCCGTTACAGAAGATCATGTTCCAATAAAGTTGGTAGACTCCAAAGCTAAACAGGATAAGCTACAAGAGGATCTGAATATACTTAGGAATCGGGCAGATGAAATTCAAAGTGCTTCACATGCTAACAAAAAAAAATCAAGGAAGGAACTACAGATATTACTGAAATGGAAGGAAAATGGAAGAAAAACCTGCAAAAGGACATAGACAGGTTGTGAGTGGGCAAAAATTTGGTAGATGGAGTATAATGTTGGAAAGTGTGAGGTCATGCACTTGGCAGAAAAAATCAAAGAGCAAGTTAATATTTAAATTAAAAAAGATTGCAAAGTGCTGCAGTACAGCAGGACCTGGGGGTACTTGTGCATGAAACACAAAAGGATAGTATGCAGGTACAGCAAGTGATCAGGAAGGCCAATGGTATCTTGGCCTTAATTGCAAAGGGGATGGAGTATAAAAGCAGGGAAGTCTTGCTACAGCTATATAAAGTATTGGTGAGGCCATACCTGGAATACTGCATGCAGTTTTGATTTCCATACTTCAGAAAGGATGTACTTGCTTTGGAGGCAGTTCAGAGAAGGTTCACTTGGTTGATTCCAGGGTTGAGGGGGTTGACTTATGAGGAAAAGTAGAGTAGGTTGGGCCTCTACTCATTGGATTGCAAAAGAATGAGAGGTGATCTTATCGAAACGTATAAGATTATGAGGGGGCTTGACAGGGTGGATGCAGAAAGGATGTTTCCACTGATGGGGGAGACATGAACTAGAGGGCATGATCTTAGAATAAGGGTTCGCCCATTTAGAACAGAGATGAGGAGGAATTTCTTCCCCTGAGGGTTGTAAATCTGTGGAATCCGCTGCCTCAGAGAGCTGTTGAAGCTGGGACATTGAATAAATTTAAGACAGAAATAGACAGTTTCTTAAATGATGAGGGGCCATATGGCCGACTCCTGTTCCTATTTCTTATGTTCTTATATAAAATTCAGAATAAGAGGTCGCCATTTTAAAATGGAAATGAAGAGGAATTTCTTCTGTGAGCGTCGTGAAACTTTGGAATTCTCCACCCATGAGAGTTGTGGAGGCTGGGTCATTGAATATATTTACGGTGGAGATAGAAAGATTCTTAAATGATAAGGGAGTTAAGGGTTATGGGGAGCGGGTGGGGAAGTGGGACTGAGTCCATGATCAGATCAAATCCATGACTTTATTGAATAGCGGAGCAGGCTCATAAGAACATAAGAATTAGGAACAGGAGTAGGCCATCTAGCCCCTCGAGCCTGCTCCGCCATTCAACAAGATCATGGCTGATCTAGCCATGGACTCAGCTTCACTTACTCGCTCGCTCCCCATAACCCTTAATTCCCTTATTGCTTAAAAATCTATCTATCTGTGATTTGAATACATTCAATGAGCTAGCCTCAACTGCTTCCTTGGGCAGAGAATTCCACAGATTCACAACCCTCTGGGAGAAGAAATTCCTTCTCAGCTCGGTTTTAAATTGGCTCCCCCGTATTTTGAGGCTGTGCCCCCTAGTTCTAGTCTCCCCGACCAGTGGAAACAACCTCTCTGCCTCTATCTTGTCTATCCCTTTCATTATTTTAAATGTTTCTATAAGATCACCCCTCATCCTTCTGAACGCCAACGAGTAAAGACCCAGTCTACTCAATCTATCATCATAAGGTAACCCCCTCATCTCCGGTATCAGCCTAGTGAATCGTCTCTGTACCCCCTCCAAAGCTAGTATATCCTTCCTTAAGTGAGGTGACCAAAACTGCACGCAGTACTCCAGGTGCAGCCTCACCAATACCCTGTACAGTTGCAGCAGGACCTCCCTGCTTTTGTACTCCATCCCTCTCGCAATGAAGGCCAACATTCCATTCACCTTCCTGATTACCTGCTGAACCTGCAAACTAACGCTTTGGGATTCATGCACAAGGACCCCCAGGTCCCTCTGCACTGCAGCATGTTGTAATTTCTCCCCATTCAAATAATAATCCTTTTTACTGTTTTTTTTCCCCAAGGTGGATGACCTCACATTTTCCGACATTGTATTCCAAACCTTAGCCCATTCGCTTAACCTATCTAAATCTCTTTGCAGCCTCTCTGTGTCCTCTACACAACCCGCTTTCCCACTAATCTTTGTGTCATCTGCAAATTTTGTTACACTACACTCCGTCCCCTCTTCCAGGTCATCTATGTATATTGTAAAGAGTTGTGGTCCCAGCACCGATCACTGTGGCACACCACTAACCACCGATTTCCAACCCGAAAAGGACCCATTTATCCCGACTCTCTGCTTTCTGTTAGCCAGCCAATTTTCGATCCATGCTAATACATTTCCTCTGACTCCGTGTACCTTTATCTTCTGCAATAACCTTTTGTGTGGCACCTTATCGAATGCCTTTTGAAAATCTAAATACACCACATCCATCGGTACACCTCTATCCACCATGCTTGTTATATCCTCAAAGAATTCCAGTAAATTAGTTAAACATGATTTTCCCTTCATGAATCCATGTTGCGTCTGCTTGATTGCACTATTCCTATCTAGATGTCCCGCTATTTCTTCCTTTTAATGATAGCTTCAAGCATTTTCCCCACTACAGATGTTAAACTAACCGGCCTATAGTTATCTGCCTTTTGTCTGCCCCCTTTTTTAAACAGAGGCGTTACATTAGCTGCTTTCCAATTCGCTGGTACCTCCCCAGAGTCCAGAGAATTTTGGTAGATTATAACGAATGCATCTGCTGTAACTTCCACCATCTCTTTTAATACCCTGGGATGCATTTTATCAGGACCAGGGGACTTGTCTACCTTGAGTCCCATTAGCCTGTCCAGCACTACCCACCTAGTGATAGTGATTGTCTCAAGGTCCTCCCTTCCCACATTCCCGTGACCAGCAATTTTTGGTATGGTTTTTGTGTCTTCCACTGTGAAGACACAGAGAGGTCTTACTGCAGTTGCACAGGGCCTTGATGAGGCCTCACCTGGAATATTGTGTTCAGGAATATTGTCTCCTAATCTGATGAAGGACGTTCTTGCTATTGAGGGAGTGCAGCGAAGGTTCACCAGACTGATTCCAGGGATGGTTAGGCTGTCATATGAGGAGAAACTGGATCAACTGGGCCCTTATTCACTGGAGTTTAGAAGGATGAGAGGGGATCCCATAGAAACGTATAAGATTCTGATGGGACTGGTCAGGTTAGATGCAGGAAGAATGTTCCTGATGTTGGGGAAGTCCAGAACCAGGGGACATAGTTTTAGGATAAGGGGTAGGCCATTTAGGACTGAGATGAGGAGGAACTTCTTCACTGAGAGAGTTGTTAACCTGTGGAATTCCCTGCCACAGAGAGTTGTTGATGCCAGTTCATTGGATATATTCAAGAGGGAGTTAGATATGGCCCTTACGGCTAAGGGGAGCAAGGGGTATGGAGAGAAAGCAGGAAAGGGGTTCTGAGGTGAATGATCAGCCATGATCTTTTTGAATGGCGGTGCAGGCTCGAAGGGCCGAATGGCCTACTCCTGCACCTATTTTCTATGTTTCTATGTTTCTATGACCGAAGCAAAATAATTGTTTCAAGTCTCACCCATTTCCACATTTCCCATTATTAAATTCCCCTTTTCACCTTCTAAGGGATCAACATTTACTTTAGTCACTGTTTTCCGTTTTATATATCGGTAAAAGCTTTTACTATCTGTTTTTGTGTTTTGCGCAAGTTTACTTTCGTAATCTAGCTTTCCTTTCTTTATTGCTTTCTTAGTCATTCTTTGCTGCCGTTTAAAATTTTCCCAATCTTCTCGTTTCCCACTAACCTTGGCCACCTTATATGCATTGGTTTTTAATTTGATACACTCCTTTATTTCCTTGGTTATCCACGGCTGGTTATCCCTTCTCTTACCGCCCTTTTTCACTGGAATATATTTTTGTTGAGCACTATGAAAGAGCTTCTTAAAAGTCCTCCATTGTTCCTCAATTGTGCCACCATTTAGTCTGTGTTCCCAGTCTACTTTAGCCAACTCTGCCCTCATCCCACTGTAGTCCCCTTTGTTTCAGCATAGTACGCTCGTTTGAGACACTACTTCCTCACCCTAAATCTGTATTACAAATTCAACCATACTGTGATCACTCATTCTGAGAGGATCTTTTTACTTGGAGATCGTTTATTATTCCTGTCTCATTACACAGGACCAGATCTAAGATAGCTTGCTCCCTTATAGGTTTTGTAACATACAGTTCTAAGAAACAATCCTGTATGCATTCTATGAATTCCTCCGCCAGGCTACCCCATGCGAGTTGATTTGACCAATCGATATGTAGGTTAAAATCCCCCATGACTACTGCCGTTCCTTTTTCACATGCCTCCATTATTCCCTTGATTATTGTCCCCCCCACCATGAAGTTATTATTTGGGGGCCTATAAACTATGCCCACCAGTAACTTTTTCCCCTTACTATCTCTAATCTCCACCCACAATGATTCAACATTTTGTTCATTAGAGCCAATATCGTCTCTCACAACTGCCCTGATATCATCCTTTATTAACAGAGCTACCCCACCTCCTTTCCCTTCTTGTCTATCTTTCCGAATTGTCAGATACCCCTGTATATTTAATTCCCAGTCTTGGCCACCCTGCAGCCACGTTTCTGTAATGGCCACCAAATCATACCCATTTGTAATGATTTGTGCCGGCAACTCATTTACTTTATTTCGAATGCTGCGTGCGTTTAGGTAGAGTGTTTTAATACTAGTTTTTAAACCATGATTTTTAGTTTTGACCCCTCCTGCAGCCCCTTTATATTCATACATATTGTCCCTTCCTATCTCCTTGTGGTTTATACTTACCTCAGTGCTACTCTGCTCTGTTGCCTCCTGCCTTTTGCATTCTTTCTTGGGGTCCTGTTCATCTGAGCTCTCACCCACTCTAATTAGCTCAGAGCCCTCTCCTGGGTTCCGAATACTCCTCGCATTGAGGCACCGAGCTTTCAGGCTTGCCTTTTTATTACACTTTGACCCTTTAGAATTTTGCTGTACAGTGGCCCTTTTTGTTTTTTGCCTTGGGTTTCTCTGCCCTCCACTTTTACTCATCTCCTTTCTGTCTTTTGCTTTTGTCTCCATTTTGTTTCCCTCTGTCTCCCTGCATTGGTTCCCATCCCCCTGCCATATTAGTTTAACTCCTCCCCAACAGCACGAGCAAACACTCCCCCGAGGACATTGGTTCCGGTCCTGCCTAGGTGCAGACCGTCTGGTTTGTACTGGTCCCACCTCCCCCAGAACCAGTTCCAATGCCCCAGGAATTTGAATCCCTCCCTGCTGCACCACTGCTCAAGCCACGTATTCATCTGAGCTATCCTGCGATTCCTACTCTGACTAGCACGTGGCACTAGTAGCAATCCAGAGATTACTACTTTTGAGGTCCTATGTTTTAACTTAGCTCCTACCTCCTTAAATTCGTCTCGTAGGAGCTCATCCCTTTTTTTTTACCTATATCGTTGGTACCAATGTGCACCACGACAACTGGCTGTTCACCCTCCCTTTTCAGAATGTCCTGCACCCGCTCCAAGACATCCTTGACCCTTGCACCAGGGAGGCAACATACCATCCTGGAGTCTCGGTTGCGGTCGCAGAAACGCCTATCTATTCCCCTTACAATTGAATCCCCTATCGCTATCACACTCCCACTCTTTTTCCTGCCCTCCTGTGCAGCAGAGCCAGCCACAGTGCCATGAACTTGGCTGCTGCTGCCCTTTCCTGCTGAGTTATCCCCCTCAACAGTACTCAAAGCGGTGTATCTGTTTTGCAGGGGGATGACCGCAGGGACCCCTGCACTACGTTCCTTGCACTGCTCTTCCTGCTGGTCTTCCATTCCCTATCTGGCTGTGGACCCTTCATCTGCAGTAAGACCAACTCGCTACACGTGCTACTCACGTCATTCTCAGCATCGTGGATGCTCCAGAGTGAATCCACCCTCAGCTCCAATTCCACAACACGGACCGTCAGGAGCTGGAGGCGGATACACTTCCCGCACACTTAGTCGTCAGGGACACCGGAAGTGTCCCCGAGTTCCCACATGGTGCAGGAGGAGCATATCACGTGACCGAGCTCTCCTGCCATGACTTAACCCTTAGATACACTTAAATTGGCAACAATGCTACAAGTTACTCACTGATATAGAAGAGAAAAAAGAAAAACTACTCACCAATCACTTACCCCTTTGGCTGTGACATCACCTTTCTATTTCTTTCTACTTCTTTTTTACCTTTCCCCTGTAGCTGCACCGGCTGGGCCTTTTGTAGGCCTCTCCGATCCCCGGACTCCTGCCTCTCACCGAACTCGCGCTGCTCCTGGTCTCACTGGCCTTTTGTAGGCCTCTCCGATCCCCGGAACTCCCGCCAAACTCGAGTGGCCAAATGGCCTACGCCTGCTCCTATTTCTTCTTATGTAAAATGGTATGGATGGCAAATGAAAGAGATTTGGGGTCTTGAATGACAATAAATTGAAACTATCGCAGCAATGCTCGTTGGCAGTGAGTAAAGCAAATCAGATGTTGGGATATATTAAACGGTCAATATTGAGTTGAAAAAGTGAGGTAATCCTGCCATTTTATAAATCATTGGCACTTGGAATACGATGACAGTATTGGTCACCACGGTACAAAAAGGATATTGTTACTATTGAAAGGATATAGAAGAGACCAACCAGAATGACGGAGGGATTGGATTATGAGAAAGGATTGTTGTTTTAAGGATTCTGGGGAGACTAGATAATGTAGAGCATGATGAGCTGTTTCAACTAGTCCAGAGCAGTCGAACGCGAGGACTCAGCCGACACTTTGGAGGGGGGTAAATTCAAAACAAATCTGGCCCTGAATTTGCGGCAGCGGCGAAGTAAGCTTCACACAAAGATCTCACCCATCTCTATGTCGAGAAGTTTAGTTTTTCCGACGGGTAATTCAAATCAACCGAGTATAGTGGGAATCCGATGGTGCGAGCTGCTGTGACATCAACAGGTTGCCTAAGCAGCCAATCATGATGCAGAATTCTCACAGACAGTGAACCAGGCAGTGAGTAAGCTCTTATTTCTAACTTTTTAAAATGTTAGTCAGAGCAAAACAAAGATTGGAGCTCTCACACGGGGAATAGGCAAACCTGAAATAAAGATGAACAAACCTTTTATTTAAAAAAAAAAGTTTTTAAAATTAAAGGACCATCACCTTTATTTAGAAGTCAGTACGCTATAAAAATCCCTGTTACACCTAATTCATTTGGATGTAACTTTTAATGGGATATTGAACAGCGTAATCACTGTGGAAGAGTCGGAGTCTTTGTAGTTTCAATGAGGTAAATTTTGGCCAGGATTTGCTCCGTTTTTTTTTTGGAGCAACTTGTTTTTTCTGGAGTAACTTAAAAATCCCCATTTGCACATTCAATTTGCGCTAGTGTAAGTGAGTTAGTTAGGATTTTTTTAGTTTAGCTTTTTTCTCAAAAGAGGGCGTTACCAGCCACCTATGCCCGTTTTGGCCACTTTGGCCAGCTAATAGTTACTCCAAACTAACTTAGGCAAGCTTATGTGGCCACTTGTGGCCGCACAGAAAGCCCTTGCAGAGAGTTAAGAAATCGGTGCAGGTAGTTACATCGGAGGCCAGCAGAACTTAATGACTTGACTAAAAAATGTGAATAGGATCAAACAGCTATACAGGACATCATATGACAAACTTCGCAAAGTTAATTTCCTAAACAACAGAAGCATTCATGGAAGCCTAAACTACAAAAATAAAAAGTAAAAGATCGTTGAATTAAATTGCCCTGATCTCACAACTAGTTTAAACAACTATTTGTTTGCAGTGATTATACTGGGCCAAAATTGAGCCCATATTATCTAAAGAAAGTCTACTTCAATAACTAAGATATTCTCTGTGTTCCTCTGTCACTTATGTTCTTCTTTCACAATAGCACCAGGTGAATAGGCTTGACAAATGGTCACCACTATTCACAAGAGAGAAAACGTATTTACAAAATTTTTTCAAAATATCCAAAAGTCCAGGAAAATGACAAGCCATTAAGAAAGTTCAAAAATAGCTACAGTGCATAAAATTTCAAACCTGAGGTCGATCACACTGGAAGGCCATTCGGCCAGGGATAGGGGCGGGCATCGGGTCCCACATACAGCGGCTGCAGCACGCACACAGAGGCTGGGGGGAGGAGCTTCTGCGCATGCGCGGACACTACATTGCGCATCTGCAGACGTCCTGGCACTGTTTTCAGTGCAGGACGCTTGCTCCACTCCCGACCCGACTGGCCATGCTGCGCGACAACCGAGGAGAGTTCGGACAGCGGCCAAAGTGGGGATCTTTTTATTTTTTTTTCCGCACTTATCAACGGAGAAAAGCGGCGCATCTCTGATAAGTGCGCCGAAAAAAGGGGTGGGCCAAATTTGAGCCCAATGATTTGAGAGATTTCACTGATTGCTGGCGCAGGGGTTGTGGGTGAGGGTGGCGGGGGGGGGGGAAGGGGGGAAGGGGGGGGAGGCGGCACAAGTAGAGGTGCAATGACTGACGGACTGCAACTTCAGGATTTCTTTATTAGGCTGTGCATGTGCTAAATCCTGAAGTTGCGGTCAGAACGCTGCCAGTTCGTCGTCATCAGGACCGCAAATTCTGGGTGAATATTTCAGTGAACGAGTGGTCAGTTTATAGAACAGGCTCCCTAGGGAGATAGTGGAAGCATATAATATTGATTCATTGAAATACAAATTGGGTAGATTTCTTTCAGAAAATAATGGCCCTGTACCTAAGGAGTGCATCTCGGGACTTCCGAACTAAATATGTACTTGCCTCGTCTGAACCCCGCCCTTCAAGAAGTTACTTTCAAATGATGCAGAGTTGTGGGCAGCGTAGTGCCCCACGGAGTCGAGGAGCATACCGTTGTGCCTATGCGAACCTGGCATAATGTGGGGCAGTGCGCCTTTCACTTTCTGATTCTTAGCTAATCAGGAAACAGAAGAGATTGCTGATTTGCCTACAACTCATTTAAAATAATTTAGCAACCAGAAATGCTGTTTTAATAAATTCCGATCCTTTCAATAGTATTTAATAAACAAATCAAGATATCAACATGAATTTGATCAAACATTGAAAGGTTATTAGATACTTTTTACTGAACGTGACCTGAAAATTATAAAACTCGATTCGACAAAGCATGCAGCTGAATTAACATTGGCCCTTTAATTCTGGGCCTTGACCATAAACTTATAATTACAGTCTTGTAGCCCTATCAAATTTGTTTCTCCTCTATTAGACTCAATAACTTTTGATTAATTTAAATAATCTAAAATTGAGAGTTTAAATGTCTGATAACATGAGGAAATCATGAAAGTGAATTAAATCCTATCTAGATAGAAGTTGGGAAATAATTAAACTGAAACGACAAAAGGCTTTTGGGCAGCAAAGCCGGTGACACAAAAAGGCCCTGTTTTCAAACTTGAACAATTGCAAATTTCTTTCAAAGTTTGTATCCGCTCAGACACGAACCAGTGCCTCATTGCTACGGGCTGTAGCTATAAACACTAGCTCAACATTGGTTCAATTTTCTCATCTCCCCTTACGCTGTGCAAACAAATTTGTTTAGTGTCATTAATGCGCAGTAGGTTGGCAATTAGCCTAACTTTTTGCCAGCACGTTGATTTCAATGTGATGGTGAAACGTGCAGAGAAGCCTATGTGCAGTCGGAACTCGACGGGTCACAATTTCGGGATTCAGCGCGCGCGCAAGTGCATGCAGAAATCCCAAACTTGCGGTCAATTTCAAAGGCGATATGACCGCGTACTCAGAATATTCCACCATATTCTGCGAATTCAGGGCCATTGTTTTGCGATACAGTAATTTGGGGCATGAGCTATGCCTTTCCATACAAACTAATGATAAAAGTCTGCATTATTGGCTGTAAGGGTCCTGTGTGAAATGTTTCAGTAGTTTGAATCCAGTTCTTAATGGTTAAAGGTCCATAGCGCAGATGTGTACTTATTTCAGCACCAATTTGACCATCTTAGGCAGCAGGTTAGCTGGTGAGGTGGAAGAAGAATGTCACACGAGTGCAGTAGTGAGGCGCTCTTTTGAGGCATAATGTTGAGCAGAGTAGATAGAACTGGGGAATTAGCTCAAATGATAGAGCGCTCGCTTAGCATGTGAGAGGTAGCAGGATCGATGCCTGCATTCTCTACTCTGCTTTTGTTCAGCCATGAACTCATTGAATGGCGGTGCAGGCTCGAAGGGCACCTATTTTCTATGTTCCTAACTTTACTCGGCACAGGATTGACTAACAGAAAACATAGAGTCGGGATAAATAGTTCATTCTCTGGTTGTCAACCAGTAACTAGTAGGGTGCTGCAGGGATCAGTGCTGGGACCCCAATTATTTACAATCTATATTAACGACATGGAAGAAAGAACTGAGTGTAACGTAGCCAAGTTTGCTACGATACAAAGATGGGAGGAAAAGCAATGTGTGAGGAGGACACAAAAAATCTGCAAAAGGACATAGACAGGCTAGGTGAGTGGACAAAAATTTGGCAGATGGAGTATAATGTTGGAAAGTGTGAGGTCATGCACTTTGGCAGAAAAAAATCAAAGAGCAAGTTATTATTTAAATGGAGAAAGATTGCAAAGTGCTGCAGTACAGCGGGACCTGGGGGTACTTGTGCATGAAACACAAAAGGATAGTATGCAGGTACAGTAAGTGATCAGGAAGGCCTATGGAATCTTGGCCTTTATTGCAAAGGGGATGGAATATAAAAACAGGGATGTCTTGCTACAGCTATACAGGGTATTGGTGAGGCTACACCTGGAATACTGCGTGCAGTTTTGGTTTCCATATTTACGAAAGGATATACTTGCTTTGGAGGCAGTTCAGAGAAGGTTCACTAGGTTGATTCCAGGGATGAGGGGGTTGACTTATAAGAAAAGGTTGAGTAGGTTGGGCCTCTACTCATTGGAATTCAGAAGAATGAGACGTGATCTTATCGAAACGTATAAGATTGAGGGGGCTTGACAAGGTGGATGCAGAGAGGATGTTTCCACTGATGGGGGAGACTAGATCTAGGGGGCATAATCTTAGAATAAGGGGCCACCCATTTAAAACTGAGACGAGGAGAAATTTATTCTCTCTGAGAGTTGTAAATCCTTGGAATTCGCTGCCTCAGAGAGCTGTAGAAGCTGGGATATTGAATAAATTTGAGGCAGAAATAGACAGTTTCTTAAATGATAAGGGGTTATGGGTAGCGGGCAGGGAAGTGGAGCTGAGTCCATGATCAGATCAGCCATGATCTTATTAAATGGCGGAGCAGGCTCGAGGGGCCGTATGGCCGACTCCTGTTCCTATATCTTATGTTCTTATAACGGTGCTAAATTAAGCTTAGAATGTTTAATGCTGAGACCTGGTGACTGAAATAGAAAGTACACCATTTTAAATACAGGTAGAACGTCCCTAAACTGGAAACCTCAGGACCGAGGTCATTCCGCTTTTCGGATATTTGGGGATTTTGGAGAAGAATTCCGAGGGGAGTACATGGGTCAGATGGGCATCAGCTCAGGTCACGTGGGTTAGCTCGGGTCATGTGGGTTAGGCCGGGTCACGTGGGTTAGGCTGGGTCGGCTCGGGTCTCGTGGGTTAGGCCGGGTCGGCTCGGGTCACGTGGGTTAGGTCGGGTCTGCTTGGATCTCGTGGGTTCGGCTGGGTCGGCTCGGGTCTCGTGGGTTAGGCTGGGTCGGCTCGGGTCACGTGGGTTAGGTCAGGTCACGTGGGTTGGCTCGGGTCACGTGGGTTAGGTCGGGTCAGCTCAGGTCACGTGAGTTAGGTCGGCTCGGGTCACGTGGGTTAGGTCGGGTCACGTGGGTTAGGTCAGCTCGGGTCACGTGGGTTAGGTCGGGTCGGCTCGAGTCACGTGGGTTAGGTCGGGTCGGCTCAGGTCTCGTGGATTAGGTCGGGTCGGCTCGGATCAAGTGGGTTAGGTCGGGTCACACGTGGGTTAGGTCGGGTCACGTGAGTTAGGTCATGTCGGCTCAGATCACGTGGGTCAACTCTGGTCACGTGGGTTAGGTCGGGTCGGCTCGGGTCTCGTGGATTAGGTCGGGTCGGCTTGGATCAAGTGGGTTAGGTCGGGTTAGGTCGGGTCACACGTGGGTTAGGTCGGGTCACGTGAGTTAGGTCGTGTCGGCTCAGATCACGTGGGTCAACTCTGGTCACTTGGGTTAGGTCGGGTCGGCTCGGGTCACGTGGGTTAGGTTGGGTCACACGTGGGTTGGGTCGGCTCGGGTCACGTGGGTTTGGTCGGATCGGCTCGGGTCACGTGGGTTAGGTCGGGTCGGCTCGGTTCACGTGTGGGTTAGGTCGGGTCGGCTCGGTTCACGTGGGTTAGGTTGGGTCACATGTAGGTTAGGTTGGGTCACGTGGGTCAGCTCGGGTCACGTGGGTTAGTTCGGGTCAGCTCAGGTCACATGGGTTAGGTCGGGTCACATGTAGGTTAGTTTGGGTCACGTGGGTTAGGCAGGGTCGGCTCTGGTCACGTGGGTTGGGTCGGCTCGGGTCACGTGGGTTCGGTCGGCTCGGGTCACATGGGTTAGGTTGGGTCACACGTAATTGGGTCACGTGGGTTAGGCCGGGTCGGCTTGGGTCACGTTTGGTTAGGCCGGGTCGGCTCAGGTCACGTGGGTTAGGTCGGGTCGGCTTGGGTCACGTGTGTAAGGTCGAGTCGGCTCGGGTCACGTGGGTTAGGTCAGGTCACACATGGGTTAGGTCAGGTCACACATGGGTTAGGTCGGGTTGGCTTGGGTCACACGTGGGTCAGGTCGGCTCGGGTCTCATGTGGGTCGGAGTCATGGGACATTCCGAAAGGCTCAGGAGCAGGTCTTTATTTGCGCCGTTTATATAACTGGCACAGGCATGAGAGAACTCCTAAGATCTGCCCAATGTCCGGTTTTCTGACAATTATGGTTTGTAGAACTCCGGAGTTCGGGCATTCTATCAGTACAGCCATGAACTCATTGAATGGCGGTGCAGGCTAGAAGGGCCGAATGGCCTACTCCTGCACCTATTTTCTATGTTTCTACAAGCATCCTTTACTTTGTGCACCAAGTTTGCTAGAAAAACGAAGTATAAAAAAAAGTCAACGTGTGCTGTATTAATACATTGATTTGGTATTTTCATTACTCACTAAATAACACTGTGGGTTTAATTTTCCTGGATCATTTGCGCAATTTTTTGGCGGGTGCCGTTTTTTTGGGCGTAGGTATTTAAATCAAAGTTTCCCCCAGGAATCTATACCGGTGTAACTGAGTTAGTTACCATTTTTTTACGTTCGTTTTTTTTTACCTCTTGGGAGTTCCCTCATGCCTGCGTCAGTTTTGATGACTTTTCAGTTTGGCCAAAAAGCATTTCTGCCATGTATCTGGGCACTCCCGAAAAACCTTCTGAAGAGTTAACAGAAAGCAGCGCATATTGAGAAATCGGCGCTGAAAGACCCCATTGTTTTTCATCAAAGTTTTTGGAGGGAGTCAAGAACACTTTAAATATCCATAATAAAGATGAATATTTGTCGGCCTCACCAATGCTGCTCCGCCTCCCGACTCCCTGCTGGGCCTCCCGACTCGACGCTGGCCTCTTGTAGGCCTCACCAACAAGAGGGATGCATGCAATGAAGGTACAGCAGTTATCATGGGTGGCTCAACCGTGGCTTACAAGGGAAATTAAGGATAGTGTTAAATCCAAGGAAGAGGCATACAAATTAGCCAGAAAAAGCAGCAAACCGGAGGACTGGGAAATTTAGAATTCAGCAGAGGAGGACAAAGGGTTTAGTTAAGAGGGGGAAAATAGAGTACGAGAGGAAGCTTGCCGGAAATGTAAAAACTGACTGCAAAAGCTCCTATAGATATGTGAAGAGAAGAAGATTAGTGAAGACAAACGTAGGTCCCTTGCAGTCAGATTCGGGTGAATTTATAATGGGGAACAAAGAAATGGCAGACCAATTGAACAAGTACTTCAGTTTTGTCTTCACAAAGGAAGATACAAATAACCTTCCGGATGTACTAGGGGACCGAGGGTCTAGTGAGAAGGAGGAACTGAAGGATATCCTTATTAGGTGGGAAATTGTGTTAGGGAAATTGACGGGATTGAAGGCCGATAAATCCCCAGGGCCTGATAGTCTACATCCCAGAGTATTTAAGGAAGTGGCCCTAGAAATAGTGGATGCATTGGTAATTTTCCAGCAGTTTATCGACTCTGGATCAGTTCCTATGGACTGGTGGGTTGCTAATGTAACACCACTTTTTAAAAAAGAAGGGAGAGAGAAAATGGGTAATTATAGACCGGTTAGCCTGACATCAGTAGTGGAGAAAATGTTGGAATCAATCATTTAAGGATGAAATAGCAGCGCATTTGGAAAGCAGTGACAGGATTGGTCCAAGTCAGCATGGATTTATGAAAGGATGGAATCACTGCAATAGTGAGAAACTATATTGGCTCAAATTATCAGGATGTTGAAACAGTTTGGGTAGAGATGAGGAATAATAAGGGGAAAAAGCCACTGGTGGACGTAGTCTATAGGCCCCTTAACAGTAGCAACTCCGTTGATCGGAGCAGAAACCAGTAAATAATGAGGGCTTGTAAAAAGGGAACAGCAATAATCATGGTGATTTTAACCTCCATGTTGATTGGACAAATCAAATTGGTCAGGGTAGTCTTAAGGAAGAGTTCATAGAGTAATTAAGGGACGGGTTCCTTGAGCAGTATGTAACGGAACCAACCAGGGGTCAGGCTATCTTAGATCTGGTCCTGTGTATTGAGACAGGATTCATAAACAATCTCCTAGTAAAGGATGCCCTTGGAATGAGTGATCATAGCATGATTGAATTTCAAATTCAGATGGAGGGTGAGAAAGTTGGATCTCAAACCAGTGTACTAAGCTTAAATAAAGGAGACTATGAAGGTATATGGGCAGAGTTGGCTCAAGTGGACTGGGAAAATAGATTAAAGTGTAGGATGGTTGATGAACAGTGGTGTACATTTAAGGAGACATTCCATAACTCTCAAGAAAAATATATTCGTGAGGAGGAAAGGGTGTAAGACAAAAGATAACCATCCGTGGCTAACTAAAGAAATAAAGGACAGTATCCAACTAAACACAAGGGCATACAAAGTGGTGAAAATGAGTGGGAGGACAGAAGATTGGGAAGCTTTGAAAAGCCAGCAAAGAATGACTAAAAAAAAATGATTAAGAAAGGGAAAATAGACTATGAAAGTAAACTAGCACGAAATATAAAATCAGATAGCAAGAGTTTCTATAGGTATATAAAGAGGAAAAGAGTGGCTAAAGTAAATGTTGGTCCCTTAGAGGACGAGACCGGGGAATTAGTAATGGGGAACATGGAGGTGGCAGAAACTCTGAACAAAAATTTTGTATCAGTCTTTACAGTAGAGGACACTAACAATATCCCAACAGTGGATAGAAAGGGGCTATAATGAGGGAGGAACTCAACACAATCACAATCACTAAGGCGGTGGTACTCAGTAAGATAATGGGACTAAAGGCGGATAAATCCCCTGGACCTGATGGCTTGCATCCTAGGGTCTTAACAGAAGTTGCGGCAGGGATAGTGGATGAATTGCTTGTAATTTACCAAAACTCCCTGGATTCTGGGAAGGTCCCAGTAGATTGGAAAACTGCAAATGTAACGCCCCGATTTTAAAAAAAGGAGGCAGACAAAAAGCAGGAGACAATAGACCAGTTAGCCTAACATCTGTGGTTGGGAAAATGTTGGACTCCATTATTAAAGAAGCAGTAGCAGGACATTTGGAAAAGCATAATTCGATCAGGCAGAGTCAGCATGGATTTATGAAAGGGAAGTCATGTTTGACAAACTTGCTGGAATTCTTTGAGGACGTAATGAACAGGGTGGATAAAGGGTAACCAGTGGATATGGTATATTTGGACATCTAGAAGGCATTTGACAAGGTGCCACATAAAAGGTTACTGCACAAGATAAAGGTTCATAAAGTTGGGAGTAATATATTAGCATGGATAGAGGATTGGCTAACTAACAGAAACTAGAGAGTTAGGATAAATGGTTCATTCTTGGCTTGGCAATCGGTAACGAGTAGGGTGCCACAGGGATCGGTGCTAGGATCCCAACTATTTACAATCTATATTAACGACTTGGAAGAAAGGACCAAGTGTAACATAGCCAAGTTTGCTGATAATCCAAAGATGGGAGGAAAAGCAATGTATGAGGAGGACACAAAAAATATGCAAAAGGACATAGACAGGCTAAATGAGTGGGCAAAAATTTGGCAGATGGAGTATAATGTTAAAAAATGTGAGGTCATGCACTTTGACAGAAAAAACAAAGAGCAAGTTATTATTTAAATGGAGAAAGATTGCAAAGTGCTGCAGTACATCGGGACCTGGGGGTACCTGTGCATGAAACACAAAATGTTAGTATGCAGGTACAGCAAGTGATCAGGAAGGCCAATGGAATCTTGGCCTTTATTGCAAAGAGGACGGAGTATAAAAGCAGGGAAGTCTTGCTCCAGTTCTACAGGGTATTGGTGAGACCACATCTGGTATACTGCGTGCAGTTTTGGTTTCCATATTTACGAAAGGATATACTAGGACATTGGAACCGGTTCTGGGGGACGTGGGACCAGTACAAAGCGGATGGTCTGTACCTGGACAGGACCGGAACCAATGTCCTCGGGAAAGTGTTTGCTCATGCTGTTGGGGAGGGGTTAAATATGACAGGGGGATGGGAACCTATGCAGGGAGACAGAGGGAAGTAAAATGGGGGCAGAAGCAAAAGATAGAAAGAAGAAAAATAAAAGTGGAGGGCAGAGAAACCCAAGGCAAAAATCAAAAAGGGCCACATAACAGCAAAATTTTGAAGGGACAAAGTGTGTTAAAAAGACAAGCCTGAAGGCTCTGTGCCTCAATGAGAGGAATATTCGTAATAAGGTGGACGAATTAACTGCGCCGACAGCACTTAACAGATATGATATAATTGGCATCACTGAGACATGGCTCCAGGGTGACCAAGGCTGGGAACTCAACATCCAGGGGTATTCAACATTCAGGAAGGATAGACAGAAAGGAAAAGGAGGCTGGGTAGCGTTGCTGGTTAAAGAGGAAATTAACGCAATAGTAAGGAAGGAACTTAGCTTGGATGATGTGGAATCTATATGGGTTGAGCTGCGGAATACCAAAGGGCAGAAAAAGCTAGTGGGAGTTTTGTACAGACCACCAAACAGTAGTAGTGAGGTTGGGGACAGCATCAAACAAGAAATTAGGGATGCGTGCAATAAAGGTACAGCAGTTATCATGGGTGACTTTAATCTACATACAGATTGGGTTAACCAAACTGGTAGCAATACGGTGGAGGAGGATTTCCTGGAGTGTATTAGGGATGGTTTTCTAGACCAATATGTCGAGGAACCAACTAGAGGCTGGCCATCCTCGACTGGGTGATGTGTAATGAGAAAGGACTAATTAACAATCTTGTTGTGCGATGCCTCTTGGGGAAGAGTGACCATAATATGGTGGAATTCTTTATTGAAATGGAAAGTGACAGTTAATTCAAAGACTAGGGTCCTGAACTTAAGGAAAGGTAACTTCGATGGTATGAGACGTGAATTGGCTAGAATAGACTGGCGAATGATACTTAAAGGTTTGACGGTGGATAGGCAATGGCAGCCATTTAAAGATCACATGGATGAACTTCAACAATTGTACATCCCTGTCTGGAGTAAAAATAAAACTGGAAAGGTGGCTCAACCGTGGCTAACAAGGGAAATTGGGGATATTGTTAAATCCAAGGAAGAGGCATATAAATTGGCCAGAAAAAGCAGCAAACCTGAGGACTGGGAGAAATTTAGAATTCAGCAGAGGAGGACAAAGGATTTAATTAGGAGGCGGAAAATAGAGTATGAGAGGAAGCTTGCTGGGAACATAAAAACTGACTGCAAAAGCTTCTATAGATATGTGAAAAGAAAAAGATTAGTGAAGACAAAAGTAGGTCCCTTGTAGTCAGAGTCAGGTGAATTTATAATGGGAAACAAAGAAATGGCAGACCAATTGAACGAAAGAAGACACAAATAACCTTCTGGAAATACTACGAGACAGAGGGTCTAGCGAGAAGGAGGAACTGAAGGAAATTCTTATTAGTCAGGAAATTGTGTTGGGGAAATTGATGGGACTGAAGGCCGATAAATCCCCAGGGCCTGATAGTCTGCATCCCAGAGTACTTAAGGAAGTGGCCCTAGAAATAGTGCATGCATTGGTGATCATTTTGCAACAGTCTATCGACTTTGGATAAGTTCCTATGGACTGGAGGGTAGCTAATGTAACAACATTTTTAAAAAAAGGAGAGAGAAAACGGGTAATTATAGACCGGTTAGCCTGACATCGGTGGTGGGGAAAATGTTGGAATCAATTATTAAAGATGAAATAGCAGCGCATTTGGAAAGCAGTGACAGGATCGGTCCAAGTCAGCATGGATTTATGAAAAGGAAATCATGCTTGACAAATCTAGCATTTTTTGAGGATGTAGCTAGTAGAGTGGACAAGGGAGAACCAGTGAATGGGGTATATTTGGAATTTCAAAAGGCTTTTGACAAGGTCCCACACAAGAGATTAGTGTGCAAAATTAAAGCACATGGTATTGGGGGTAATGTATTGACGTGGATAGAGAACTGCTTGGCAGACAGGAAGCAGAGAGTTGGGATAAACGGGTCTTTTTCAGAATGGCAGGCAGTGACCAGTTGGGTGCCGCTGTGTTCCGTGCTGGGACCCCAGCTATTTACAATATACATTAATGATTTAGACGAAGGAATTGAATGTACTATCTCCAAGTTTGCAGATGACACTAAGCTGGATGGCAGTGTGAGCTGTGAGGAGGACGCTAAGAGGCTGCAGGGTGACTTGGACAGGTTAGGTGAGTGGGCAATTGCATGGCAGATACAGTATAATGTGGATAAATGTGAAGTTATCCACTTTGGTGGCAAAAACACGAAGGCAGAATATTATCTGAATGGCGACAGATTAGGAAAAGTGGAGGTGCAACGAGACCTGGGTGTCATGGTACATCAGTCATTGAAAGTTGGCATGCAGGTACAGCAGGCGGTGAAGAAGGCAAATGGCATGTTGGCCTTCATAGCGAGGGGATTTGGGTACAGGAGCAGGGGAGGTCTTACTGCAGTTGTACAGGACCTTGGTGAGGCTTCACCTGGAATATTGTGTTCAGTTTTGGTCTCCTAATCTGAGGAAGGATGTTCTTGCTATTGAGGGAGTGCAGCGAAGGTTCACCAAACTGATTCCAGAGGTGGCAGGACTGACATATGAGGAGAGACTGGATCGACTGGGCCTGTATTCACTGGAGTTTAGAAGAATGAGAGGGGATCTCATAGAAACATATAACATTCTGACGGGATTGGACAGGTTAGAGGCAGAAAGAATGTTCCTGATGTTGGGGAAGTCCAGAACCAGGTGTGATAGTCTAATGATGAGGAGTAAGCCATTTAGGACCGAGATGTGTTGAAACTTCTTCACTCAGAGTTGTGAACCTGTGGAATTCTCTATCACAGAGGGTTGTTGATGCCAGTTCGTTGGATATATTCACGAGGGAGTTAGATATGGCACTTATGGCTAAAGGGATCAAGGGGTATGGCGAGAAAGCAGGAATGGGGTACTGAAGTACATGGTCAGCCATGATCATATTGAATATTGGTGCAGGCTCGAAGGGCCGAATAGCCTACTCCTGCACCTATTTGCTATGTTTCTATGTTTCTATGCTTTGGAAGCAGTTTAGAGAAGGTTCACTAGGTTGATTCTGGAGATGAGGGGGTTAACTTATGAGGAAAGGTTGAGTAAGTGGGGCCTCTACTCATTGGAATTCAGAAGAATGAGCAGTGATCTTATCAAAACATATAAGATTATGAGGGGGCTTGACGAGGTGGATGCAGAGTGGATGTTTCCACTGATAGGGGTGACTAGAACGCGGGGGCATAATCTTGGAATAAGGGGCTGCCTATTTAAAACTTGAGATGAAGGGGAATTTCTTCTCTGAGGGTTGTAAATCTGTGCGATTTGCCGCCTCAGAGAGCTGTGGAAGCTGGGACATTGAATAAATTTAAGACAGAGATAGACAGTTTCTTAACCGATAAGGGAATAAGGGGTTATGGGGAGCGGGCAGGGAAGTGGACCTGAGTCCATGATCGGATCAGCCATGATCATATTGAATGGCGGAGCAGGCTCAAGGGGGCCATTTGGCCTACTCCTGTTCCTGTTTCTTATGTTCTTATTCTAAGACCGCCCACCACGCTTGTTCTTGGCAGGCAGTGGCACAGTTTTTTTTCTGGGGTTGGTGCCCTTAGAAAGCTTATTCTAACTAAGATCTTGGGTATTGCGCACCTGTTATGTGGCGGCAGGGGGGTGGGGGTGTGTGTGCTCAGGCGGCAATGTGGAGGGTACAGGCGGCAATGTGGAGGGCCTGGCTTGGGGCTCTTCAGAGGCTGGTGTGGGGATTGGAGTGGGAGTGGCAGTTGATTCTGTGAATGGGCGCGGGATCTGGGTGTGTTCCCTTATTACAGCAGCTAACTCCAACATGCCGTCCCTCATGCACCCTGACAGTGTCTCAACGACCGGCAACATACCCCCCCTCAGGTTCGTGTTTGCATCATCTTTGACATTCCCTCCCTAATGTTCACTGACAAACGCATCAGCTACCTGTGACATTCCCTCCCTCATGGTCACTGACATGGTTTGAGCTGACTGAGATATTCCCTCACTCATGGTCCTGGACATCGTTCCCATTTCTCGTGAGATTGCTGTAACCTCTCCCGACAGTCCCGCTACCTCATCACCCACCCCACTGATGGTGTCCAGGAGTGATAGCATAAGATCAATGCTCTCCGCACTCATTGCCATCATCTGAAGCACATCTGTTAGATCCTGCACCTCAGGAGAGCGCGGTCGAGCTCTCCTTCCCCTCCTCCCCACAGTTGTGGCTTGCACCCCACCACTGGGACTCGCAGCCTCGGATGGTGGGACCCTGGATGCACCTCGCTGCACCCCACCACTGGAACCCGCAGCCTGGGATGGTAGGAAACCATGGAATGTCCCACCAACATTCAAACCAATAGTCACAGAAGGGGCTGGCACCTCAATGGGCGGTACCTGCACCTCCTCCAAAGTCAGTAAAACAGTGGGGGCTTCATCCATCTCCACCCCGCCCCCTCTTCCTCAACCCCATGCTCTTGGTCTGAAGGATGGGATTGGAAGATGGTCTCATCTTCAGGCTCGACCTCGGTCTGAATCTTTTTCTGCATCGTCAGGGTTGGCCTCATGTTCTGCAAAATATAACAGAACACAGACAAATGGTTAGCAGCAGAGAAGGGTGCAGGGTGGGTGGCATGAGTAGGCTCACACAGCACAGCCAGCAGGCTGATTTGAAGGACCATGATGAATGATAGCACATTGCATCAACCGAAGCGTAGCTGACGGAGACATCCCCAGAATGAAAGCATGGCTAACCTGCGCAGTACTTAACATTTAACAAACCAGACTGTGGAATTTGCTGGATATACCCTCTCCCTTGAGTATGGGCCCTGCTTGTGCAGTGGTGGTTGCTTTTCTCCAGGCAGGACCCATCAAAGCAGTGACCCTCTCTTCCAAGGGTGCAAGTGGCTGCAGATTTGCCGGGCCTCCTCCTGTTCGAGTTCTTTCTCTTTTGTTATGTGCCACCTTCCTCAGCAAAGATAAAATGCAACTTTTTAGAGAGGTTGTCTTTCTGCTGGGTGGGGCATATACAGTTGGTCACATTTAAAATTGCAATTCCATTGAATAAATGAAAATATTATTTACACTAACTACTTGACTAAGGTCCTGCCACTTTTTACACTGGCCTCCAGATCTCATGCTGGTCACCGTTGCGCAGTAATCTTCTGCAAGTTGGTTCCAGCGTTTCTTCATTTATTTGGGTGGAACTTTTATGTGACCTCTGCTGGTGTCCAGCTCCTGCCATCTGTTCTCAATCACAGTAACTAGTGCCTCCACTTCATCCTGTAAGAAATTCTTGGTCCTTGCACCGCGTTGCATCTTGTATTGCTGCAGCTCTGATTTTTTCAATGCTCTCACACAGCACTCAACGTTCTCACACACACACAACTGGCTCTTTAAAAATGGCCGATTGCAGACCCGGAGCTGCACTGCACATGCGCGCCCTTTGGGATGACGTCAAAAATGTCCTTTTTTTTTGCTCGTGCGCAGAAGGTGCAGCATCATTTTTTCAAGACAGCAGGCTCCACCCCCCGTGGTGCCAAATTCGAAAAATCCAGCGGAGAAACTTCGGATAAATATTTTTGACGCATTCCTGGCCGAGAAAAACGGGTGTAAATCTGGCAATGCATCAAAAAATGGGCTTGGGCCCTGTATGTTACAACATTATTTCTCAGTCTGTTCATTTCCTCACTCTTCCTGCATTAACCAATCAGAAGCTTTAGTTTTCATGTTATTCACTGGAATACAATGCTGAGTTCTGACTTGGCTGACTCAAGATGCATCTTACTATGATGATGTCCATTACCAGCAGGCAGTAAATGTAGTTTAGTGGACAAGTTCACAAGATAGATACAGATGAGGAAGGCAGTTTTGCCCATTACAGCTCATCCATCCAGAAAAACCTATCGTTCTTCTCTCCTCCACCTCACCACATTAAAGTATCCAACTGTTCCTGCAGCCGCATATATATTTTTCAACTGGTAGGGTGAGTTTATCTAATCTGGTACCTACATCTCGTTAAACCTGCTGAATTGTTCAAAACGTTGCTCAGAAGGCTCATTTTGCACTTGGCAAGCACCAGTATAAACACGGCAGTAGCTTTGTACCACCCCTTCCTCCACTAATGCAATTCCTCTAACAGTCTCATTCCTCTAATTATTATTCATTGCTTCACACCTTTCAGACAATTCTTAATTCATTCCCAGTTTTACTTGAATCCAGCTTTAGGCTTTCATGTGGAACATTTAGAAGCCCAGTTGCAGGGCTTTTCATACATACTTCCTCAAAGAAAAAGTGAAGGAGGTTGTTTAGGCTTCCCTTCCCCTTCTGAATCGACATTGGCGGTTGTTTACTAGGTTGTTATCAGACAGGTAATCCTCAGGTTTACTCCTGATAATTGATCTCTGTGCATGGTATTGATGTGAAATTAATGGTTCTCCCCTTGCCTGAGTCTGTTTTGTGACCCTTTTTGTAAAAGGGCACTCTGTTGGTCTACTTCAAATCTGTTGGGACTTCTCTACGGTTCATTGACTCCCTCATGATAGGATATCATATTGTCCACAAAGTCTACAGATTGGACAAGAAATGCTGAAACTGATATCCAGTGCTGATAAGGCATGTTCCAGGTAATTACCAATTTACATCTAGTCTATATGATCATATCGGGATTATAGATGCAAACTAATCTGTAAACATAAAGATTTGCCAAAGCATGTAAACTTGTGTAAAAATTGAAGTTTTCCAATCTTTTTTGATATTTCTGTTTGACCCAATAGATGTTGAAAACAAGGAATTAATTGTCTTGCTTTTGAGCTTTATCCATTCAGTAGAATTTGTAATAAAATGATTGTGTACTTGGGAAGCTTGCTACTGGAAAATACATTCTAGTTTGTCAGTAGTATGGGGATTGATTGGTTCTAGAGATGTACATTGAAATGGAAAATTCAATAAAGTGGTGGTGTTCATGCCTTACTTTGCTTCATTTTATTTGACGTAATACTTCAACCGGCTTTAATTATGAGATCCCTGAATAGGTTTGTTTTTTGTTAAGCAGAAATCTTTTGTGTGTGTGTTCCTTGTAGTTCTCGTGCAAATTTAATTTCAGGATATATAATGTACAGTAATTGAGACCAGCTGGTTGTTTTGTATCTGTGTGTGTGTGCACCAGTTAAGATTAGCTGAATTGAGAATTCAGTTTGTTTTGATAACTTGAAGGCAGTATTATGGAATAAATAAAAAATAGTCAGTATGGTAGACAAGACTCCACTTGCTGTATCCCATCGGAAATCAAGCTTTTCTATAAATGGACAGAGAAAGCAAGCTGGACACGGTGCTCTGAATTCAATTATCATCTTCATATGTCAGATCACAAATTTTAAATAACGTTCACAGGAAGTGTATGTGAGAGCTTGTCTATATATCGGTAGCTCTGACATTAACTCTTACTGCACCAGTATTATGAATAGGGGTGATCTTTTGTAGAATTTTGCCATAATGCTGTTTCAAATCGAGTGGTAATAGGCATTACTTAATATTCTATTGTGAATTTAAAGAGAACCATTTGCTTTGGGTAGCAGAATTACTTGTGATGCAAACTGCCTTATTTGTGACGAGGAATTCTCTGACCCCTCCATAGGCCTTGTCCATTTTATTATCTTGCCGTTTTGTTGGTGTTACTAGTTTTGGAAGAGGCTTGAGCACTGGTTGTTTATCCTATTGGATGGGGATTGGTGTGGGGTACTAAAAGATGTGCAGGAAAAAGAAGACATGTAAATATAATTCAAGAAAATGTATGGGACTGGTGAATAGATTAATCTTAAGAACACAGTGAATTCTAAAGATATGTACCCTCATAATGGTACAAATGCTATTGTAGACCTCAAACATACAAATAAATGCATTGCTACTAAGGGGGCTCGACAAGGTAGATGCAGAGAGGATGTTTCCACTCGTGGGAATCTAGAACTAGGGGGCATAGTTTAAGAATAAGGGGTTGCCTATTTGGACCGAGATGAGAAGGAATTTCTTCTCTGATGGTGGTAAATCTGTGGAATTCTCTGCCCCAGATAGCTGTGGAGGCTGGGTCATTGAATATATTTAAGGTGGAGATAGACAAATTTTTGAACGATAAGGGATTGAAGGATCATAGGGACATAAGAACGTAAGAAATAGAAGCAGGAGTAGGCCATTTGGCCCCTCGAGCCTGCTCCGCCTTTCAATAAGATCATGGCAGAAGTGGGAGGGAAGTGGAGCTGAGCCCAAGATCAGATCAGCCATAATCTTATTAAATGGTGGAGCAGGCGCGAAGGGCCAAAAGGCCTAAGCCTGGTCCTATTTCTTATGTTATGTTCTTATGGTCTAGAACATAAATGCTTAACCATGTGCAATGTGTATTTCAGACAAAAACGTCGGTGAAGTCCCACATTCATACTTCAGATTGTACTAAGTAATGTGCAATTGTGTAAAAATACATCTGAAATAAATCATTTATATAGCGCCTGCTTTATCGTCTCCAAAATGTCTCAAGTTACTTTGCATACATTTAATTATTTGGAATGTAGAGACTGTCATGCAAGTAGTCATTTTGCATTCAGCACAATCCGACACTAGCACTGAGATGGTGTCGGTCGAAGATTATTTGAATGGGGAGAAATTACAACATGCTGCGGTGCAGAGGGACCTGGGGGTCCTTGTGCATGAAACTCTTTTTGGATCCTTGTGCATGAATTTCAAAAAGTTGGTTTGCAGGTGCAGCAGGTAATCAAGGAGGCGAATGGAATGTTGACCTTCATTGCGAGAGGGATGGAGTACAAAAGCAGGGAGGTCCTGCTGCAATGGTATAGGGTATTGGCGAGACCACACCTGGAGTACTGCGTGCAGTTTTGGTCACCTTACTTAAGGAAGGATATACTAGTTTTGGAGGGGGTACAGAGACGATTCACTAGGCTGATTCCGGAGATGAGGGCGGGTTACCTTATGATGATAGATTGAGTAGACTGGGTCTTTACTCGTTGGAGTTCAGAAGGATGAGGGGTGATCTTATAGAAACATTTAAAATAATGAAAGGGATAGACAAGATAGAGGCAGAGAGGTTGTTTCCACTGGTCGGGGAGACTAGAACAAGGGGGCACAGCCTCAAAATACGGGGAAGCCAATTTAAAACCGAGTTGAGAAGGAATTTCTTCTCCCAGAGGGTTGTGAATCTGTGGAATTCTTTGCCCAAGGAAGCAGTTGAGGCTAGCTCATTGAATGTATTCAAGTCACAGATAGATAGATTTTTAACCAATAAGGGAATTAAGGGTTACAGAGAGCGGGTGGGTAAGTGGAGCTGAGTCCATGGCCAGATCAGCCATGATTTTGTTGAATGGTGGAGCAGGCTCGAGGGGCTAGATGGTCTACTCCTGTTCCTAATTCTTATGTTCTTATGTATGAAGAAATGTTGGTCAGATTACCAGGAGAATTCCTTGCTCTTCAAATTATACTGCTGGAACAAGTGTCTCGGTTTAATGTCTCATCTGAGGTATGACACTTGTGATAGATCTGTATTGGAGTTATAACTCCGATTATAACCAATTCTTATGGGGCTTGAGCCTTCTGACCCAGGGAGCTATCAACTGAGACTGAATCTGAGACTGCAGCTGTGCATTTGGAGAACTGAAATGTGCTTAATGTGATAAACCGTTCACTAAGGAGCAACATCAGTATTAGTTTTAATCTAATTTGTACTTTTGATATAGACTATAACCTTTGGTAGCTGATTACTGTCCATTTTGCACAGGCAGATTGATCTCTGTAGTAACTGACAATTTGCCTTATTAAAGAGATTACAGTGGTTTTTTTTTACTGGCTTGCATGTGGTTGATTATTTATGCTGATGGACAAATGGACTGTGTAAATTTACCTCTTTGTTTGTGATTTGACCACCTTCTACGTGAATTAAGAAAAAAAAACCTTTCTTTTCAGCAACTGTGCAACTGAGTTGATCTTTTGCCAAAAGAAGAAATTGTGGAAGCTAAAGTATATTGTGGAAAGTGAGTTTGATGGACAGAAACAACAAAAAAGTAAGATCTTTTTGGGCATTGTGCCAACCTCTGAAGTTTGAGGTCATACTGAGAATGAAGTTGATCTTGAAAATACTGGATTTTCTTTTTCCATATTCCCTATCCTCGCTCAAAAAAGAAGCCAAAATCTCTTAGTGAATGAGTACAGATGCATAATTGTATTGTAGCAAACTATCAAATTTCAGAATCCTGGAATCTTTTCAGAAATTTGGGGATTATCCTTTTCATTGTTCTGATGAATTGATCAAAAGTGAAGCATGTTATTAAGTACAGGCCAAACATTTCTTTGTAGAGATTTTGTCCAACAGTAGATGTAAGGATATATTGATCAGACGTTGGGATTTGATTTTTATCCTAATTAACTGTTACAATGCTGCACCCTGTATCAGTTTTGATATTTTGCATTCAGCATTCCTGGAATGTTTGTTTTTGTCTTCCTGCTGTCTTCAGACTCCAAAAAAACTCCTGACCACTCCTACAATATCCTGGCTTCTAGCACTGATACATTGCCATTTTATCTACAGAATAAAAGCTTCAAAGTGTATATTCTACTTGTGGAATTGTTTTACCTTTCACTGTGAGTCTCCCGCTGCAACTGAATTAGATAATGCAGCTTATACAAGTGGAGCACTGATTAGAATGTGTCTAGTGGTTATCAATCTTCTTGATTCCAACTGGTGGTGTGGGGTGGGGGGAAGGCAGTTTGCTGTCGAGGCTTTCAGCAAGGTTTATTTTTTGTGTTTTTGAACAAATTTCAAGATTCCATTTTTTCAAATATGCAAATGAAGAATAACAGCAATTAAGCTGCAGTTATGAAGAATTACTTACTTTAATTGAAGCAAATGGTGCGGTGATTCGAATGGAACTACTGGTTTTCAAACTTTAATTCTGACTGGTATTGCTGTGGGAAGGATATTTGCATGTATTGAGGTTATTCTTTGACTTGTGTGTTTTTGATAAAACATTTACAATCTAAACTTTGTGCTTGTGTGATATATTAATGTCTTTTGGAGTAGACAGTGTAGAGCTAAATTATTTCTTTGTGCTGCTTGTGGTTTAGGTTAAAAGGGGAAGAGCGAGGGTGAAGATTGCATGCCTGTGAGTTGAGCAGCTAGACAAGTGCACAGTGACAATTTGTACTTTTAAATTTCCACAAACCAAATTCTTGAGAAGCTGCATTGCAAATACAGGATAGGCTGCCGCCAGTTTCAGTATTGTTCAGTAACATGCTTGTGCAGTGCACTTAGGATAAAAATTCTGCCCGTATCTCATTGCAGCTGATGCCCGGCACCAGCAAAACAAAAATAGCTGTTCCAGGTAGCCTTCCTCCCTTTAGCACTCTCCATTTTTTGAGATTAGGGGACAATCTGCATCATTGTATTACATATTTGCTCTGGTGCAATGCAAAAAACTTTGCAATTATAGATGGCAAATGTGCAGTACAGAGAGTACATAATAGTGCAGGTTCACTGCTATGTATCTCTATACTATATCGTGTGTGTTCATTTAGTAATCCTGATTTTATCTTCTGTAGCTAAAATAAATTTGCTGGAGGAGAGAAGAGAGAATGAGTTTGAACTGCAAGATGGCAGGTTAGCTTTGTTGAAATTAGTTTTATTGAAAGATTAAAGTTGTCCTTGGAGGAAGACTTGTAAGAAAAAAACTCATAATGTCCCAAAATGTCTCACATTCAATTAATTGCTTTTTGAAATGTAGCTACTGTTGTTTTGTGAGCAAATATGGCACCAATTTCGGGCACAGCAAAGCCCCACAAACAGCAATGGGATAAATGACTTCTAAATTTTTGATGGTTTTCGCTGAAGGAATTAATTTATTCAGGACATCTCCTCTGCTCTTCAAATAATGTAACAGGATCTTCTGCTTCTACCTCAAGAAGCCGAGAGGGCCTTCGTTTAATATTTCATACAATAGGTGGCACCTCTGATAATGCAGTACTCCCTCTATGCTGCACCAAAGTATCAGCCTAGATTATGTGCTCAAGTCCTGGAGTAAGGTTGAATCTATGACCTCTGAACTCTGTGACTGATACTCGGTAAAGATTTGACCTATTGAAAAGACTTCAGTTGTGACAATCGAGATTTCTAAAGAACACCACTACCAATGTTTGCTGCGAGGTGCATGTGTGATTAGCAAGGAGACTGGAGATGGTATGTTGAATTAGAACTGTTGATGGGATTATGAAGCCAGAGACAAAACTAAATATGATTTAAAAGTGGCAGAAGGAAACAATCGCGTATCCATTTTCAACTTTTCCATAAATGCTTACCTACCATGCACCCTTTTGTGAAGAAATGTTTTATATATTTTTTTTTGATTGATTCACGGGATGTGGGCATCGCTGGCAAGGCCAGCATTTATTGCCCATCCATAATTACCCTTGAGTGGTTTGCTGGGCCATTTTAGAAGGAAGTTAAGAGTCAACCACATTGCTGTGGGTCTGGAGTAGCATATAGGCCAGACCAGGTAAGGACAGCAGATTTCTTTCTGTATTGTGATCATTTAAAGGAAAGAAAGATTTTTGTATTTATATAAAACCATTCATCACCACAGGACATCCCAAAGCCAGTGAAGTACTTTTGAAGTGTATTCGCTGCTTGTAATATAGGGAACGCAGCATCCAATTTGTGCACAGCAAGCTCCCACAAACAGCAATATGATAATCTGTTTTAGTTATGTTGATTGAGGAATACATATTGACAAGGACACCGGAATCGTGTCATGGGATCTGTTAAGTCCACCTGAGGGAGCAGACAGGGCCTCGGTATAACATCTCATCTGAAAGACGGCACTTCCGTCAGTACTGCACTGGGAGTATCAACCTAGATTTAATGGGCCCAAGTTTCCACATGATTTGCGCCTGATTTTTAGGAGCAACTGGTGGAGAACGGACTATCTTAGAAATCGCAATTCTCCACATTTTCTTTTCTGCAGTTCTAGTCAGGTAGAACAGTTCTACTTTGGAACAGAATTTTTTCTTCAAAAGGGGGCGTGTCCGGCCACTGACGCCTGATTTCAAAGTTTCCACAGTGAAAGCGTACTCCAAACTAACTTAGAATGGAGCAAGTGAAGATTTTTGTAGAACTGAAAAAACCTGTTCTACACATTAAAAAATCAGGCGCAGGTTACAAATTAGGCGTCCAGAACGAGGTGGGGGGGGAGGGGAAGTCAGTAAATTCTACAATAAATCCTTATTTATACTTATACAGATATTATACAAATAAATCCAACCTGAATAAACATTTATAAGCAAAGAAAAGATTAAATAAACCATCTTCCTACCTGTGTGAAAGTGCTTCAGCCAGCCTCAAGTTCGTTTGTTCGTTCGTTCCCGACGGCAAGGGGGGAGGAGGAAGACGTTCCCGACGGCGGGCGGGCCTGACCGCAGCGGGGGGGGGGGAGATGTTCCAACGGCGGGCGGGCCCGAACGTAGTGCGGTGGGGGGGGGGGGGGGGGAAGAGAGAGAGGAAGCCGTTCCAGATGGCGGGCGGGAAGGAGACAGTGAGAAGGCTGCAGGAAGCCTCTGTGCTGATGGCAATGTGCTTTTATTAAAAAATGTTCAAAAATTAAACAGCTACAAAGAACTACAAAAATGGGCGAGTGCCAATGTTTCCTTCACACTGCGCGAACGCTCCAACGCGCACGCGCAGCGATGCCGGCAGGAAAAAAACTAATTTAAATAGTACCTGCCCCCTCCCACTTACAAAATCGGCGCGAGTGTAGGCTCCGCCCCCCTGGGCACCGCGCCAAACAGACAAGGAGCTGCAGGGCTCTCCAGAATCGAGAGGTTTTTTTCCGGCGCCGTTTTAGGCACGAAAAACGGGCGCCCAGCTCGGAGGGGCGCCCATTTTTTATCGTGTGGAAACTTGGGCCCAATACTTCTATGTATGGTTGCAGAAACCAAAACGCAGGTTACTTTTATATAAGATATTGAAAGAAAAAAAACAGACTTGCATTTACATATGCCTATTACAACCTCAGGAAGTCCCAAAGCTCTTTACAACCAATGAAGTACTTTTGAAGTGCAGTCACTGTTGTAATGTAGGAAATGCCGGAGTCAATTTGCACTCAGCAAGCTCCCACAACCAGCAGTGTGATAATGACCTGAAGGTGCTGGTTGAGGGATAAATATTGGCCAGAACACTGGGGAGAACTCCTCTGCTCCTCAAAGTAGTGCCATGGGATATTTTACATCTACCTAAGAGGGCAACGGTTTAACGTCTTGTCCGAAAGGCGCACCTCCGACAGTGCAGCAATCGCTTTATTGATCTGCTTTCTGAAAATGTTTGCAGTATGCACATTCCTTTCTGCTTCATTTGACACAAAGATTATGTAATTGCTGTACAAAACAGTGATTCAACATCAAGTGGAACTATTTAAAGGAGAAAGAAACTGTGGGTAGGCACTAGCAATGCTAAGAAAATATGTTCTGCTTGTTTAGTCTGATTTCAAAATGTTCCTTTTTTTAAATAACACTTCAGCTTTTTGCTCAACAAGAAAGGTAAATTGGGATAAACAACATTGCTATGCAGGAGCTGGCAGTGGGAGTTGAGAAACAGGCAGGGGAGTGACAGCTTTGCTTCATTCGAGCATCCTTCAGACATCGTAGGAACGTAGCCAAGCCTGATTAGTTCTGGGAAAATCATGTTGCGAGCATGCCCAAAATGTTTTTCTCTTGCGTTTGGAGTTGAATATGAACTGCCATTCCTGTGTCAAATAAAGCTCTCGGACCTGTATGATGACACTAGTTCATTACCCTCCTGCTTTCAGTGAGCTCTATTCTCCCACTCTAGAACCCGGCCATGCATCTCTTGTTATAATGTTGGAAGAAAAAGTATTGTTTTGTTGTACTATTAATCGTTTTTGCTGTGTCAGGTTCCTCTCGTGAATACTCAACGCAGGCTGATTGAATTGCTAATAAGTGACAGGACTCCCAACTACCTTTTTATTAAGGGGAAAGCTGACCTTTTCAAGCATAGAACAGCCGCTTAGTTTTTAATAAAGCTGTCTCTCAGCTCTGAGAAAAGCATCGAGTATCTGAAATACTCGAGCAACACATGGGGGCGGGGGGGGCTTAATGTTTTTAAAAAAAAAACCCTCCTTGATCAATCAGCTGCCTTGGTTTATATTTGTGAGAGTGTCCCTCAAAATAAATGATGCTCAGTGCTTCAACAAAGTCCTCGACCCTGACTCAAAATAAAGAGGGACCTGGTACTTTGGCTCAGTTCTTGGACCCAGGCAATGAGGGCAGAAAAATAAAAATTCAAAAAGCAGTTTCCTGGTATGGTCTCCGAAGTATGTCCTGATATAATCAGTAGAGCGAGAAGTAATCCAGGCACTCCCCTGCCTTTAGTGGCCAGATGTGAATGGTATGGGGATACGGTATGCATATTTTTTAAAGTTCATTTGGATTGAACTTCAGTGTACTTGTCCTCATTCAGCTCCAGTCAATGCACAACCTATAATTATTGCATGTGTTTGTAAGCGGAGAGGATAGTTAATTCATCCACTACTAACGGCTTCAAATATTGTAAAAAGGACGCGCTTATTTGTACTTCAAAAATGGCCGCCATGCTCCACCCTTTGTTGATGATTGGTCCTCTTAGAGGATAAAGCCACATCCTGAGGTTTCACAGGAATGTGTAACCGGAACCGCCCATCCCAAGGTCTCACTGACTTTGCAAATTGTAACTTGATCCACTTCAACATCCTGAAGCGACAGAGGACAGAGTTCCGCAGAAGACAGCGAGGGCCAGCTGAAATGCCTTACCCCAGCGCCAGTGCATCAATCCCATCCACCCATCAACCATAGATGGGTCATTGGGTATGGATTGTTAACAGGTTTATTGGGTATGAAATGAATAGTGACAGTGTTGTGACTTCTGGATATCATCCACTCCAATGATGTCCCTTGTAGGGGGTTGGAAGAACGTGATTCAATTTCCCTGAGTTCCCCCTCTCCCTCTGATTCCCTCCACCCCCGCCCATGTCCCTCCACCCCCCCGGGCCCCTCCCTCGCTCTCCCCCCCCAGCCCCCTCCCTCGCTCTCCCCCCCCCCCCCCAGCCCCCTCCCTCGCTCTCCCCCCCCCAGCCCCTTCCCTCGCTCTCCCCCCCCCAGCCCCCTCCCTCGCTCTCCCCCCCCCCCCAGCCCCCTCCCTCGCTCTCCCCCCCAGCCCCCTCCCTCGCTCTCCCCCCAGCCCCCTCCCTCGCTCTTCCCCCCCCCCCCCAGCCCCCTCCCTCGCTCTCCCCCCAACCCCCTCCCTCGCTCTTCCCCCTCCCCCCCCCCCGCCCCCCCTCTCGCTCTTCCCCTCCCCCCCTCTCGCTCTCCCCAGCCCCCCACCAGCCTCTGATCGCCCCGCCACCCATGTCCCTCCACCCCGCAGCCCCTCTCACTCTCCCTCCAGCCCCCCTCTCACTCTACCCCCGGCCACTGAGAAATATCACTGGCTCCACTCGTTGCCTCCACTGCCTCCGATCCATCGGCCAGGACCAGTTCGAGTGCCAATTTGAATGATGAGCAGCCTGACTGGGAGAGTGGCCGGCGGCAGGGGAGAGAGCGAGCTTGGGCGTGCCGGGGGGTGGGACATTGGGAAGAGAGATCAGGTTGGTCGTCTAGAGCCTCAGGTCCTGCATCTCGGCACCATGTGGAGGGAATGAATTGGGGCCGGGGGCTTGATAGACATATATGTCTGTCAAAAAAAAGTACAGTACAAATTGTTAAACTGTAAAAAGAAGCAACTCTCCATTCTCCACTGCAGAGAAATTTGAAAATTGTCTACCGTTCCCATTTTATCTGCCACTGCATCGATTAGAGATGGGCTACTGGTTCCACCGTGTTGATGCACATATTCATCACCAAACTCCGGCTTTGAGCAGTGTCTTGGGACACAAATTTATGTGACAAATGGTGATTCGGCAGGTATAAAAATAATGAGTAAAATATATCATTTGCTGTTACAGCCTGTAAAGATATAATTTCAAGTTGTTCGTCAAACATTCCTTTGCCAGTTCTCAATTGGTGTTCATAAAGCAGCTTTGAGGTGAACTTTTCACACATTTAGTAAACATTGCTGTTTAAATTTGACAACTGCACAGGTGCCTCCCTCCTATATTCTGTACAATTTTGGCATGGTTCCAATCTTATGTGAATGATTTCTAAAAGAAAAAGATTGTCTAAATTCTTTGTTGGTGAGTGATGAGAATCCTTCACGCATCCCGGGCACTTCTAACATTTCTTTTCATTCTGCTCGATTTGCTTTTGGTTTGATTAAGGATTTTATTGTGATCTTAGTTTCGACCAGCTCCAGGTCAAATTGAACTGATCCTATTGTCCAGATCCTGGGGTGTTGCACAATATGGGATTAGGAGTTATCTGTGACTGCTCAACATGAAGTCATGGCAAAAAAAAATGAAATGCTTAGGACATGATTTCCAAAGAACCAATCCAGCTTGGCATAGTTCCTACAGTGTGATGGTTGCTTGTCATTCAAAGAATGAAGACCCTACAAGGTAGATACATTTATCTTTAATGCATTTTGGTTCAAGGATTTGTAATTAGTCGTTAGTGTATGTTGGGATCTACCTTTTATGAGTGCAATTTAAATACTGGATAAAATCCTTTTGGCGTTGTCAAGAAAGAACTTGCATTTATATAGTGACTTTCACGACCTCAGGATTTTACAGCCAATGAAGTACCTTTGATGTGTAGTCAATGTTGTAATATTGGGAAATGTGGCAGCCAGTTTTCCCACAGCAGAAAAGAAATTATTAACTATTTCACATTTTACTGTTCCTGTTCTCTACCTTTCCCCTTCTCCCAAAATAAAATATCTCATAATTTCAAGACAAAGAGGATGGGGAACTCAGCTTTTCCCCCAGACCACTACCAAATCCTGTTCTTCCATTAGCCACCAGGAGGTGTGCTACAGTGCCAGGTTGATTTTGCTTTTAATTTATTTAACTTTAAATGTTTTGCCTTCCTCCTCTCAGTAGTGCATCAATTCGAATGGTTGCCTCCCTTGTGTATGCCAACTGAGATCTAGCAAGTTACTTATGCTCCTATATTACAAACTGTAAACTGCCCCCAAAAATTAACATTCACTTTGTCTGGAGCATCAGAATGGTCCAGCTTCCTAATTAAATTTGTCTTGGTGCCTTGAGCCATCTTCACACTATACAAAATAACCAAGGCAGGAACTTGTTGATTTAAAAGAAATTGCGGAGTAACTTCTCTCGTTTTTCCACACGATAATCACCCTGGAAGTTGGAATACTCCCAGTGACAATTCGGGATCATTCGTTATTCAAAGTTTTTTTTTCTTCACTCATTCTGAGGACTCTATGTGCCAAATCTATTAACCTAGGGAGCTAGTCAAAGCAGAGCAGCAACTTCAAAAAAACAGCCTTGAATATAGGCCTGCCACATGTAGCTGTGTTGAAAGTGCCATGATCCTGGCTTATCCTGATTAAGCTGCAGGTATGCCCAATATTCCAGTGGAATGTTTTGCTGAAGATTGTGGGGGTGTTCTTTCATTTGTGAAAACATTTTTGGTTATCATGGTTAATTACTCATATTCTCTGAATATGATTTTTGTCATTGTTTTAGGATTGTATTTTCAGTTATCATAGTGACATGGAGGCACTCTTTTTCTTCCCCAATTTACCTCGCTCTTCTCTCTCCTAATTTACGATCTCTCCCCTCTCCACCTCCCCATTTCACCTAAGGCAAAACTATTCCTGCCCACCATAACACCACCCCAACCTTGAATGTAAAAGTTTTATTTTGTAATTTGATATAGGCAGATAGGTTGCTTTATTTGACATCAGTACAGGCTAGATCGCTTGTTTCCGGTCACTATCTAAAATGGGCAGAAGTGTTTGATCTCCCAGCAAAGGAAGGACGTTCTTGCTATTGAGGGAGTGCAGCGAAGGTTCACCAGATTGATTCCCAGGATGGCAGGACTACATATGAGGAGATACTGGATCGACTGGGCTTGTATTCATCGGAGTTCAGAAGAATGAGAGGGGATCTCATAGAAACATCTAAAATTCTGACGGGATTGGACAGGTTAGAGGCAGGAAGAATGTTCCTGATGCTGGGGAAGTCCAGAACCAGGGGTCACCGTCTAAGGATAAGGGGTAAGCCATTTAGGACTGAGATGAGGAGAAACTTCTTCACTCAGAGTTGTTAATCTGTGGAATTCTCTACCACAGAAAGTTGTTGAGACCAGTTCGTTAGATATATTCAAAAGAGAGTTAGATATGGCCCTTATGGCCAAAGGGATCAAGGCCTATGGAGGGAAAGCAGGAAAAGGGGTACTGAGGTTGAATGATCAGCCATGATCTTATTGAATGGTGGTGCAGGTTCGAAGAGCTGAATGGCCTACTCCTGCACCTAATTTCTGTGGGGTAAAGTTTCGGCCTGAGTTGCTCCTATTTTTTTGGAGCAACTGGTTTAGAATGGAGTATCTTCGAAATTGCAATTCTCGGCATTTAGTTTGCTCCAGTTCTAGTCAGTTAGAACAGTTTCAGTTTGGAACAGATTTTTTTTTCCAAAAGGGGCGTGTCCGGCCACTTACACCTGTTTTGAAAGTTTAGGCAGTGAAAACTTACTCCAAACTAACTTAGAATGGAGTAAGTGCAGATTTTTGTATGCTCAGAAAAACCTTGCCTACATTTTACAAATCAGGCGTAGGGAACAAGCGGGGTGGGGAGTAATTCAATTCTAGAAGCATTCAACAGTCTTACTTATAGAAATAAAGAGCCATCCTGAATAAAAAATTATAAACAAAGCAAAGACAAAATATTGAATATTCCTACCTGTGTGAAGCAGCAGCAGCCTTCGAGCTGTGGTGCTTCAGGCAGGCCTTCCATGTAGGAGGCAGGGCTGGCGTCAGTGACTCGACGGCAGCCCAACAACGGCAGCAGGCAGCCTATGCACTGCGGTGCTTCAGGCAGGCCTTCCTTCCATGTAGGAGACAGAAGCAGCGTCTACGGCAGCCGAAGACACAGCAAGCAGCCTTTGAGCTGCGAGGGAAGCTGAGGCCATTCGGCCAGGGATAGGGGAAAAAAGCAGCACTCACTGATTTCAGCAGGTGATTTCTTCAACAGTGCTGCTAAAAGCGCTCCTTCAGACACCAAAAAAATCACAAATTCAGTCCAAGTCTTCCCATGGGTTCAACAGACAAATGAACACTTTTCTTTCAGTCCCTTTAAAAATGTCCGAGTGCCAATGTTTATGGGCTTGCGTGCGTGCGTGCGCGCTCCAACGCGCACGCGCAAGGCTGCCGGCACGACGTTGTCTCATTTAAATTAGCCCCCCCCCCCCCCCCACCAATTGTAGAATCGGCGCAACTCTGTGGCTCCGCCCCCAGCTGCTGTGTGCGCGCCACGCCGCGCTCCCAAGGACCTGCAGGGAGCCAGAGAATCTGGAGGTATTTTTCTGACGCAGTTTTAGGCGCGAAAAGCGGGCGTCCAGGTCGGGACTTCACCCCTATGTTTCTATGTTTCAAAGCGTCACCCAGGAACAGAGTGGACTATTCCAAGTGGTTCGTGGAGTAACGTAAGAACATAAGAAATCGGAGCAGGAGTCGGCCATACGGCCCCTCGAGCCTGCTCCACCATTTAATACGATCATAGTTGATCCGATCATGGACACGGGTCCACTTCCCTGCCCGCTCCCCATAACCCCTTATTCCCTTATCAGTTAAGAAACTGTCTATCTCTGTCTTAAATTTATTCAATGTCCCAGCTTCCACAACTCTCTGAGGCAGCGAATTCCACAGATTTACAACCCTCTGAGAGAAGAAATTCCTCCTCATCTCAGTTTTAAATGGGTGGCCCTTTATTCAAAGATTATGCCCCCTAGTTCTAGTCAACCCTATCAGTGGAAACATTCTCTCCACCTTGTCAAGCCCCCTCATAATCTTATACGTTTCAATAAGATCACCTCTCCTTCTTCTGAATTCTAATGAGTAGAAGCCCAACCTATTCAATCTTTCCTCATAAGTCAACCCCCTCATCCCCGGAATCAACCTTGTGAACCTTCCCTGAACAGCCTCCAAAGCAAGTATATCCTTTCTTAAATATGGAAACGAAAACTGCACGCAGTATTCCAGGTGTGGCCTCACGAATACCCTGTATAACTGTAGCAAGACTCCCCTACTTTTATACTCCATCCCCTTTGCAATAAAGGCCAAGATTCCATTGGCCTTCCTGATCACTTGCTGTACCTGCAAACTAACCTTATGTGTTACATGCACCAGGACCTCCAGGACTCGCTGGACTGCAGCAATCTTTGCAATCTTTCTCCATTTAAATAATAACTTGCTCTTGGATTTTCTACTGCCAAAGTGCATAACCTCACACTTTCCAACATTACATTCCATCTGCCAAATTTTTGCCCAGTCACTTAGCCTATCTATGTCCTTTTGCAGGTTTTTGTGTCCTCACACATTGCTTTTCCTCCCATCTTTGAATCATCAGCAAACTTGGCTACATTACATTTGGTCCCTTCTTCCAAGTCGTTAATATAGATTGTAAATAGTTGGGGTCCCAGCATTGATCCCTGCGGTACCCCACTAGTTACTGATTGCCAACCCGAGAATGAACCATTTATCCTGACTCTGTTTTCTGTTAGTATGGATAGAGGATTGGCTAACTAATATATTACCCCCAACCCTGTGAACTTTTATCTTATGCAGTAACTTTTTATGTGGCACCTTGTCAAAAGCCTTCTGGAAGTCCAAATACACCACATCAACTGGTTCCCCTTTATCCACCTTGTTCGTTACATCCTCAAAGAGCTCCAGAAAGTTTGTCAAACATGACTTCCCCTTCATAAATCCATGCTGACTCTGCCTGACCGAATTATGCTTTTCCAAATATCCTGCTACTGCTTCTTTAATAATGGGTGTCCAACATTTTCCCAACCACAGATGTTAGGGTAACTGGCCTGTAGTTTCCTGCTTTTTGTCTGCCTCCTTTTTTTTAAATAGGGGCGTTACATTTGCAGTTTTCCAATCTGCTGGGACCTCCCCAGAATCCAGGGAATTTTGATCAATTACAACCAATGCATCCACAATCCCTGCCGCTACTTCCCTTGAGACCCTAGGATGCAAGCCATCAGGTCCAGGGGATTTATCTGCCTTTAGTTCCACTATCTTACTGAGTACCACCTCCTTGGTGATTGTATTAAGTTCCTCCCCCTCCTTTTCGCCCCTTGACTATCCACTGTTGGGATATTTTTAGTATCCTCTACCGTAAAGACTGATACAAAATATTTGTTCAGAGTTTCTACCATCTCCATGTTTCCCATCACTAATTTCCCGGTCTCATCCTCTAAGGGACCAACATTTACTTTAGACACTCTTTTCCTTTTTATATACTTATAGAAACTCTTGTGACCAGTGATTGAAGTTTACTGCCCCACCGATGAAATAAGATGCTGTCTGGAAGTGATGTTGAAATTTCACTGTGGAGTAGTGCAGTTTACTGCTGAATTTCTGTTAGATTTTCATTCCATTTTCTCTGGTTTTCTGTGGAAGTTCCTGTGTTGTTTCTCTGTGTTTGTGAGCAAGAGTCAGTTTATTTGTGACCTGGTAATGTAATTCGAGGGTTCAAGATTTTTAACTATGATTTTTAAAGGGAAGAATCTGCTTTTGAAGTGGAAAGTGAAGCGGGTAATTGGGGCTGTGGATATGACCTGACCCTTGAATTTCTTAATCTGCAGTATCTCGTTCGAAGAAATTGCTTGAAACAAATGTTAACTGGAGGTTATTTTGTTTTGACTTGTCTGCATACAGCGTGCTTGTACATTTTCAGCATTCCTTTTGCAATTTATTCTTGCAGCATCAGGGCAAGTGAGGGCTCTAGTCACTTTGATGAATAGACTTTTTCCTGCCCTGCAATCAGAACATGTCTAAAATGTGAAATAATCCTGGATTCCAATTAGATCTCTTCTTGAATAGCCAACTCTAAAGTTATCATATGCCCTTTCAATATTCTTGAGAATATTTTTATAATTTTATACTTAAGTTATCTTTCTAGTGCTGTTTGGTGTATCTGTACTTACCGATGGGGGTTTCCCACGTTAACCAGCTTGAGAGTCAGCTGCTCATATGCAGAAGAACTTTGCCCAACGGCATTCTGGGGTGACCTCGTGGTAGTGTGGGAAATTTTAATTCTGCACTGATCGATGTCTGTAAACACTGATATGCATGACACATGCCTAAAGTGATTGATACACTGGGCATTCGGACATTTCTGTTGGAATATGTGCACATGGTATTCTTGACTACAGATGTTTACAGTTTAGGATAAAGTTTCTTTCAGGGATTCTCCATGCTCTAAATAGCTCTGTATTCTCACTTACAGACCTGACAGTACAGCTGCTGTTCCTGACACCCTGGAATGAAGAAACTTTATTTTCCCTGTATGCTTAAGCAAACAATGTTCACTGCGTTATCCTCAGGGCCCCAGTTTATTACGTTTACTATGTCCGTTGTGCAGTTAATGTTCATTACCTGCTTCACTGCAGAAACCATTGAATTCAACTTGCTCCACTTTTTTTTTCTTGCTTTCTTCTTTACATGAAAAAAATGTTTTCACTTCACTGCAATTTCCTTTTGAATTTCACACTTTCTGCTTTTTATTCAGTTGTGCACTCTTCTCTTCCAGGTTATCTGTTATTTCTTTTCTTAATTCTGACCACTTATTTTTCAAAGTTTGCAGTAAGTTTCTTACTATAGTTCTTGTTTTTAATTTATTGCGGTCTCCATAATTATTTTCTTTGCTTTTGTTACTTCCCATATTTCTAACTGGCTCCATTTATTTGTATTGATAGCTTATAGACCCCTGAAATCTGGTGGTGCTGGTCATTGCTTGGAAAAGGTTTGCACAACTGTCGAGATCCACATGAAATTGGGATCAATGTGTGCAGACTCCTTCAGCGACCAACAAAAGGGGCAGGGAGGAAACGGGACATGGAAAGGCAACATAGCATCATAGGAAGCTTGTGCATGATTTGGAGATTCAGCATGGAGAAGGTATTGAGAGGCTAGAAAACAGAAGTAGACCAGGAAAGATTGTGGGTGGCCGGGTAAATTGTGTTCCAAATGGTACTACAGATTCGACCTCCAAAATCCGGAGTTCTGGAATCTGGACACCGGGCCGATCCGTGGTGGGGTCGTCTGGAAACCAGAAAATGTTCCGATATCTGGACCCCCCGCCTCAGCGAACCGACTTTGCCCTGACCCGACATCGCGCGACCTGACCTCGCCTCGGCCCGAACTCGCCCCAGCCCCCCTCCCTCCCCTTTACCTCGGCTGCCCAACCCCACCTACCTCGGGCCAGACAAGGAACTCCTCCACGAACCCGATCAGGTTCTCGGCGGCGGGGCCTGTGCGAACATCTCGGCGGCAGGGCCCCGCCCGAACACTCGAACAGCTCATCGCTCTCTATCCACCCGTCTCCCAAACCTACCTCCTCCTATATCCATCCGTGGAAAATAACTCTCTCCCGAACTCTTACACCTGCACTTATCAACTCCCAACTATCCAGCCTTTGCCCCTATACTCACCATGTGATCTCTGCAGCTACCAATCTGCTCAATCACACCCTCGCCACCACCTTTGATGCCCTAGTCCCTGTTAAAACAATTACTCTCTCTCTCCCTGGCCATTCCCCCGGTACAGTCCTGACCTTTGTTCCGTTCAGTCCAAGGGACATAGACTTTTAACAGATATGGCGGACAACTGGTTTAGTCATTCACCACCAGATCTGGCTGGACCACATAAAGCACTATCGGGTCCTGCTCTCATCTGCCAAAATCGCTCACTATTCCAGAATTATTCTGGAATGTAAAGATAAATCCCGGCTTCTATTCTCCACTGCTAACCGTCGTTTTAAACCCCACTCCCCAGCCTCCACCCTCCCCTCCGACAATGTGAGGAGCTCATGAACTTCTTTGTCTCTAAGATTGAGACCATCCGTTTGGCTGCCTCTGCCTCTTCCCTTCCTTCCCCGATCCCACCGGATCAAACTTCCAATAAGGAAGCCCCCTGCCTTAGCCCTGACCTCACATCTTTTTCCAGTTTCTCTCTGATCTCTCCCGTCATGACCTTTCCAAGCTCATCCTGTCCATGACACTCACTTCCTTCTCCCTTGACTCTATTCCCACCAAACTGCTGACCACCCAACTTCCTTTTCTGGCACCCATGTTAGCTGACATTGTTAACGGTGTTCTCGCCTCAGACACTGTCCCCCTCTCCCTCAAATCTGCCGTCATCACCCCTCTCAAAAAAAACAACCCTCTATCCCTCCGTCCTTGTAAACTACCTCCCCATCTCCAACCTCCCTTTCCTCTCCAAAGTCCTTGAACAAGCTGTCGTCTCCCAAATCCGTGCCCATCTTTCCCACAATTCCATGTTTGAATCCTTCCAATCCGGATTCCGCACCTGCCACAGTACCGAAACAGCTTTCATCAAAGTCTCAAATGACATCCTTTGTGACTGTGACAAAGGCAAACTATCCCTCCTCGTCCTTCTTGACTTATCTGCTGCCTTTGACATGGTTGACCACTTTATCCTTCTCTAAAGCCTCTCCACCATCGTCCAGCTGGGTGGAACGGCATTTGCCTGGTTCCATTCTTATCTACCTAATTGTAGCTAGAGAAGTACCTGCAACGGCTTCTCTTCCCACCCCCGCATCATTACTTCTTGTGTCCCCCAAGGATCTATCCATGGTCCCCTCCTATTTCTCATCTACATGTTGCCCCTTGGTGACATCATCCGGAAACAGTGTCCGGTTCCATATGTACGCTGATGACACCCAGCTCTATCTCACTACCACTTGTCTTGACCCCTCCATGGTCTCTAAATTATCAGACTGCTGGTCCGACATCCAGTTCTGGATGAGCAGAAATTTTCTACAATTGAATATTGGGAAGACCAAAGCCATTGTTTTCGGTCCCCACCACAAACTCCGTTCCCCGGACACTGAATCCATCCCTCTCCCCAACTTCTGTCTGAGGCTGAACCAGACAATTCACAACCTTGGTGTCATATTTGACTTTTAAATGCGCTTTCGACCACATTGCTGCTGAATAACTAAGACCGCCTATTTCCACCTCCATGACATCGCCAGTCTCCGCCCTTGCCTCAGCTCATCCGCTGCTAAAGCCCTCATCCATGCTTTTATTACCTCTAGACTTGACTATTCCAACGCTGGCCTCTCACATTCTACCCTATGTAAACTGGAGGTGATCGAAAACTCGGCTGCCCGTGTCCTAACTCGCACCAAGTCTCGCTCACCCATCACCCCGCTGACCTACATTGGCTTCCGGTTAAGCATCGCCTCGATTTCAGAATTCTCATCCTTATTTTCAAATCCCTCCATGGTCTCGCCCCTCCCTATCTCTATAATCTCCTCCAGCCCCACAACCCTTGACCATCATTTTCCAGTCCTCTTTGGATCTGGGAATGATGCCAGAGGATTGGAGGACTGCTAATGTAGTACCCTTGTTTAAGAAGGGAGAAAGGGATAGGCCGAGTAATTACAGGCCTGTCAACCTAACCTCAAGTTGTGGGAAAATTATTGGAAAAAATACTGAAAGACAGGATAAATCTGCATTTGGAAAGGCAAGGATTAATTAGGGACAATCAGCACGGATTTGTTACGGGAAGGTTGTATCTGAGTAACCTGATTGAATTTTTTGAGGAGATAACCAAGAGGGTCGATGAGGGTAGTGCGTACGATGTAGTATATATGGACTTTAGCAAAGCTTTTGATAAGGTCCCACGTGGTAGACTGGTCATGAAGGTTAAAGCCCATGGGATACAGGGCAAAGTGTCAAGTTGGATCCAAAATTGGCTTGGAGGTAGGAAGCAAAGGGTAATGATTGATGGATGTTTTTGTGACTGGAAGGATGTTTCCAGTGAGGTTCCGCAGGGCTCAGTACTGGGTCCCTTGCTTTTTGTGGTATGTTTCAATGATGTAGATTTGAATATAGGGAGTATGATTAAGAAGTTTGCAGACAACACTAAAATTGGCTGTGTGGTTAATAATGAAGAGGAAAGTCATGGGCTGCAGGAGGATATCAATCTACTGGTCAGGTGGGCAGAGCAGTGGCAAATAGCATTTAATTCAGAGAAGTGTGAGGTGATGCACTTTGGGAGGGCTAATAAGGAAAGGGTATACACATTAAGCGGTAGGCCACTTAATAATGTAGATCAACAAAGGGATCTTGGAGTGCTTGTCCACAGATCCCTGAAAGTAGCAGGCCAGGTGGATAAGGTGGTTAAGAAGGCACACAGAATGCTTGCCTTTTTTGGCCGAGGAATAGAATATAAGAGCAGGGAGGTTATGCTTAAATTGTATAATACTTTGGTTATGCCACAGCTGGAGTATTGCGTGCAGTTCTGGTCGCCATATTATAGGAAGGATGTGATTGCACCAGAGAGGGTGCAGAGGAGATTTACTAGGATGCTGCCTGGAATGGAGAATCTTAGTTATGAGGACAGATTGGATAGGCTGGGTTTGTTCTCATTGGAACAGAGGAGTTTGAGAGGAGACCTCATTGTGGTGTACAAAATATTGAGGGGCCTGGACATAGTAGATAGTAAGGGTCTTTTTCCATTGGTGGAGGGGTCTATTACGAGGGGGCATAGTTTTAAAGTGGTTGGTGGAAGGTTTAGAGGGGATTTGAGGGGGGCTTCTTTACGCAGAGGGTTGTGGAGATCTGGAACTCGCTGCCTGGAAGAGTGGTGGATGCAAAAACCCTCACCACTTTTAAGAGATGGTTGGATGGGTACTTAAAGTGCAGTAACCTGCAGGGTTACGGACCTAGAGCTGGTAATTGGGATTAGACTGGATGACCTTTTGTTAGACGGAGCAGATATAATGGTAAGTACTGCAGGGAATAGAATACGGCCAGAGTGATCTCCTGGACTAGTTTCGATCACCTGGATGGGTCGGAGAGGAATTTTCCCAGATTTTTTCTCCCTAATTTGGCCTGGGTTTTTATCTGGTTTTTGCCTCTCCCAGGAGATCACATGGCTTCAGTTGGGGTGGAGTGTAGAATATTTCAGTACAAGGGGTGTCGTCGTTGTGTGAGGCGGATTGGTTGGGCTGGGTGCTCTTTGCCTTTCCGTCATTGTTCATAGATTTATATGTAACCTTTAGGGCTACTGACCAAGGGCCGTGTGACTCTTTGTCGGCCGGCGCGGACATGATGGGCCAGAATGGCCTCCTTCTGTGCTGTAAATTTCTCTGTTTCTATGTTTAACCCCCCCCGAGATATTTACACTCCTCTAATTTGGAACTCCTGAGCATCCCTGATTGTAATCGCTCAATCATTGGTGGCCGTGCCTGGCTAAACCTCTCTACCTCTCTTTTCTCCTTCAGGAAGCTCCTTAAAACATACTTCTTAGCCAAGGTTTTGGTCACCTGCGCTAATTTCTACTTATGCGGCTCGGTCAAATTTTTATTGCATAACACTCCTGTGAAGCGCCTTGAGACGTTTCACTATGTTAAAGGCGCTATATAAATACAAGTTGTTGTTGTTTACTAGATGAGACTCTTCATACAGCTTTCTAAGACCATGTTGGAGTGCTTTGGTGCACAGTGCACTGATATTTGGAACTGATTAAAATCTGCAAAAGCAAAACTTATTGCTCAGCGAGTTCATCCAGTGAGTGGATGAATCATATCATCCAGAAAGGACCCAGGTGCAGTCTCCAATCTGTGCTGATCTCTGCCAAGGCAGCAATTAAAGTGTTTCAATGACTTTTGAGTCGCTTGAATGGAGAGTGGTAAAACGTCCTGTGTTTCCGCAGATGGTTAGTGATCAACAACCTCTTGCTGTGCATGCACGTGTGATGTCGGCTAAGAACAGGATTGGGCTTGGCTGTGATACCCCAACTGAATAAACAGCCTCCTGAGTCTTGCTATGAAAACTCACTGATGAACAATGGCTGTGGGTTATGCCGGATTAACAAGCTCCGAGATTGTTAAAATGTTAAAAATCTGAAACAGATTTCCACAGCGTTCGAGGAGACTTGCACTTCTGGGTTTCCCGACCATAATTACTCCCATCCCAGTGAATATCCTGAGCTATGAGTTCAAATCCCACGATGGCAATTTACAAAATTGAGTTCAATAAACTTGGTAATTTGTGAGCTACTACCAGGAAATTATGACATTAAAAATCCGACCGGTTTACTAATGTCCTTCAGGGAATAGAATCTGCCCCCTCTACCTGACCTGGCTTACTTGTGATTCCAGTCCCATGCTATGCGGTTGACTGTTATTGCCTTCAGGGCAGCTAGAGTTAGGCAATGAATACAACCTCACCAGGGTCACCCACATCCCAAGGAGAAGTAAAAACCAGAGTGGCCAATTGGGCACTGGAACGTGACTGACGGAAGTAGAACTGTACCTCAGCAAGAAATTAATGTCTTCAGGAAAGAAGGGAAGAGAATTGTCAAAAAGAAAAACCAGAAGTGTTTCAATTTAGTTTTAGTAATGGAAACAAAAAAAAATGCTGTTTTTTTTTAAAAAACGGTATGATGCAGTTGCTGTGGTTTGATACGTTTTTTGGAGGTTGGAAATGAGTTTAGTGCATTTCCTACATGTGACTTCGACATGCTAGCAAAAATGGGAGGAGCTTTGGAAATTTACAGCAACTGTTCCCACAGATATTTGTTTTAAACAAGCTAAAGAATTTGTTCACCAAAAAACATTGGGTATCGAGCGCTGTTTAAAGGGAAGCAGGTATAACCAGAAGTTAAGGTGGTTTGCAATATTCCTGCACATCTCGGAGCACATCCAAGTCTTTTCTTTTCAGTGAAGATATATTTTTTAAAAGCTGCCAGTTTCAGTTCCTAATCTCTGATGTAGGTGAGGTGATGACAGAAAGACAGACTTGCATTTATATAGCGCCTTTCACGATCACTGAGCATCTCCAAGCACTTTACAGCCAATGAAGTACTTTTGTAGTGCAGTCACTGTTGTAATGCGGGAAACGCGACAGCCAACTTGCGCACAGCAAACTCCCACAAATAGCAATGTGTTAATGACCAGATAATCTGTTTTTGTTATGTTGATTGAGAGATAAATATTGGACAAGACACTGGGGATAACTCCCCTGCTCTTCTTTGAAATAGTGCTATGGGATCTTTTACATCCACCTGAGAGAGCAGACAGGGCCTCGGTTTAACGTCTCATCTGAAAGACAGCACCTCCGGCAGTGCAGCTTTCCCGCATCACAGCACTGGAGTGTCAGCCTTGATTTATGTGCTCAAGTTCCTGGAGTGGGACTTGAACCCACAACCTTCTGACTCAGAGGCGAGTGTGCTACCCACTGAGCCACAGCTGACACAGAGGCACTTCAGTTGGTCTAAGTGCCCCCAGGCTAGGGTATGTGTATATATCTCTATCTCTATATCTCATTATTGAGATCTTTTACATCTACAGAGAACAGTAGCATAGTGGTTATGTTACTGGACTAGTAATCCAGAAGCCTGGACTAATAATCTGGAGACATGAGTTCAAATGCCACCATGGCAGCTGGGGAATTAAAAATCAGTTAATTAAATAAACCTGGAATAAAAAGCTAGTATCTGTAATGGTAACCATGAAACTACTGGATTGTTGTTACAAACCCATCTGGTTCATTTATGTCCTTTTAGGGAAGGAAATCTGCTGTCCTTACCTGGTCTGGCCTATATACAACAACAACAACAACAACTACTTGTATTTATATAGTCCCTTTAACATAGTGAAATGTCCCATGGTGTTTTTCAGGAGTATTATGAGATTAAATATTTGACACCGAGCCGCATTAATTAGGGCAGGTGACCAGAAGCTTGGTCAAAGAGGTAGGTTTTAAGGAGCGTATTGAAGGAGGAAAGAGGTATAGATGCAGAGAGGTTTAAACAGGGAATTCCAAAGCTTGGGGCTTAGGCAACAGAAGGCATGGCCACCAATTTTTCAGTGATTATAATCAGGGATGCTCAAGAGGGCAGAATTAGAGGAGTGCAGACATCTCTGGGAAGGTTGTTTTTTTTTTGGGGGGTGGGGTAGATGGGGCTTGAGGAAATCACAGAGATAGGGAGGAGTGGGGCCATGGAGGGATTTGAAAACAAGGATGAGAATTTTGAAATCGACTATATGTGACTCCAGACCCACAGCAATGTGGTTGACTTTTAATTGCCATCTGAAATGGCTGAGCAAGCTACTCGAGGGCAGTTAGGGATGGGTAATAAATGCTGGCATTGCCAGCAACACCATATCCATGAGCAAATTAAAAAAATGTAGATCATCGATCTATATATCTCCATATCTACATCTTCTATATCTACACAAAATCACTATTTACATTAAACAAATTATGTTCTTTTTTGTTTTAAAGCTTTAAGGATTGCATGAATTATGAATGCAATCTAATGTCACCGTTTTGACCAATCCGAACGACTAGGAGAGCACCACAAAAGGAAGGGTTGGTACTAATTAGGTCAAGGGCATATGTATACTCGTGATGCAAATTGTTAATTTGTAACTACAGTAGGATACAGATTTGTTATTTTCACTGAAGTACAGGCTTAGTGCTGCATTTAAATAGCTTTTTTTTGAAGGTTGGATCTTTACAATATTAGAAGTGTCTGCACTGGATTATACCCAAATATCTTTTGAGGTTTGAAAATCCTGTTGTTTATATACTCAAACATAGCATGTTTAGACAATAAAGTAGCAGTGTCATTCAACTCCGATTGCACTCGTAATTGTTTCCCATTTCCCACACCAACTATCCTATGACTTCTTTGAATAAGATTGTGAAATTAGGCGTAGTTTTGTGCAGTGGAACCACCACAACTAAAAGCTTGATTGAGACTACCCAAGCTAATTTTATGTGGGGCTTATACAGCCGGTTATCAGACAATCTGAGGCAGACAGATTGTGGATTAGAGTGTTCTCGGCCTTTTGGCTAAGATCAAGTGTCGTACCTGTTCTCAGTTTAATATCCCCTATATGGGGACCAAATATTAAATTGTTTTTTGGAACAGGGAGATGGAACAGGGGCTTGCTCCGTCCACTCCATGCACCGACCTGGTATTGCAGTGTTTCCAGGAACAGTGCAGCTTCCCCTCTCGGCCTTTTGGCTAAGATCAAGTGTAAATAGCGCAAAGTGATCTTTGGCGCTGGAGTTGATCTGACAAGAATGAACAACAAAAAAAGAGTGCTGTTGCTTCAGTGGCCATTAAATGTTTGACCCATGTGTTGATTATGTAAGTTTGCAGTGTCTACATTGGACTTTGCTCCTCCTTCAGTAATTTGAGTCTTCAATGAATATGTTTTGTGGTTATGCACGTTTATATAGGGTAGTGTTGAGAGTTTCGCATAATTTCTCTTTACAATAGCACCTACTGTATAGATGCTAACCGTTTAATCTCGAATGATTTTTGTCTTTGGGGAAGAAAAAGATTTGACTCAGCTAAATTAGTTTTATTGATAAATGCTGCTTAAATTTTTGATGGGATGGTATCCCTTGATGCTGGCATCTATATGCTGTTTTTTTTAATCAATTCATGGGATGTGGGCGTCGCTGGCAAGGCCAGCATTTATTGCCCATCCTTAATTGTCCATGAGAAGGTGCTGGTGAGCCGCCGCCTTAAATCGCTGCTGTCCTGTGGTGAAGGTACTCCCACAGTACTGTTTTAGGGAGTTCCAGGATTTTGACCCACTGATACTGAAGGAACGCCAATATATTTCCAAGTCAGGATAGTGTGTGACTTGGAGGGTGGTGTTCTCACGCTCCTGATGCCTTTGTCCTAAGTGGTAGATGTTATGGGTTTGGGAGCTGCTGTCAACGAAGCCTTGGCAAGTTGTTGCAGTGCATCTTGAATGGTACACACTGCAGCCGCAGTGCGCCGGTAGTGGGGGGAGTAACTATTTAAGGTGGTGGATGGTGTACCAGTCAAACGCACTGCTTTGTCCTGGATGGTGTCGAGCTTCTTGAGTGTTATTGGAGCTGCATTCATCCAAGCAACTGGAGATTATTCCATCAAACTTTTGACTTGTGCCTTGTAGATGGCGGAAAGGCTTTGGGGAGTCAGCAGGTGAGACACTTGCTGCAGAATACCCAGCCTCTGACCTGCTCTTGTAGCCACAGTATTTGTGACTGGTCCAGTTAAGTTTCTGGTCAATGGTGACCCCCCCCAGGATGTTGATGGTTTGGGATTTGACGCTGGTAATGCCGTTGAATGTCAAGGAAAGGTGACTAGACACTCTCTCTTGTTGGAGAACCATTGCCTGGCACTTGTGTGGTGTGAATGTTACTTGCCACTTATCAGCCTAAGCCTGAATGTTGTCCAAGTCTTGCTGCATATGGGCATGGACTGCTTTATTATCTGAGGAGTTGTGAATGGAATTGAACACTGCCATCATTAGTGACACACCCACTTCTGACCATAGAAATTTACAGCACGGAAGGAGGCCATTTCGGTCTATCGTGTCCGCGTCGGCCGACCAAGAGCTATCCAGCCTATTTCCACTTTCCAGCTCTTGGTCCGTAGCCCTGTAGGTTACGGCACTTTAAGTGCACATCCAAGTATTTTTTAAATGTGGTGAGGGTTTCTGCCTCTACCACCCTTTCAGGTAGTGAGTTCCAGACCCCCACTACCCTCTGAGTGAAGAAACTTCCCCTCGTATCTCCTCGAAACCTCCCCCCAATTACTTGAAATCTATGTTTGAGGGAAAGTAATTGATGAAGCAGCTAAGGAACCCCTGCGGTGATGTCCTGAGCCTGAGATATTGGGCATCCAACAACCAATAACCATCTTCCTTTGTGCTGGATATGACTCTCGTAAGTGGAAAGTTTTTCCCCTGATACCCACTGACTTCAATCTTACTGGGGCTTCTTGATGCCGCACTCAGTCAAACGCAGGCCTTGAACTGAGATATCCTGGCAGAACCCAAACTGAGTATTAGTGAGTAGATTATTGGTCAGTAAGTATCGATGGCATCTTCCATTACTTTGCTGATGATTGAGAGTAGGCTGATGGGGTGGAAATTAGCCGGATTTGTCCTGCTTTTTGTGGCTGTGACACACCTGTGCAATTTTCCACTTTGCCTGGTAGATGCCAATGTTGTAGCTGTACTGGAGCAGCATGGCTAGATGCACAGCTGTTTTGGGGCACAAGTCTTCAGCACGACAGCCAGGGTGTTGTTGGGGCCATAGCCTTTGCTGTATCCAATATGGTCAACCATTCCTTGATATCATGTGGGGTGAATCAAATTGGCTGAAGACTGGCTTCTGTGATGGTGGTGACCTCAGAAAGAGGCCGAGATGGATCATCTACTCAGCACTTCTGGCTGAAGATGGTTGCAAAGAGGAGATTAACGCAATAGTAAGGAAGGACATTAGCTTGGATGATGTGGAATCTGTATAGGTAGGGCTGTGGAGCACCAAAGGGCAGAAAACGCTAGTGGGAGTTGTGTACAGACCACCAAACAGTAGTAGTGAGGTTGGGTATGGCATCAAACAGGAAATTAGGGATGCGTGCAATAAAGGTACAGCAGTTATCATGGGTGACTTTAACCTACATATAGATTGGGCTAACCAAACTGGTAGCAATACGGTGGAGGAGGATTTCCTGAAGCGTATGAGGGATGGTTTTCTAGACCAATATGTCAAGGAACCAACTAGAGAGCAGGCCATACTAGACTAGGTGTTGTGTAATGAGCAAGGGTTAATTAGCAATCTTGTTGTGTGAGGCCCCTTGGGGAAGAGTGACCACAATATGGTAGAATTGTTCATTAAGATGGAGAGTAACACAGTTAATTCAGAGACTAGGGTCCTGAACTTAAAGAAAGGTAACTTCGATGATGTGAGACGTGAATTGGCTAGGATAGACTGGCGAATGATACTTAAAAGGTTGACGGTGGATAGACAGTGGCAGACATTTAAAGATCACATGGATGAACTTCAAAAATTGTACATCCCTGTCTGGCATAAAAATAAAACAGGGAAGGTGGCTCAACCGTGGCTAACAAGGGAAATTAAGGATAGTGTTAAATCCAAGGAAGAGTCATATAAATTGGCCAAAAAATGCAGCAAACCTGAGGACTGGGAGAAATTTAGAATTCAGCAGAGGAGGACAAAGGGTTTAATTAGGAGGGGGAAGATCGAGTATTAGAGTAAGCTTGCAGGGAACATAAAAACTGACTGCAAAAGCTTCTATAGATATGTGAAAAGTAAAAGATTAGTGAAGACAAATGTAGGTCCCTTGCAATCAGAATCAGGTGACTTTATAATGGGGAACAAAGAAATGGCCGACCAATTGAACAAATACTTTGGTCTGTCTTCACTAAGGAAGACACAAATAACCTTCTGGAAATACTAGGGGACCGAGGGTCTAGCGAGAAGGAGGAACTGAAAGAAATCTTTATTAGTCAGGAAATTGTGTTCGTGAAATTGATGGGATTGAAGGCCGATAAATCCTCAGGGCCTGATAGTCTGCAACCCAGAGCACTTAAGGAAGTGGCCCTAGAAATAAAGGATGCATTGGTAGTCATTTTCCAACATGCTATAGACTCTGGATCAGTTCCTATGGACTGGAGGGTTGCTAATGTAACACCACTTTTTAAAAAAGGAGGGAGAGAGAAAACAGGGAATTATGGACTGGTTAACCTGACATCAGTCGTGGGGAAAATGTTGGAATCACTTATTAAAGATGAAATAGCAGCGCATTTGGAAAGCGGTGACAGAATCGGTTCAAGTCAGCATGGATTTATGAAAGGGAAATCATGCTTCACAAATCTTCTAGAATTTTTTGAGGATGTAACTAGTAGAGTGGACAAGGGAGAAGCAGTGGATGTGGTGTATTTGGACTTTCAAAAGGCTTTTGACAAGGTCCCACACACGAGATTAGTATGCAAAATTAAAGCAAATGGTATTGGGGGTAATGTATTGACGTGGATAGAGAACTGGTTGGCAGACAGGAAGCAAAGAGTAGGAATAAATGGTTCCTTTTCAGAATGGCAGGCAGTGACTAGTGGGGTGCCGCAAGGTTCAGTGCTGGGACCCCAACTATTTACAATATACATTAATGATATAGACAAAGGAATTGAATGTAATATCTCCAAGTTTGCAGATGACACTAAGCTGGGTGGCAGTGTGAGCTGTGAGGAGGATGCTAAGAGGCTTCAGGATGACTTGGACAGGTTAGGTGAGTGGGCAAATGCATGGCAGATGCAGTATAATGTGGATAAATGTGAGGTTATCTACTTTGATGGCAAAAACGGGAAGGCAGAATATTATCTGAATGGTGACAGATTAGGAAAAGGGGAGGTGCAATGAGACCTGGGTGTCATGGTACATTAGTCATTGAAAATTGACATGCAGGTACAGCAGGCGGTAAAGAACGCAAATGTCATGTTGACCTTCATAGCGAGAGAAATTGAGTATAGGAGCACAGAGGTCTTGCTGCAGTTGTACAGGGACTTGGTGAGGCCACACCTTGAATATTGTGTACAGTTTTGGTCTCCTAATCTGAGGAAGGACATTCTTGCTATTGAGGGAGAGCAGCGAAGGTTCACCAGACTGATTCCCGGGATGGCAGGACTGACATATGAAGAAAGACTGGATCGACTCGGCTTATATTCACTGGAATGTAGAAGAATGCGAGAGGACCTCATATAAACATATAACATTCTGACGGTTTGGACAGGTTAGATGCAGGAAGAATGTTCCTGATGTTGGGGAAGTCCAGAACCAGGGGTCACAGTCTAAGGATAAGGGGTAAGCCATTTAGGAACGAGATGAGGAGAAACTTCTTCACTCAGAGAATTGTGAACCTGTGGAATTCTCTACCACAGAAAGTTGTTGAGGCCAGTTCGTTAGATATATTCAAAAGAGAGCTTGATGTGGCTCTTGCGGCTAAAGGGATCAAGGAGTATGGAGAGAAATCAGGAATGGGGTACTGAAATTGCATGATCAGCCATGATCTTATTGAATGGTGGTGCAGGCTCGAAGGACCGAATAGCCTACTCCTGCACCTATTTTCTATGTTTCTATGTAAGTTGAAAAATGTTAGTAAAGCTAGCAACAGGTGAGCAGTAATTGCAAAAACATTGGCACAGACCCTAAAAAAACTGACAACGCAAGAATGGCGGTGACAAGTGAAAACCTGCATTTACATGAGCTTTGTAACTTAAGCAGTAGGCATACACAACACTCCTTCACTTAAATTTAAAGAAAAAAGGAAGTACGTGAAAGCCTAAAGGGGAAATCCAGATGTTCAAAGCAGAAAATTGATGATGAATTTCTAGGTGATTCAGCATCATGCTTCCCTGAAAAATTTAGAAATTTTCTACATTTAAAAATATGAATTCTGGTTAACATTAAGTACTTTCATACTTCATATTTAATAGATTTTTAATATTAAAAGAAAAATCAAAATGTTCTTTGAACTTTCAGCAGATCGAGCAGACCTCACTTACCTTGCTCGTCACTTTGTCACAATAACTTGTTCAACCACCCCCCCAAGGGTTCACAAAGGTAATCAACCTCCTCCAGATCCAGTTCTCTGAGACACTGCATCCCATCCAGCTGCTTATGTGTGTGTGCTAGGTCCATGCAGCAGAGCAGGTCTCCAGTCGTCCTGGTTAACCCATGCCACTGGATAAAGGCCTAGCTCTGTCGAGACCGTGTGGTGGCTGGTGTGCAACGGTCACCACATACAAAAAAAATTCACGCACAGGCATCTTCCACCCCCTCAATTGGAGTTCAGGACTGGAACATCGGGTCCTTCATCGAAACACCTGTTTGTTTACCCTTTCTCAGAGACACATTCATCCAACCCTCCCACTTCATAATGCAACTCCTCTCTCTCTTTTCAATCAAGTTAACCTTGCACTCGTCTCCCCCATCAAACCAGTAATGTTAACTGTTGGCATGAAACACTGACATTTGGCATGTATGACCACAACAATAAATAGCTCTTCAGATGGACCTTGGGCTGTGCCAGGAACATGAGTTGCTGACGCTGTACCTCAATAGGATATCAGGACTGAAGCTTCCTAAACTACATCTCCTGCCTGTGAGAAGTCTCATTAAGATGGTATAGTTGCTTTTGTATGGAGAAGTGTAAACCCAAGGTAAATTACAATTGCTCAAGCATTTATTAGGCTTAGCGAAACCTATAAGGTACCTGTTGTCATTTAAGTACAGTCTACTCTTAATTTGGTTTAAGGGGTAATTTTAACCTAATGTTAAATTGAAATGGGGGAATAGGTGAGTTCGGGTCAGACACCTGTTTGACACCAGATTTGACTTTCCTCTCCATTGACTACATCTCAATGGAGATGAATTAGTCTCAAACATTTCTGCAAACATTTAGCAGCAGAAATTTATACGAGATGATTTTTACAAATGGTGCAATATGTAAAACATATTTTAACAGCTGTAAAGTGTGCTTATAAGAATCCTATTTTGTACTAAGAGGAGGTGAAATCTGCCCATTCACAAACTTCGGCCACCATCATCCTTTCAGCAGATGAATTGAAGTTCTGCAACAGTGGCCTGTTGACATCCAATGCTTTTAAAAAAAATTCTCAACCTTTCCTCTATAGCAAAAGTTGTAAACGAAGCAGAGATGGGAATCATTGACCCAAATCTTTCTGGAGTGGGGTATGACACGGCTGTGAACGTTTAGATTGTAACACTTTTTGTCCACAAAGTTGCTGGAAGTGCGAGCTGATAAACACACAGCGAGGACAACAGGGCATCTGGAACCTTGGTGAACAATGGGACAAACCTTGGTGAACAATGGGACAAACCGTGTATCTCCTTAATCAATCAGATTAAAGGATTGAGAAATAAACAGGAAAGACTGAGAAGGAGGGTGTATTAGAGTGGGTAAATTCAATGTCAAATTAGGTACAGAAGGAAAAAGAAAGATTGGATTAAGAGAGAGAAAAAAGGGATAGAAATGAAAAGTAAGAAAAAAACCTGACATTTTTAAAATCGCCAACAGCAACTCAAAACCTGAAGGAATGAGTCTCCATACTTTTAATTGTTCACTTTCTGGGCAAAAGAGGTTGATTGGGAGTCACTACAATTATCACATCATTAAAAGGGTGCTTGCGCTGTTAATTACTAAACTTAACTTTCTGTGGTGAATTTAATGGGCAATTAATGTGCAAATGCAATAACTTCATGAAAATCACAGGAAGGTTTTGGAGCAGCTCAAATCAGCCAGCAACTTGTGATGATTCGCACTTTTAAGGGGTACCTCTTCACTAAGTTGCTATCTGATTTGTGTATTAATAACAGCATGCGTCGTTCATACGGCATTTTTTCAGCAAAGTCTGGGCCATTGAATCATATAGCACAGAAAGTGGCCATTTGTCACATGTCTGTGCCGACCATTTGAAACTATTCAATTCATCCCCTTTCTCTGCTTTTTCCCCATGGCCCTGCGAATTTCTCCTTTTCATGTATTTATCTAATTTCCTTTTGAAAGTTACTATTGAATCTGCTTCCACCACCCTTTCAGGCAGTGCATTCCAGAGAATGAAGCCTGTGAGCACTCATTTTTGTGATGGCACAGTTTGTGTATCTAATTTGCAGATATATTGTGCCTTTTTAACATCCCAACCAAACCTCTACAGACTCTTTGTTGTCTACAGATCTGGTGTAATTACAGAGATTAATTTGTTTCATGAGTTCCGTACCGATTGCTCAGGTAGCGTGCTAAAAGCAGAAATAAATGCACATTTGCAGTTCCCTCTACTTAACCAAAAAAAAGTACAAGACTGCTTCTTAGCATTCAGGAAAGTGTAGCCCTTTTGTTAAATCTTTAATTTGGCGGATTGTGATGAACACAATTAGTATATTAATGATTCTAGTTATACTTAATTCAGTTCACTGATGTGTAGTCTCGAATTTTTTTTTAAGTGCAAATATTTTGGTCAGCAAAAGTCTCATCGTGTGGTCAGGAAAATGCAACACTAAGTGACCTTAAATCAGCAGAATGTAACTGCACCATGAGGAAGGTTCGCTTTACAGTATAATTTTACTGTGGTGTTGACCAAAGTACAAAAACACAATGGAACAAAAGGGGCCTAATTTCCTGGAAACTGGTACAATTGAAGCATTATACTATTAAGCAGTATGCCATCTGGGAATATGAGAAGTGCACTTTGATTGCCCATGGGTATCTCAAATTGCTATTAGCTGAATGTCCCCAGTGATTGTGGAAAAGGAAAGGTATCATTTGTATTGACTACATCCCTTCTCGGTCTGGATATTGGTGCTTTCTTGGGCATCATATTACCAATGCAGAAATATTTTAATTGTCAGAATTTGATCTGTTTTATAACACAGGATTGGATTTTTATCTCATTTTTATTTTCTTTAAAGCTGTGCCTGGTTATTATTGCAATTTAAATCTAGTCCAACAGGAATAATATTTTTACATTAACTGAACATTGTTTCTTTTTGTTAAATCAAAATGGTTGCAATTTTGTTTTGCTGCATAAGCCCTGACAACGCTAACAGAAACATTCATTAGTACCGTCACATCAGTGGAGTCACTTCATGCCCCATGTGCTGGAATGTGTAATTGTTTTTTCCTCTAGAGCCACTTTAAAAAAAAATGTAAAAAAATTATTTAACCAGAGAACCTTGTTTGTCAGAGAATCTTTGTTTCTCTAACTTGTGTTCAAATTCCTTCATGGTGTCGCCCTAACTGTATCTCTAACCTCCTCTATCCCTACAACCCTCTGAGATCTCAGTGTTCCTCTAATACTGACCCAATTTGTGCTCTACCATTCAGCTGCCGAGGCCCTAAGCTCTGGAATTCCACCCTAAACCTCTCTGCCGCTCTACTTCTCTTTCCTCCTTTAAGTCACTCCTTAAAACCTACCTCATCGGCGTCAAATGTTGTCTGGTAACGCTTCTGTGAAGCGCCTTGGGGCATTTCTGCTATGTTAAAGGTGTTACATAAAAGCAAGTTGCAGTTGAACTACCAATTGTTGAAAATTCCATTTATCTTTTAGTGAAATGCACAGATTTAAAACATTTTACTAATTTGACTCATTTGAATCCTGCATATAACATTTATGTGGAGTGATGATGTGAGTAGTGTACATAATGGAAGTGAATGGGAAGGGTAAATTTCAAGTTTAGGCAACGTTCAGTTGTGTCCACTAGAGACTTGGGGGGAGGGGGGGGAAATTTGGGTTGTATGCGTCTCCCGTTAGGGGGTGCTAACGGGGCACAAATGACTGTGTCCGGACGTGGCACCGCCACATGCTCCCGTGAAATTCCGCAGGAGTTTAGCGGCGACGCTAACTGGCTGCGCCCCGCTACTACCGCTTATGCCCCGGGCTGCTACGCTGGCGATGACAACGTCCTCACTGTGTGCAGCGACCCATTTCCGCCCCGTAGCGAAAACTTGGTAGCGCTACTCGCGGGCCGAAAATTAAAGGGGAGGTGCGGCAGTCAAAATTTCTTTTTAAAATGCCCGACTTACTGGTCACGGCCTTCTTCATTGCAGATCACTTGGTCCGTGCTGCGATCTTGCAGCCCGGCACTCTGCTTGTGTGCCAGACTGCTGCCACAGCAACCCACTCCCTGGTGGTCCAGCGATGGCCCCATCTCCCTCCCACAGAGTAGGCAGCTTGGTCCTCCCCTTTAATGGAAGGGGAGGGCCCTTGTCTTCACGCCAGCGTTACGTTTCCGACCACTTGGCGTTGGAAAATCCGTGTCCCTTTGCACCCTGGTCTCGCCCCCGAGAGGAAGTGGAGTGTGAGATTTTGCGCTCCACTTCCTCTCGGGGGTGGTAAGTCCAATATAGTTCGTGGGGTGGAACTTCGGCGCCTGGCGCAGGAACTCCCGCCTCGCGGCTGTTAATTTTCGGCCATTACTATTTAGGAGGCTGAAGTTGCAGGCACCCATAGAGTTGGACTTCAGTAAGAGACACCATCATCGGAATGGAGGGGAAAAGTTACTTTGTGCTCTGGAGTTCCATGACAATATTGCGAAGTAGGTTCAATTCCATCCTGTGCTCTGAGGCCTTGTACACTATGAGCAGAGACCAGGTATTTCCTTCTATGTAGATGAGTTATCTCTGGGCTTTTATGCATAATCTTAGTGGCTAGTTTAGAATGGGGTTAGTGAAGGTTTGGGAGCAAGTTGCCCACTTACCCTCTTTTGCTGTTTGACGTTTACCCTGTAACGGTTGGGAGGGAAACAATGTTTTGCGAAAAAAAACATAATTTGTCTTTACAACCTCGTGTCCTTTTCACAATATTTACCGTCGAAGATTTGAGAACTGAGTAGTGACACTTTGTAAGTGAGTTTCATGAACTATTGTAAACTGAGCATGTCCGAATATTTCCTCTAGTACGATTGAAGGTTAGCAAACAAAGAGTTTGTAAGCAATAATTTAGCTGGCTTAGATAGTGTCTGCACAAAACATTGAGTTCTCTCCTGACCTGTTAAAGTGAGATCCTTTTTCTTGGTGTGGTGTCCATTGCTGAATCTGATACACAGTTGGTAGGCTTAAGAATATCTGAGTCAGCTACTTTGTTAATGGGATGGGAAGTGTACATGATGTTCTGTTTGATCTGTTTTCTCTGCTTAGCTGTTTGTCTCCTTGGGTCTAGTCATCTATTGCATTCCCCGTCCATAACCCCTTCTGTTGAATATATGAGATTTCAGTGGGAATTAGTTTGTACCCTTTTATACCATGTGATAAATTGACATACACATGTGACTCCACTTCTCAGTATGTTTGGCATAAAAATATGAAAAAACAAAGTCTTGTCTTTCATGAAATGGTGAGATGCCAAATCTCTCTTGGAGCACAAAGAACCCTAGCAACAGTGGATATCAACCCTTAGTGCTAAACTCTGCAGAAGAGAGTAAAAGTTTATATATCTAGGAAAAAAACTTGCATTTATATAGTGCCTTTCACTTCTTCAGGATGTTTCAAAGTGCTTCACAGCTAATCACGTACTTAATTAAACATTTTGTGTTTACATGTTCGATGCAAAGCATGCTAATTATCTCACATTTAGCAAACTAAAAAGCAGCCAAATCAGAAAGACTTAAAACTCTTAACAATTGCACAGAAAAAATTGAGAACCCGTGACAGTTCTTGATTTCCCTTCTTATTTCTCTCTCCACCATCCCCCTCCCCCCCCCCCCCCATCTCTCACCAGTTCAGTAAATTTCACTGAGTTCTCCCCCACCACCCCTGCCCCCATGGTAAATATAATTCCATGACCAGTTGGGCTGAATGACCGGTTTCTGTGCTGTAATTTCTATGTAATTTCACTTTGTTTTCTTGTAAATAAATGTCCTGCCCCCTGCAACAAGTTTAACCCCATGGGGCTGTAGACTTATCTTTTGTTCCATTCCCAGATCAACACTAACTACTTGCACTTACAGGGCCCAAGTTTCGGCCTCAGTTGCTCCTGATTTTTTGGAACAACTGATGTAGAACGGAGTATCTTAGAAATTCTAATTCTCGGCATTTAGTTTGCTCCAGTTCTAGTCAGTTAGAACAGTTTCACTTTGGAACAGAATTATTTTTTCAAAAGGAGGCGTGTCCGGCCACTTACGCCTGTTTTCAAAGTTTCGGCAGTGAAAACTTACTCCAAACTAACTTAGAATGGAGTAAGTGAAGATTTTTATACGCTCGAAAAAACCTTGTCTACACTTTAGAAAATCAGGCGTAGGTTACAAATCAGGCGTAGGGAATGGTGGGGGGGGGGGTTTAAAGGGAAGTTTACAAACATTAAACACTTCAGTTTTACAAATAAAGAGCCATCATCAATAATAAATGATAAAAACATCAATAAATCAACCAATAAATCAATCAAAAAAAATTAATAAGAAATATTTTTTTTTTTAAATCAATAAATAAAACATTTTCTACTTACCGACTGCAGCACCGGGAGCCCTCCAACAGCATGCTGGGAAGCCCCCCCCCCCCCCCCCCCCTAGTGTGTCTCTGTCAGTGTCTCTATCTCTCTGTCTGTCTGTGTGTGTCTCTCACTCTCTGTCTGTCAGTGTCTGTGTTTCTGACAGCGAGAGGAGGGGGGTAGAGGAGAGAGGGGAGGAGAAGGAGGAGGGGGAGGAGAAGAGGAGGGGGAGGGGGAAGGGGGGAGGAGAAGGGGAAGGGGGGAGGAGGAGGAGGAGGAGGAGGAAGGAAGGGGGGAGGGGAGGGGGAGGGGAAGGGGGGGAGGAGAGAAGGAGGGGAAGGGGGGGAGGAGAAGGAGGGGAAGGGGGGGGAGGAGGAGGAGGGGAAGGGGGGGGAGGAGGAGGAGGGGAAGGGGGGGAGGAGGAGGAGGGGAAGGGGGGGGAGGAGGAGGAGGGGAAGGGGGGGGAGGAGGAGGAGGGGAAGGGGGGGGAGGAGGAGGAGGGGAAGGGGGGAGGAGGAGGAGGGGGGGAAGGGGGGGGAGGAGGAGGAGTGGAAGGGGGGAGGAGGAGGAGGAGTGGAAGGGGGGAGGAGGAGGAGGGGGGGAAGGGGGGAGGAGGAGGAGGGGGGGAAGGGGGGGGGAGGAGGAGGAGGGGGGAAGGGGGGGGGAGGAGGAGGAGGGGAAGGGGGGGAGGAGGGCGGAGGAGGGGGGAGGAGGAGGGGAGGAGGGGGAGGAGGGAGAAGGGGGAGGAGGGGAAGGGGGAGGAGGGGAAGGGGGGGAGGAGGAGGGGAAGGGGAAGGGGTTGGGGGAGAGGAGGGGAAGGGGGGAGGAGGAGAAGGGGAAGGGGCGAGGAGAGGAAAGGAGGACAGAAGGAGGGGGAGAAGAAGGAGGAGGAGGAGAGGGAGGAGGAGCGGGGAGCAGGGGAGGGGGGAGGGGGTGAGGAGTAGGGAGGGAGAGTGGGTGAGGAGGAGGAAGGGGAAGGGAGGAGGAGGGGGAGGGGGTGAGGAGGAGAAGGGGGAAGGGAAGGGGAAGGAAGGAGGAGGGGGGGAGGAGAAGAGCGAGGGAGGCTGAACGGGCCGGGCCCGCCGAGCCCAAGACTTCGGGCAGGGCCCGTCCCCAGCACCAGATTTACAGGTAGGTGGCATCGGGTCGGGGGAGCGCGGGTCGGGTCGGGGTGGTGGGGAGGAGGGAGGTCGGGTTGTTTCGGGTAGGGAGGGAGCGCGGGTCGGGTCGGTTCGGTTCGGGTCGGGGGGGTGGGGGGCAGAGGGAGGTCAGGTCGGTTCGTGGCGGAGGGAGAGGGAGGTCGGGTGGTGGGAGGGGGAGGAGGGGGGTGGGGGGAGGAGGGAGGTCAGGTCGGGTGGTGAGGGAGGGAGAGGGAGGTCCGGTCGGGTGGGGGATGAGCGCGGGTCAGGTCGGGTCCGGGGGCGTGGGGGGAAGCGGGAGTCGGGTCGGTGGCGGGGGTGGGTGGGTGGGGGAGGGGAAGCGGGAGTCGGGTCGGGTGGAAGCAGGAGCTGGGCGTGGGAGGCAGCCTTATGCACGCAGCCCCAGTGAGGCCATTCGGCCAGGGCTAGGGGCTGCGTGCTTCGGGCCCCTCCCACACAGTTTTGGGCGCCTGGAGCTACTGCACATGCGCGCCCACTGTAGCGCGCGCATGTGCAGAGGTCCCGGCACTGCTTTCGGCGCAGGGGCCTAGCTCCGCCCCCCCAAAGCTCGTGCTGTGCCGCGCCCGGCTCAAGAGGACCAGCAGGGAGCCGGAGAAGTTTTTTGTTAGACGCACTTTGTGGCGTGAAAAACGGGCGTCCAGGTCGGGGCTGTGCCGTTCTAGGCGCGGCCCGAAACTTGGGCCCATATAGTGCCTTTAATTTAGTAAAGTGTCGAGGTGCTTCATAGGAGTGTTATCAGACAAAATTTGACACTGGGATCTTTCACCAAGGAATGATGCTCCTTGCTGCTCTGTGTCTGTATGGTCTCAGTGCCATTTATTCAGGCTTCCAGGTACATTTGATCAGTGCCTCTGACAATTTTTTATGGCGTTGTGATTGTTCAGCCCAACTTGAGATAAAATAAATGAGTTGCGATGAGAAGGAGAAAAAAAAACTGTTAGGTAAGGGAACTATGAGAATGAATTGTGCAGAGAAAATGAACGAGAAAACAAAGTAAAGGGTGATTGATATGTTGGAAAAGAGAAATAATAGATAACGCATGAGGCAAAGAGAGAAGCATAAAGAAAATAAAGATGTGACAATGAGAGGGATATAAGAGAAAAACTAAGAAGGAGAGACATAGGCAGAAAGACATTTAACCAGTCAGGTCAACTAGTCAGGTCCTTTAGAAAATTGAGTTTTTGAATATAAATGTTAATATTGCTCAACATTTAGATTATTTCAAAATCAAGTTGTTATTTGTACATGACAGTCTGGAGTGTGACATAGGGCACGAAGGCAAGAAATGATTAAGATAACATCATAAACCATGAGAGCAAAGCTTTACAACATAGCCTGGAAGTGATATAAGGATGTCGGAGTTCTCCTTTTAGTTATTAGTTATCCTTTCTTTGGGGTTTTCCATTTTGGTGTGGGGTGATTGCTGATGGAGGTGTCATGCTTGCTTGATGGTAATGGCTGATCATGTGATTGAATCATAACCCCATTGTAGCTGCGCTGCTTGTGTGTCTGTAAGATGCACTTGAACTTGTAACCATTGGGTAATCGGCATACACTTTTTGTGCTTCACTTGCATTTTAATTAGAATAGACACACAAATACTTGCCTTACCCACAAGTAACAAATGAATTGCAGAATAATTAATTCTGTGCTTTTTTCACTCACAGCCCTTGTTAAGTTTTCAAAAGAGGCTGTTTACTGTAAGTTTTTTGACATTGAATGGGTGTTCGTCTGTTGGGAAATTCAACTTTTGTGCTTTCTTTAGTGATTTGTTTCAGGAGTTCTAGAAATTATTAGGAGCCTCTTGATGTCAGATTACTCCGATCATACCAGTGATAATACCACATGACTAATTTGCACGTATGATCTGAAACTGCAAGCCTAACTAATAGAGACATGTTTACGCTGGCTGATTTTTTTGATATTATCAGAATTACATTAGCCTGAGGGTTTTTTTTACTAAAAATGAGAACAGATCTAGGTGGAGAAACAAGAGGGAGCAAAATAAAAAGGATGTTGAACTGTTTTTTTTTTTGGTGGATTCAGTTAAAACCAAATTTTCATTGGAAAAGCTCGGATTTAACTCTTTTTGTGACAGCTCTCTTGATTTGCTATTAACCATTAATAAGTTTTTAACTTTTTTCACTGGTTAAAGACACTCAGGGCGGTTGTCACTAAGTGTAGATGAGAGGCGGAGATATCACACACTGGCCCAGAACCCTAATAGATTTTGGTGATCGGACCTCATCAAAAATGGGCTAATGGCCAGCACTAAGCGAATGCCTTCAGGGGACGGCAGGCTCTTCCTCTTGGCCCAATAAAAATTGTTTTTTAATGGGGGCTGGTGGTCCTCCTGTACCTTCTCCGCCCAGCCCTATGTGACCCCACACTACCTCTGTGACTTTCTCTACCTGTGTCCTGTTTTAAACCCTTCATTCCTTTAACTCTGACCTTTCTGTTCCACCATCGGTGGCAGGGCTTCCAGCTGATTTGACCCTAGTCTCTGGAACCCCCCTCTATATAAAATCCTCTGCCTTGCCTCCTCTCTCCCCATTTCTATAAATGCTTTCTCAAAACTTAAAGATTCAGCCATGACTTTGGTCACCTCTCCTAACCTCACTACTTGTGCTCAATATCCATTCTTACTCCTTTGAGACAATGTTGGGATGCTTTCCTATGTTAAAAGCTCTAAAAAACGTAAGTTTCCTGTTGTTTGAGATCAACTAACGCAAAACAGATCAGGAAACCTGGGGCCTTCTGGTTAACATGGCTTAGTATCATATGTTTACTAGTTAAGCCACTGAAAGAACTGAAAATAATAATTCAGTTTTAATGTTATGTTTTTTTTCCCCTCCACCCTCACCACCCCCCCAAAAAGTGAGAGTTTCTATTGTGCTGTTTGTATGCATTTTATTTTGGTTTGATTCTGTCCTTTTAAGGTCTTGGGTTACCTTAATAAATTGCAGAAATCATTACTAATAAAAATCAGTCTCTCTTGTTTTCTTTTGGAAAGAAAGTGCTGAGTGATAAATCTTGTCCTGTAACTCAGTTTAAAGGAATGAACTGAGCGCAGAGCTGTGTTAACATTGGCCATTGGAAAGATTTACAAGAGGGAAGACAAGATGACGCCTGAGGCCTAGAACAACAACAACAACAACTTGTATTTATATAGCATCTTTAACGTAGTGAAACTTCCCAAGCGCTTCACAGGAAGGAGTATTATGAGATAAAAAAAGAACCCGAATAATGAGAACGCCCACTTCTCCCTAACCACTGAGTCATTTAGTATTGTCCCTGGTTGACCAATAAATAGACCACACATCATTATTTATATTGTTTCAGATCAGCTGCCGCATGACGTTCTGAAGTACCAACTATAGAAAAAATTCACATTGTGCTGGGACAGTGGCCAAAAAAAGGATATTGGCTGACGTATGAGATCTAATTTTTTTTAAATTGAAAGAATATAGTGCCCTGACACATCTCTTAAGACATCCTCAAATGCTTCTCGTACAATGACATGCTCTGAGGTACTGTTACTGTGCTGTATGGTCCAATAGGCACATAAGTAAACACATAGTTAAATAATGCATACGGGAGAGTATTTTCAATGTAAAGAACCTCCATCACCTGTTCGATTATTAAAACGCATTCATTACTGCTGCCTGGTAGCTTAATGTTTTCACCTGCAGCTCCTGGACAGCTGCCATAGCTATGAAAACCAGAAAAATAGCCACTCAGCTGCTGTCAGCAGCAGGTCTGTCAGCAAGTGACTGTCATGTTTTTATGGATTGGCATTCTTTTTGGCCCTGTACATTGATCTCAAAGCATCGGCAGTTTGCAAGTTCAGTTGAGTACACAGTCGCAACCAAATTTTTAAATTGCCGACCAGCTCTTTACTGACCTTCAGAATTAAGTTATCGAGAAAATTAAAAACAAAGGATTCTCAGCAGGTAGGAGAATTACTCTTTTTTTTTTAAACTATGACTAATATGGGAAAGGGATGGAATTAATTTACATTTGAGCATACTACTCTCCCTCTCTTGTCTCGTAATATATATATAAAATATTATGTGACTACAAGTACTTGTTTATTCTTAAAATTCTGCAGAAAGGTGAGATTGTCATCGCTATCTGGCATTATTTTCTGGCATTATTTTGCACTGTTGGGACTGAGGATTGTGAATGTTGAGTAGTTGATCCTGCGACACATGTACCTCGCCTTGGCTGATCACACGCCAACATTAATAGCAGTCACCGCGTGCTCGTCAGTCACTGTGTGCTCAGTAGTCAGGAAGTTTCCTGCCTTTTACTGAGGGAAACTGATAATTGAACTGCCCTTGTAAGGGAGGGGAATGGAGAGCAAACTTTCCTCTGATTTATAATATTTCTTAAATCACCATTATCTTTTTTGTAATCGATAAGGTACCAAAGCAGACAAAACTAGATAATATATAAATGAAAACACTTCTGCAAGAGAACTGAAACCTATAAGCCAAACAACATAAATCTAATATATATTATATACCAGTAGATCTCCTGTGGCATTGTTCATGGTGAGTCAGTGGATTGACTGTCTTATAACAATATGGGTATTTATGCCATGTCGGACACAATATTTGGGTCATTGATTATCAATGATCAAATAAATCATTCCTTTTTTTTTACCCAAAAGGTATTGTTGGATTTTTTATTGATGCTTCTGGAATTGAATTTCAAAATTCTGTCCATTAATGATTGGCTGGATGTATGTATATTTGTGTATGTGTATGTATATATATGTATGTGTAAACATATGTATATGTGCGTGTGTGTATACATCCAAGATATTTGCCTCACCACTTCCTGAGGTAGCGAGTTCCACATTCTAACCATTCTCTGAATGAAGACATTTCTTCTTATTTCCCTATTGGATTCATTAGTAACTATCTTGTATTTATGGCCCCCAGTTTTGGATACTTCCATAAGTGGAAACATTCTCTCCACATCTACCCTGTCCAACCCATTCATAATTTTAAAACTTCAATCAGGTTTCCTCTAAATCTTCTCTTTTCTGAAGAAAAGATGTCTCGGAGCGGGTGCAGGACATTCTAAAAAGGGAGGGAGAACAGCCAGTTGTCGTGGTGCACATTGGTACCAACGACATAGGTTAAAAAAGGGATGAGGTCCTACGAAACGAATTTAAGGAGCTAGGAGCTAAATTTAAAAAGTAGGACCTCAAAAGTAGTAATCTCGGGACTGCTACCAGTGCCACGTGATAGTCAGAGTAGGAATCGCAGGATAGCGCAGATGAATACGTGGCTTGAGCAGTGGTGCAACAGGGAGGGATTCAAATTCCTGGGGCATTGGAACCGGTTCTGGGGGAGGTGGGACCAGTACAAACCGGACGGTCTGCACCTGGGCAGGACCGGAACCAATGTCCTAGGGGGAGTGTTTGCTAGTGCTGTTGGGGAGGATTTAAACTGATATGGCAGGGGGATGGGAACCAATGCAGGGAGACAGAGGGAAACAAAAAGGAGGCAAAAGCAAAAGACAGAAAGGAGATGAGGAAAAGTGGAGGGCAGAGAAACCCAAGGCAAAGAACAAAAAGGGCCACTGTACAGCAAAATTCTAAAAGGACAAAGGGTGTTAAAAGAACAAGCCTGAAGGCTTTGTGTCTTAATGCAAGGAGTATCCGCAATAAAGTGGATGAATTAACTGTGCAAATAGATGTTAACAAATATGATGTGATTGGGATTACGGAGACGTGGCTCCAGGATGATCAGGGCTGGGAACTCAACATCTAGGGGTATTCAACATTCAGGAAGGATAGAATAAAAGGAAAAGGAGGTGGGGTAGCATTGCTGGTTAAGTAGCAAATTAAGGCAATAGTTCGGAAGGACATTAGCTTGGATGATGTGGAATCTATATGGGTAGAGCTGCAGAATACCAAAGGACAAAAAACGTTAGTGGGAGTTGTGTACAGACCTCGAAACAGTAGTGGTGATGTTGGGGAGGGCATCAAACATGAAATTAGGGGTGCGTGCAATAAAGGTGCAGCAGTTATAATGGGTGACTTTAATATGCACAAAGATTGGGTTAACCAAACTGGAAGCAATACGGTGGAGGAGGATTTCCTGGAGTGCATAAGGGATGGTTTTTTAGACCAATATGTCGAGGAACCAACTAGGGGGGAGGCCATCTTAGACTGGGTGTTGTGTAATGAGAGAGGATTAATTAGCAATCTCGTTGTGCGAGGCCCCTTGGGGAAGAGTGACCATAATATGGTGGAATTCTGCATTAGGATGGAGAATGAAACAGTTAATTCAGAGACCATGGTCCAGAACTTAAAGAAGGGTAACTTTGAAGGTATGAGGCGTGAATTGGCTAGGATAGATTGGCGAATGATACTGAAGGGGTTGACTGTGGATGGGCAATGGCAGACATTTAGAGACCGCATGGATGAACTACAACAATTGTACATTCCTGTCTGTCGTAAAAATAAAAAAGGGAAGGTGGCTCAACCGTGGCTATCAAGGGAAATCAGGGATAGCATTAAAGCCAAGGAAGTGGCATACAAATTGGCCAGAAATAGCAGCGAACCCGGGGACTGGGAGAAATTTAGAACTCAGCAGAGGAGGACAAAGGGTTTGATTAGGGCAGGGAAAATGGAGTACGAGAAGAAGCTTGCAGGGAACATTAAGACGGATTGCAAAAGTTTCTATAGATATGTAAAGAGAAAAAGGTTAGTAAAGACAAACGTAGGTCCCCTGCAGTCAGAATCAGGGGAAGTCATAACGGGGAACAAAGAAATGGTGGACCAATTGAACAAGTACTTTGGTTCGGTATTCACTGAGGAGGACACAAACAACCTTCCGGATATAAAAGGGGTCGGAGGGTCTAGTAAGGAGGAGGAACTGAGGGAAATCCTTATTAGTCGGGAAATTGTGTTGGGGAATTGATGGGATTGAAGGCCGATAAATCCCCAGGGCCTGATGGACTGCATCCCAGAGTACTTAAAGAGGTGGCCTTGGAAATAGTGGATGCATTGACAGTCATTTTCCAACATTCCATTGACTCTGGATCAGTTCCTATGGAGTGGAGGGTAGCCAATGTAACCCCACTTTTTAAAAAAGGAGGGAGAGAGAAAACAGGGAATTACAGACCGGTCAGCCTGACATCGGTAGTGGGTAAAATGATGGAATCAATTATTAAGGATGTCATAGCAGTGCATTTGGAAAGAGGTAATATGATAGGCCCAAGTCAGCATGGATTTGTGAAACCGAAATCATGCTTGACAAATCTTCTGGAATTTTTTGAGGATGTTTCCAGTAGAGTGGACAAGGGAGAACCAGTTGATGTGGTATATTTGGACTTTCAGAAGGCTTTCGACAAGGTCCCACACAAGAGATTAATGTGCAAAGTTAAAGCACATGGGATTGGGGGTAGTGTGCTGACATGGATTGAGAACTGGTTGTCAGACAGGAAGCAAAGAGTAGGAGTAAATGGGGACTTTTCAGAATGGCAGGCAGTGACTAGTGGGGTACCGCAAGGTTCTGTGTTGGGGCCCCAGCTGTTTACACTGTACATTAATGATTTAGACGAGGGGATTAAATGTAGTATCTCCAAATTTGCGGATGACACTAAGTTGGGTGGCAGTGTGAGCTGCAAGGAGGATTCTATGAGGCTGCAGAGCGACTTGGATAGGTTATGTGAGTGGGCAAATGCATGGCAGATGAAGTATAATGTGGATAAATGTGAGGTTATCCACTTTGGTGGTAAAAACAGAGAGACAGACTATTATCTGAATGGTGACAGATTAGGAAAAGGGGAGGTGCAAAGAGACCTGGGTGTCATGGTACATCAGTCATTGAAGGTTGGCATGCAGGTACAGCAGGCGGTTAAGAAAGCAAATGGCATGTTGGCCTTCATAGCGAGGGGATTTGAGTACAAGGGCAGGGAGGTGTTGCTACAATTGTACAGGGCCTTGGTGAGGCCACACCTGGAGTATTGTGTACAGTTTTGGTCTCCTAACCTGAGGAAGGACATTCTTGCTATTGAGGGAGTGCAGCGAAGGTTCACCAGACTGATTCCCGGGATGGCGGGACTGACCTATCAAGAAAGACTGGATCAACTGGGCTTGTATTCACTGGAGTTCAGAAGAATGAGAGGGGACCTCATAGAAACGTTTAAAATTCTGATGGGGTTAGACAGGTTAGATGCAGGAAGAATGTTCCCAATGTTGGGGAAGTCCAGAACCAGGGGACACAGTCTAAGGATAAGGGGGAAGCCATTTAGGACCGAGATGAGGAGGAATTTCTTCACCCAGAGAGTGGTGAACCTGTGGAATTCTCTACCACAGAAAGATGTTGAGGCCAATTCACTAAATATATTCAAAAAGGAGTTAGATGAAGTCCTTACTACTAGGGGAATCAAGGGGTATGGTGAGAAAGCAGGAATGGGGTACTGAAGTTGCATGTTCAGCCATGAACTCATTGAATGGCGGTGCAGGCTAGAAGGGCCGAATGGCCTACTCCTGCACCTATTTTCTATGTTTCTATAAGACAGAATTTTGTTTATGTCGATAATTATTTTAAAAGTGAGGTATCCTAATTTACCGTCAAAATATATATAGTGGTTATATGGTCACTTAAGTAATTCCCAGTAATAATTTGCAGTCACAATGAGAATCCTGGGCTATGGGCACATTTTTATAAATCTTGTTAGCTAGCATAAATTCAGTTTATTGCTTTCTTAACTTGCACATGTTGGTGTTCCATTGCCCAGAATTAACAGTTTTTGAGGAACATTAAATCCTCCCAAAACGTTTTAATAAAAAAAAACATATGTTACCTGTACAAAAGCAAAAAAACAGAAAATGCTGAAAATACTCAGCAAGTAAGGCAGCATCTGTGGAGAGAGGAGAGTTAACATTTCAGGTCGATGACTTTTCATCAGAACTGGAAAAAGTTGGAGATATAGCAGGCTTTAAGCATGTACAGGGGCAGGGAAAGGGAGGAGGGGAGGAAAGAACAAAAGGGAAGACCTGTGATAGGGTGGAAGGTAGGAGAGATTAAATGACAAAAGGTATGATTGCACAAAGCAAAAGGGAGATGGTATTGGGACAAGTAAAGAAGCAAAAGATGGGAATAACAGAATCATCAACAGTTACCATCTGAAAAAAATCTGGGCAGAGGTTATGTCCTGAAATTGTTGAACTCGACATTGAGTCCAGAAGGCTGTAAAGTGCCTAATCGAAAGATAAGATGCTGTTCCTCTAGCTTACATTGAGCTTCGTTGGAGCAGTGTAAGAGGCCAAGGATAGAGAGGTCAGAGTGGGAGTGGAGCGGAGAATTAAAGTGACTGGCAACCAGAAGATCGAGGTCATGCTTGCAGACTGAATGGAGGTGTTCACAAAGCAGTCACCCAATCTGCGTTTGGACTCCCCAATGAAGAGGGGAGACCACATCGTGAGAAGCACATACAGCATATTAAAGAGCAAGAAATATTTTACCCATAGCCTCTGATCTGCAGTAGAAATAACTGATTCATCAAAATGTTTTCTTTTGTAATTAAACTTGCAGATTGTCCATTGAATTTGCTTAAGACCGCTTACTTCCACTTCTGCAACAGTCCTCTCCTCCACCCTGACCTCAGCCCCTCTGGAGCTGAAATCCTTTTCCATGCTTTTGTCCCTCCAGACGCGATTGCTCCAGTGATCTTTCTGCTGCCCTTCCATTGCCCTGCCTCCATAATTCCAGTGCATCTAAAATGCAGCTGCCTGTCTCCTCTCCTGCACTATGTTCTCGTCACCCTTCCATCTCGCCTATCCTCCCTCTGGCCCAGTACATCTATTTTAAAATCCTTGTCCTGGTCTTCAGATCCATCCACAGTCTCACTCCCCACTACCTCTGCAACCTCCAGCCTTACTTTCAGTTCTTCGACTTTGACCATTGGTGGCAAAGCCTTCAGTTACCTTGGCCTTGTACTCTGGAATGCAACTTGCTATTTCATTGGCCGTAAAGGTCGTGAAAGGCGCTATCTAAATGCAAGTCTTTTTTCTTTTAATCCACTCCGTGCCTCTACTTCGCTGTCCTTTTGAAAGCCCTTAAAAAATCCATCATTTCAATCTAATCTTCTACGGTTTTGAATCTGTTCCTCTTGTTATTTATCTGTAAACCTCCTTGGGACAATAAAGGCACTCTATTAAGCTGGTTTGTGCACCTTTTTAAAAATGACAGAGATGTGATCGGGAAAATTTAATTGTGTAGGGAACATTTTTCCCTTTTGTGATATAATTCCAGTTAATGAATTTTTTTGTTAAATTACATAAAAATACAAGCAAAAAAATCTGCAATAATTTGGGATACCCATCTCTCAAAATGTGTCTTTATTATTAATTGTCAAAATTTCTTTATCTTATAGTTAAAAAAGAAGAAATTTGTATGGCAAGTGTTTTTTTACAATGAGAGAATACTAGAAAAGTATTTTTTGTATTTTAATTGAAGAGTGCTCTCACTTAAGTCTGCATTTGATTTAAAATTCTTGTGTACAGTATTTCACCATTTAAATATTGATTTTTGTCATACTTAGTTGTGTATATTCACTGAAAAAAAAATCCCACATGATGTTTAATCTATTTGCTATCATATGATTGAATGAAAACTCAGTAAGGTGTTTCACTGCTTTTTTTTCTATAGAATTATATCAATAAATACATTTATCTATCTTTTGCAAATTTTCCAACCATATGAAAAATGGCAGTCACAATAACAACAACTTGCCTTTATATCGTGTCTTTAACATAGTAAAACGTCCCAAGGTGCTTCACAGGAGCATAATCAAACAAAAAAAAAAGATTGAGAGGCAGAGTGATTTAGGGAAGATATTCTAGAGCATAGGCCTGAGACAGCTGAAGGCGTGGCTGGCAATGGCGGGGCGAAGGAAGTGGGAGATGTACAAGAAGCTAGAGTTGGAGGAATACAGAGCTCCCGGAGGGTTGAATGACTGGAAGAGGTTACAGATTGGAAAGGGTGAGGCCATGGACAAATTTGAACACGTGGATGAGAAGTTTTAAATCGAAGTATTGGAGGGATCGGTAGCCAGTGTGGGTTAGCAAGCCATATAAGAGCTCAGACAATATTCAACTGAAATATTAATAAGTAGGAAAATTAGTATTTTCTGTTGAGCTGTTGGTATCATTGATAAGTTTCCACTTTGCAAGAAGGTATAACAATCTATAAAGAGCTAAGGAAATTAAAGCATAAGTAATTCTACTTCGACAGATCTCCATTGACAGCCAGAATGAATGGAGCTATGATGAAATCTAAAGATATGCATCAAAAATAAAGTGTTAATTTTATTTTTAATCAATGTTTTAATTCATGAATTAATATTCTGGAATGTTGCAAATGCCACAGGTTATACTGTAACCAGTGGATGGTTACTGCAAACAATACTGGATGAAGGGGACTCAATGACAGTCCCCCAGGTGGAGTGTTACAAACTGGATTTATCCACAACAGAGCAGCATATGGTTCAGACAGTTGGCAGAGGACTGCATTTGTAAGTCAGCTATTGAAATTGTTATTTTTCTGAATTTCTTTACCCTTTTCGTATTCTCAGCATCCTTTTTGACATGAACTGAGTTTCCGAACTCGCTTCCTCCTCCATAACGTCATCCACTTCTACCCCCTAGCTCTGCCCATCTGCCACTGAAGGCCATCCATGCTTTGTCACCTCCAGAATCAACTATTCCAGTGCTTTTTCTGGCTGGCCTCCCATTCCTCCTATTCCTCCTCGATCCTGAAGTCAGTGACTTGTACTGGGACATGCAGAGAGATGACAGCAGCTCCTTTTAGCCTCACCCAGTGATTTTTCATGTGTGATCTTAGACGGCAAATATTGTAGCTAATTGTGGCCTCCATTCTCTGTCAAACCCAGGGGTTCTAACCATTGTCATGGGTTGTCCCTAGGACTCCCCTGGTCTGTGTGGCTGAATAGCACATTGAGTGGCGCTTTTACTTACTCAGCGCTAATGAACCCTTCCAACGTGGATTTTTCAGTGGTGAGGCTGTCTTAATTTGAGCGTTATCACCACTGAGAAATTCAGCATGCAGGTAAGGATTTCTAACGAGTCTCCTGCTCCCTGGCCTTTTTAAAGGGCAGGGTTTGCAGCAAGGTCCTGAGGGGGGAAGGAGTTTGGAAGGATGGCGGATGTAAGAGATGCCAGGAGAGCCAACAGGTTCACTGATATGGAGCTGGAAACACTGATGGACGATGTGGAGGACAGAAGAAGATACTGTTTCCTGACCTGGGGAGACCTGGCAGACTGTCGGTATATAATGCATGGAGGGAGATTGCAGGGGAGGTGTCAAGCACCCAATATATGTGAGGACCTGGCCTCTCAGGAGGGTGCTTGCCAGTCTGCACCAGACCCTTCCAGGGTGGTGATGAGTTGACCCCTCCTAGCTCTGGGGCGATGGGCTTCCTCCTCCTCCTCAGGTGGTACCGCTGGTTCGACCACCAGCGGCTGTCCCCTCATGATGGCCAGGTTGTGCAGCATGCAGCAGATCACAACGATTATGGAGACCCATTGAGGAGAGTACTGCTAGGTGCCACTAGAGCAGTCCAGGCACCGGAATCTCTACTTAAGGATGCCTATGCACTGCCCAATGACTCACCTGGTGCCACAATGAGCGTCATTGTATGCATGCTCTGGTGCTGTCCTGGGGGGTTCAGCAGTGGAGTGAGCAGCCAAGTGGACAGAGGATGTCCCTTGTCCCCAAGCAGCCAACCGCAATCCTGATTCGGGCCGGTGAAGACGGTGGGCACACTGGTCTGGCGCAGAATGAACAAATCATGGCTGCTGCCTCCCTTGCCCGCTGCGCCTCTGCACGGTGCTGATAGCGCGCCTTCTCCTGCGTGCCACCCTGCTTCTGACCAGGTGTACCAGGTGTCGCCCACCCAACACTCCTCCCATCCTCAGGGTGAACTCTGCTAAGCAGGTCTCTGCAGCCCACAAGCCTCCACTAAAGAGTCAGACCTGAAAGTTGTCCAAAAGTATGTGAAAACTTCTGAGCAGCACTCAGCAGGTTTAATGGAGCCAAAACAATTAATAAAACAATTTCAAAAGCAAAATACTGTGGATGATGGAATATGACAGTGTCCGATCAGTTTTTTCAATCGGCAGCCCAAACCCCGCATTAGCTGTCCTTTCGGGGATGGTGGATTTTGGCCCCATTGTGTTTATTTTAAAACAAAAATAGGATTGAATGCTTTAACTGGTTTATTTGCATTGCTTAAACAAGAGATTGCTTAGTAAATCATGTGTAGATTTCAAGAATAGCTACTAACTTACACTTTCACTTTGAGCATAGGGAATATGTTACATTTTTACATATGACCTTGACTACATTTGTTGATTGAATGTGGTGTTTGTACTCTATTGGTGGATTGTGGGTGGCGTAACAAGCTTGAATTGTGTAACAAGCTGTCAGTGAATGTGATTGGATTTCTTTGGTTGTTGATTATTGAGGTGATTTTTGTTTCATCCTGTATGTGCATTCGGGAAGGATGGTGAGTTTTTTTGTTACTATGCAAAAATCAGACAGTTTGTTAATGGATAAGGATAGCTGAGTTTATTTGCAAGAATATCTGGGTTTCTTTTATTCAGTCCTAGCTAGTGTTTAGTAAACATAGTGCACAGCTTGAGGGTCATACTTCAGCTGCAATGATGTCAAGCGTTAAGGACATATTGCCACTTCATTCTTGTGACTTCCTAGTCTTGGACATGAAGGGCCCAAGTTTCAAGCCGCGCCTAGAACGGCGCAGTCGCAACCTGGACGCCCGTTTTTCGCGCCACAAAGTGCGCCTAAAAAAAAACTTCCAGATTCTCCAGCTCCCTGCAGGTCCTCTGGCCCTCGGCGCAGCGCAGCAGGAGCTATAGGGGGCGGAGCCAGGTCCCTGCGCTGAAAACAGTGCCGGGACCTCTGCACATGCGCGCTACAGTGAGTGCGCATGTGCAGTAGCTCCAGGCGCCCAAAACTGGCCGAATGGGCTCACTGGGGCTGCATGAATAAGGATCCTCCCACGGCCAGCTCCTGCTTCTTCCCGACCCGACTCGACTCCCGCTTCCCGCCTCCGGATCGGACCCGACACCGACCCCCCGGACTGGACCCGACCCGACTCCCGCTTCCCCCCCCCGACCCCGACACCGACCCGACTCCCGCTTCCCCCCCCTCCCCCGACTGGACCCGACCTGACCTCCCTCCCCCCGACCTGACCTCCCTCTCCCTCTCCCTCCCTCCCCCCGAACCGACCTCCCTCCCACCACCCCCCCCCCCCCGACCCGCGTTCCCCCCGACCCAACCCAACGCCACCTACCTGTAAATCTGGTGCTGGGGACGGGCCCTGCCCGAAATCCCGGGCACGGCCCGTTCAGCCTCCCTCCCCCTTCTCCTTGCCTCCCTCCCCCCTTCTCCTTTGCACCCCCCCATCTCCTTTCCCCCCCCATCTCCTTTCCTCCCCCCCCATCTCCTTTCCTCCCCCCCCCATCTCCTTTCCCCCCCATCTCCTTTCCCCCCCCATCTCCTTTCCCCCGCCATCTCCTTCCCCCCCCATCTCCTTTCCCCCCCATCTCCTTTCCCCCCTTTCCCCCCCATCTCCTTTCCCCCCATCTCCTTTCCCCCCCCATCTCCTTTCCCCCCCCATCTCCTCCCCCCCCATCTCCTTCCCCCCCCCATCTCCTTCCCCCCCCCATCTCCTTTCCCCCCCCATCTCCTTTCCCCCCCCCATCTCCTTTCCCCCCCATCTCCTTCCCCCCCATCTCCTTTCCCCCCATCTCCTTTCCCCCCATCTCCTTTTCCCCCCATCTCCTTTCCCCCCCCATCTCCTTTCCCCCCATCTCCTTTCCCCCCATCTCCTTTCCCCCCCCATCTCCTTCCCCCCCCATCTCCTTCCCCCCCCATCTCCTTTCCCCCCCATCTCCTTTCCCCCCCATCTCCTTTCCCCCCCATCTCCTTTCCCCCCCATCTCCTTTCCCCCCCCATCTCCTTTTCCCCCCTCCCCATCTCCTTTTCCCCCCTCCCCATCTCCTTTTCCCCCCTCCCCATCTCCTTTTTCCCCCCCCATCTCCTTTCCCCCTCCCATCTCCTTTCCATCTCCTTTCCCCCCCCATCTCCTTTCCCCCCTTCTCCTCCCCCACTTCTCCCCCTCCCCCTCCCCTGGCTGTCAGAAACACAGACACTTGACAGAGTGAGAGACACACACAGACAGACCGAGAGATAGAGACACTGACAGAGACGCACTGGGTGGGGTAGGGTGGGGGGGTGGGGGGGGGAGGGGCATCCCAGCACGCTGTTGGAGGGCTCCCGGTGCTGCAGTCAGTAAGTAGAAAATGTTTTATTTATTGATTTAAAAAAATATATTTCTTCTTAATTTTTTTTGATTGATTTATTGGTTGATTTATTGATGTTTTTATCATTTATTATTGATGATGGCTCTTTATTTGTTAAACTGAAGTGTTTAATGTTTGTAAACTTCCCTTTTAAACCCCCCCCCCCCCATTCCCTACGCCTGATTTGTAGCCTGATTTGTAACCTACGCCTGATTTTCTAAAGTGTAGACAAGGTTTTTTCGAGCGTACAAAAATCTTCACTTACCCCAGTCTAAGTTAGTTTGGAGTAAGATTTCACTGACGAAACCTTGAAAACAGGCGTAAGTGGCCAGACATGCCCCCTTTTGGAAAAAAAAATTCTGTTCCAAAGTGAAACTGTTCTAACTGACTAGAACTGGAGCAAACTAAATGGCGAGAATTCCGATTTCTAAGATACTCCGTTCTACACCAGTTGCTCCTAAAAATCAGGAGCAAATCATGTCGAAACTTGGGGCCCTTGAGTCATATAAGCCATTGTAATTGGCTAGTATAAACTGTGACGGGCGTTGAAAGGCACTAACAACAGTTATGTTGATTTGATGTAAGCAAATGACTATAATAAAAAAAAAAATGACAACTAGAATGTGAGGCATGATTAGACTAGGATAGACGGGGCTGCAATTTTCCCATTGTTGAAATGTGAAGTGGCATAGAGTAAGTGATGCAGTAGATGACATCAAGGCATTTTCTAAAGTTTTGGATCAAAGTATAAATAGATTTAATTATATAGTGCAAACAACTGTCAAATTGTGAAGTACACTTTACGGTACAGTATGTGGTTCATATTAACAGGTTATGAGTCGGCAGCTTGTAACTATATCACCAGCTGAGATTGTTAATTGTAGTGATTTTCTATGAAAATGCTAAATTGAATTCTCAAATCAAATTTTCAATTGAAAGTAAACTTTAAGCTACAAAGCTTCAAGTTAGAAACATTTGGTGGAAGACACATACAAGTATTTTAGAGGGCAATCATCATATTAAGCAGTCTGTGTCAGCCATCCAAACTGTATTCTACTGACTCTAAATCGTGTAATCTGTTAATATGAACCATAGATTTGAATTTATTGTTTTATTTTTGGCTGTAATCCTGTATGTCGTCTTTTGGAACTGAGGTAGTAAATGCAATGGGAGTGCTTTTGAGCATGAATGCAACCAAAATGCCTCATCCTTTTAAGTTTGATTATGATTTTGTTCCAATCTGTGCTGAGCAACAAAGTAATAACCTTTTCAGCATGTTAATGGTTCTGACTTTGCCAGTGCTGTTATGACCAATTGCTCCAAACCAGGTAATGCCAACTTATGTGTGAAAGTCACCCACAATGGTGAATATCTGCGTTCCATGAGTTTTCGCAATCCAATCAGGAAGATCACTGTAGAACTGTGCATCTTCTCGCTGTTCTTATAGCAGAGTTTGATATATGGAATATTTCGATACATCAAGAGTCTAATCCAGTTCCTTAGTGTAAAATTATACTGATTTAATTTGTTTTTTGATCTATCAAAGCAACCCCTTTCATATTAATTTTGTGGCACCAGTCAGCTGCATTTGCTGACTTCTGTTCTTCAGGCTCTTGCACTCTACCATTTGCGCAAGCTGCTATACATTTACCTGCATTGTGTTTAATGTGTGCTAACACTCCTGGAGTAGGTGGCATTGTAGCCTCTCACATTGCCCTCCAGCAGTGAGTGCATTGCTCCTCTGTTCCTGGTGAGCGGGAGACCAGGAGTTAGACCGTTAATCTTATTCCTTTCTATGGCATGGGGTTGTCTTTTGAAGTTAGTGGGTCAGCAGTGTTTGAAACATTTGGTCTCAGTAATGTTTCCTTAGCACCAAATCTTTGTTGGCTATACTGGTCAGGGTATTAATGGCTGAATTACTTATGGCTCAATTTTGGCCAGGAGTTGCTCCATTTTCTTTTGGAGTAACTTGGTTTTTCTGGCGTAACTTTAAAAATCCCCATTTTCCGCAATCAATTTGCACCAGAGTAACTGAGTTAGATACGATTTTTTTAGGTTAGTTTTTTTTTCTCAAAAGGGGGCGTTACCAGCCACCTATGCCAGTTCTGCCCATTTAGGCAACTTTGGCCAGCTAATAGTTACTCCATTTCTACTTAGGCCAGCGTATGTGGCCACTTCAGAAAACCCTTGCGGAGAGTTAAAGAAAACAGCGCAGGTAGGTACTCGGAGGCCATTTGGCCTGGGATAGGGGCGGGAAGCGGAGAGGACCTGCCTGCACCTAAACCACCAAACCTTGCAAACAAAAAGTACTAAAAAGTCAATAAGAAATAAAAAAATTGAAGTAAGTCCTACCTTCATCTTCAAACTTGGCCCAGGAAGGCATTGCATGCCAGCCGGTGTGGGAGGCCACTCGGCCAGGGGAACTGATAGTGCTCCTGCCAGCCGGTGATTTCTATCAGTTCCCCTGGCCGTCCCTAGCCCTGGCCGAGTGGCCTCCCGGTGCGATCAATCTCTTAGTGCTCCTGCCTGCCAGTAATTTCTAAGAGATGGATCACACCGGGAGGCCACTCGACCAGGGCTAGGGGCAGGCAAGAGAACTGATAGTGCTCCTGCCTGCCACCCAGACTTTTCACCTCCACCAGAATGCCTGGGAGTCCAAGTGTTGATCACGCACTGTGCAAAGAACTTTGATAGCAGCCAAAAAGTTATCTTTTACCAGTTTGAACCCATGACCCCTCATCTTATATTTCCAATTTATTTTAAAGTAATATTCTGGATTTGCATTTTCTATTATTTATAATCTTGTATATCTTGCTAAGATCACCACCAAGTTGAAAAGCCTGTTTCTCAAGTGTTTCCTCACAGCTCAGACCCCTGACACTAAAGATCAACCTCATAACTCTTCTCTGCCCGCCCCTAGCCCAACAAAGGAGGCAGAATAAATGCAGAGAACTTTACCTGAAGGAGCCCAGCAACACAGGGAGGAAGAACATTGCCACGCTCTGAAACTGAGAGAGGCTTACTGTTGCAGACTCGCAGCGTTACTGCTCATGCGCGAACATCACCAGCGGACTCCACTGCGCATGTGCAGACGTACCGGCGCAGTTTTTGGTGCAGAACACTGGCTCCATCCCCGACTCAACTGGCCATGCTGCACAACTGCAGTGAAGAGGCCGGTCAGTGGCCAAAGTGGCAACAACATTTTTCGGCGCACCTCGGAATATAGATGACCAGTGCAACTCCAGTAAGTGCGCCGAAAAACGGGCTCAGCCAAAATTACGGCCTTTGATACTAGTCTTGACTATCTCATCCAGCTAATCTTCATTAAATAAAAACAAATACTATTGAGAGCACTCAACAAAGTAAGAAAGGCTTGCATTTATGTGAAGGTCAAGCAACATTTGTGAAGCAAGCAGACAAGGTAACATTTCAGGTGTAGACCCTCCATCAGATGGAAAGTTTATATCTGAAATGTTAACTTTCCAGTTCTTTCCTCAGATGCTGATTGAAAAAGAAATAAATAAAGACTTGCATTTATATAGCACCTTTCATGACCAATGGACATCCCAAAGTTGAATGTTTCCAGGATCTTCTGCTTTAGTTTCAGATTTCCAACATCTGTGTTTTTTGTTGAGCTCCTCTTCCTTGCAAGTGCAAATTGTATTCGTTAAGACAGCAGATCCGAGGTATTTAATGAAGTCAGTGAAGTGTTTATTTGCGGTGATTTATTTCTATGTCTGCACTATCGGGATTATTGTTATTGCCACAGTGTGAGACTCATTTAAAGTACATTAATATTCTCATCACTTCACAGACCACAGTAACCTTTATGCGTTCCACCTTTGTTTGTATGGACCTTTTCCAGATCACGGTGCATTCTGGCTCTATATCCCAGTTTCCATCACCGTTTCTCACATTTTCTCCGTATGAATGCTGTGTCCTTAGTCTCAAGATAGATCTCAAAAGGTTGCTACTTCCATCTCCTTTACCCCCACATCCTTCATCCTGTTCTATCATTTGCAAAAAATAAAGCTCATGATTGCTTTAGAATGCAAAGTTTTACAAATGACTCATTAGAAAACAGTTTTGCACTAATCTTTGTCTCTGCAGCATCAGATTTTAAATTGATGTATCTTTTAAGTAAATAAATCATTCTCATACTACAAAACTAATACTTTGTAGCATGGTTTATGGAAAAATTAGCTATGTGTTGTTGGACTACAAATGCATTCTGTTCATGGGTTTTCTGGTCTGGCAACAATTGATTTGTTTTTGTTACACCAATAGTTCTAGTTAATTTAAGTATCCTACGTGAAAAGTAAAAACTTCAAGAAATATTGCAACTAATACAACAAAACCGCTGAATTTCTGTTCTCGTTGGATGGTTTTCAGTTTCTTCTGACTTGTGCAAGCTTCAGTTCTGAGTCCCATACTTAAACTTTGTGCTGTGTCTCAGCTTCTGTATATTTAACTAGTAAATAAATCTAGCCAAATCTGGAGATGTATTATTTTCCATCTTTCAGAAGCGATAGTGGAACATGGGAAGAAACCTTATCTGGGGAAATAATGTTTGGTCAAGTCAAAAAGACAGGGCGATCTTCCCTAGTGGATAGACCCATCCTGTGGTCAGAATAGATCTTCACGGGAAGACTCCAAAAGTAATAAGAACATAACATAAGAATTTGGAGCAGGAGTTGGCCTACGGCCCCTTGAGCCTGTTCCGCCATTCAACAAGATCATGGCTGATCTTTGACCTCAACTTCACTTTCTTGCCCAATCCCCATATCCTTTGATTCCCCTAGAGTCCAAAAATCTGTATCTATCAACTTTGAATATGCTCAAAGACTTGGCATCCACAGCCATTTGGGATAGAGAATTCTAAAGATTCACAACTCTCAGTGATGAAATTTCTCCTCATAATTAGTCCTAAATGATCAACCCCTTATCCTGAGACTATGCCCCCTAGTTCTAGACGCTCCAGCCAGGGGAAACAACCTTTCAGCATCTACCCTGTCAATCCTCCTCTGAATCTTGTATTTTTCCATGAGATCACCTCTCATTCTTCTAAACTCCAGAGAGTATAGGCCCAATCTCCCCTCATAGGACAACCCTTTCATCCCAGGGATCAAGCTAGTGAACCTTTGTTGCACTGTCTTTAAGGCAAGTATGTTCTTCCTCAGATAAGGAGACCAAAACTGTGCACAGTACTCTAGGGGTGGTCTCACCAAAGCCCTGTACAATTGTAGTAAGATTTCCTTACTTTTGTATTCCAACCCCCTGGCAATAAAGGCCAACATGCCTTCCAAATTGCTTGTTGTACCTGCATGCTAACTTTGTGTTTCCTGTGCGAGGACACCTAAATCTCTCTAAACACCAACATTTAATAGTTTCTCACCAGTTTAAAAAAAAAAATTGTTCTGTTTTTCTATTCTTCCTACCAAAATGAATAACCTCACATTTCCCCACAATATACTCCATCTGCCACCTTATTGCCCACTCACTTAACCTGTCTATATCCCTTTTGTAGGCTCTGTGTCCTCACAGCTTACTTTCCCACCTAGCTTTATATTGTCAATAAACCTTGGATACATTGCACTCGGTCCCTTCTAAATTGTAAATAGTTGAGGCCCAAGCACTGATCCTTGCAGCACCCCACTAGTTAAAGTCTGCCAACCAGAAAATGGCCCACTTATCCCTACTCTGTTTTCTGTCTGTTAACCAATCCTTTATCCATGCTAATATTTTACCACAACCCCATGGGCACTTATCTTGCATAGCAACCTTACCGAATACCTTTTGGAAATCCAAATATACTACATCCATTGGTTCCCCTTTATGTGCCCTGCTAGTCACAGCCTCAAAAAAACTCTAAATTTGTTAAACACAATTTCCCTTTCATAAAACCATGTTGACACTGCCTAAATCATATGATTTTCTAAGTGCCCTGTGACCACTTCCTTAATAATGGATTTTGGCATTTTCCCAATGATTGTCTGGCTAACTGGTCTGAAGTTCCCTATTTACTCTCTTCCTCCTTTCTTGAATAGTGGGGTTACATTTGCTATCTTCCAATCTGCTGGGAACGTTCTGGAATCTAGGGAATTTTGGAAGATCACAACCAATGTATCCACTATCTATGTAGCCAACTGAGAACCTGCAACTTGTACCGGACTTCAGAAAAGCAAACTTCTCCAAAATGACAAGTGATTTGGAATGGATAAATTGGCTAACCCTCCTTGGTGGTGATGAGACCGATGTTGAATATAAATGGAAAGTTTTAAATTGTGGAAAACAAACATGTACCCAAAATCAAAAGAAGGAAATGTGCTAAGAAAAAGCCAAGGTGGCTGACTGGCTATGTACAAAGACAAATAAGATGTAAACAGAAATGTTTCTATAAATTAAAAACATTTAATACTCAAACAGGGTTGAATACAAGGAACGACTAAAGAAAACGAAGGCTGCTATTAGATCAGCAAAAAGGCTAATGGAAAAAAGGATTGTAGACAACTGTGGCAGTAATGGGAAGAGCTTTTTTAAGCTATGTGAAGAGTCAGAGAACTATGAAAGATGGTAGGTGTTAAAGGACAGGTTACAATAGACTCACTAGGTACGGCGGAAATATTAAATGAGTACTTTGCATCAGTCTTCACCCTTAAGATGATGTTTGAATATTAGAATTTAATAATACTAGTTTTGTTAGTACCTGTAACATTAATATGGATAAACATATTGTTTTAGAACGAATTAAGAACTTGAAAATAGATAGAACAGCTGGGCCAGATGCTATCCACCCGAGGATCCTCCAGGAGATGGGACATGTGCTGTGCGAGCCCTGGCCTCTATGTTTAATAGCTCACTGCACTCTAGAATGGTTCCTACAGATTGGAAGGAGGCTAATGTAGTCCCCATTTTTTAAAAACGGTGACGAGACAGATTCGGGTAACTATAAGCCCATCAGTTTAACATCAGTAATCGGCAAGATGCTTGAAGGAATAATGTATGAATACTTGGATAGGGAGGGACATATTAGAGCCCCTGGTTTTAGTGGAAATATATTGGGCCCAAGTTTCCACACGATAAAAAACGGGTGCCCCTCCGAGCTGGGCGCCCGTTTTTCGCGCCTAAAATGGCGCCGGAACAAAACCTCGCGATTCTGGAGCGTTCTGCAGCTCCTTGTCTGTTTGGCGCAGTGCCCAGGGGGGCGGAGCCTACACTCACGCCGATTTTGTAAGTGGGAGGGGGCGGGTACTATTTAAATTAGTTTTTTTCCTGCCGGCAACGCTGCGCGTGCGCGTTGGAGCGTTCGCGCAGTGTGAAGGAAACATTGGCACTCGGCCATTTTTGTAGTTCTTTGTAGCTGTTTAGTTTTTGAACATTTTTTAATAAAAGCACATTGCCATCAGCACATCAGCACTGAGAAGGCTGCAGGAAGCCTCAGAAAGTTGAGGCAGCCGTTTCCCGACGACCTCCCCCTTTTGCCGTCGGGAAATGGCTCCTCAATTTCTGAGGCTTCCTGCAGCCTTCTGTTTCCTTCCTTCCCTCCCTCCCTCCCGCCGTCTGGAACGACTTCCTCCCCCCCCCCCCCGCTGCGTTCGTTCGGTCGGGCCCGCACCCCGCCCCCCCCCCCCCTTCGCCCGCCCGGAACGGCTCTCCCCCCCCCCCCCCTGCGTTCGGTCCCTCCCCCGCCGTCTGGAACGGCTTCCTCCTCCGCCCCCCCACCCCGGTTCAGTCGGCGGTCGGTTCCTTCCCCCCCCCCCCCCCTCCCCCCGCGTTCGGTCGGTCGGTTCCCTCCCTCCCGCCGTCTGGAACGGCTTCCTCCCACCCCCCCCCACCCCGTGTTCGGTCGGCGGTCAGTTCCCTCCCGCCCGCCGTCTGGAATGGCTTCCTCCTCCGACCCCCCACCCCGGTTCAGTCGGCGGTCGGTTCCTTCCCCCCCCCCCCCCCCCCTCCCCCCGCGTTCGGTCGGTCGGTTCCCTCCCTCCCGCCGTCTTGAACGGCTTCCTCCCTCCCGCCGCCTGGAACGGCTTCCTCCCTTTTCCCCCCCTCCCGCGTTCGGCCGGTCGGTCCCCTCCTGCCTGCCTGCCGGCCGTCTGGAACAGCTTCCTTCCCCCCGCGTTCGGGAACGGCTGCCTCGTTTTGTGAGGCTTGCTGCAGAATTCTCCCTGGCTGAAGCACTTTCACACAGGTAGGAAGATGGTTTATTTAATCTTTTCTTTGCTTATAAATTTATTCAGGTTGGATTTATTTGTATAATATTTGTATAAGTATAAATAAGGATTTATTGTAGAATTTAATGACTTCCCTTTCTCCCCCCCCCACCTCGTTCTGGACGCCTAATTTGTAACCTGCGCCTGATTTTTTAATGTGTAGAAGAGGTTTTTTCAGTTCTACAAAAATCTTCACTTGCTCCATTCTACTTTAGTTTGGAGTACGTTTTCACTGTGGAAACTTTCAAATCAGGCGTCAGTGGCCGGACACGCCCCTTTTGAAGAAAAAATTCTGTTCCAAAGTGGAACTGTTCTACATGACTAGAACTGCAGAAAAAAAAATGTGGAGAATTGCGATTTCTAAGATAGTCCGTTCTCCACCAGTTGCTCCTAAAAATCAGGCGCAAATCATGTGGAAACTTGGACCCATTGAGTTGGATTCAGAACTAGCTGGCAGGATGCAGGCAAAATGTAGTTATAGATGGTTTTGGATCTTTTTGGAGACCAGTCACCAGTGACATCCCACAGGGATCAGTATTGGGACCGTTGCTTTTTACTATTTTTATCAATGATCTGGATTTTGGGGTTGGGGACACAATTTGCAGATACCAAGATGTGTGCGAGTGTTAGATCTTAATGTGTTGGGAGATTGGGCACAAGACTGGAAAATGAGGTATAACTTGGGTAAATGCAGTGTTATGCATGTGGGCAGGGCAAATGCTCAACTTTCATACACCCTCCAGGGAAAGGCATTAAAGATGGTAGAGATAGAAAGAGATTTGTGCATTCTAATGCATACATCCTTAAAGGTACATGAGCAATGCTGTGCAGCGATAGCTAGAGCAAATCGGTTGTTGGGGTGTATCCATAGGACAATTGAGTGTAAGAGGAGGTGTACTGTTCTGTCATTGGATAAGACCTTCGTCAGGTCGCACTTGGAATACTGTGTTCAGTTTTGGTCTCCTCACATGGTGAATCATATTCAGGCTCTGGAAAGGGTGCAGAAGAGGGCCACGAGACTAATTCCAAGTCTAAAGTGTTATATACGTAAACCTGTAAATACCTTGTTTAACCACCAGAGGACTCATCCCCTGGAGTCCCAAGGGATTCCACAATCCCTTGGGAGCACCTGTACTTAAGAAGGCCTCACAGGCTGGAGAGGCTCTCTGAGACCTGCAATAAAAGACTACGGTGACACTCTACTTTGAGCTCACAATATCTGGTCAGACTCTTTATTCAATACTTAACATTATGCATCTTGGTTATCAAGATATGCTAAAAGAGTTGGGACTCTTTACCTTAGAGCAGTGTAGATTTAAGGGGGATCTGATTGAGGTTTGTAAGGTAATGAAGGGAATAAACGGTGTTCCAGCTGACAGTTTTTTTTCAATTAAATAGGTTAGGTAGGACCAGGGGTCACAAATTGAAGTTGTATAGGGCTAGATCTAGGTTAGACATCAAGAGGTGGTTCTTTTCCCAGAGAATAGTAGACCTCTGGAACAGGCTGCTGTTTCATGTGGTGGATGCAGACTCACTGAATTCCTTTAAGCAAAAGCTGGATTTGTTTCTGGCTGCGGCGGAGATCACCTATTACAGAAGGTAGGTACTTAAGGGAATTCAAGGCCAAAGTGATCTCCTGGACTAGTTTCGATCACCTAGATGGGTCAGAGAGGAATTTCCCAAATGGTTTTCCCCCAACTAGGCTTGGATTTTTAAATAAATTTTTGCCTCTCCCAGGAGATCACATGGTTTCGGGCGTTGTGGAGTGTATATGTTATGATACACAAGGTATCGCAATTGTGTGGGACAGGCTCAATGGACCAGGTGGTCTTTACCTGTCTCATTGTTCGTATGTTTGTAACTCTTTTAGAACCCTAGTATATAGGCCAGCAGGCCCAGGGGATTTGTCGGCTTTTAGTCCCATTAGTTTCTCAAGTACTTTTTCTTTACTAATCTTAATTACTTTAAGTTCCTCACTTTCATTACTCCCTTAGTTCCCCACTATTTTTGGTATGCTTTTTTCATCTTCTACTGTGAAGACAGCAACAAAGTATTTGTTTAAATCTCTGCCATTTCCTTATTCCCCATTATAATCTCTCCTGTCTCAGCCTCTCAGAGACCAACACTTACTTTTGCTGCTCTCTTCCTTTTTACAAACTTGTAGAAGCTCTTACAATCTGTTTTTTCTATTTCTTGCTAGTTTACTCTCATATTCTATTTTCTCCCTTTTAATCAATTTTTTGGTCATTTTTTGGTTTCTAAAGCCCCAATCATGCTTTATGTACTCAGGCTTAGTACTATTCTTTGCACCATTATAAGCCCAATACGATCCTTAACTTCTTGAATTAGCCACAGATGGATCACTTTTTCCGTGGAGTTTTTATTTCTCAATGGAATATATATTCATTGAGAATTTTGGAATATTTCTTTCAATATTTACCATTGTGTATCGACCGTCATACCTTTTAATCTAAATTCCCAATCTATCTTGGCCAACTTGCCCCTCATACCTATGGCTTTATTTAAATTTAAGACTCGTGCTTCATACTTAATTCTTGAAAAATGGTAAACAGAATACATTTCAAAGCCTCAAAAATTTACATTATTTTTATTCATTCACGGATGTGGGAAAGCCAACATTTATTGCTGATCCCTAATTGCTCTTGAGAAGGTGTTGGTGCGTAGCCGCCTTGACAACTGAGTGGCTTACTAGACCATTTCAGAGGGCAGTTAAGAGCCAACCACATTTCTGTGGCTCTGGAGGCATATATAGGCCAGACCAGTTAAGGACGGCAGATTTCTTTCCCTAAAGGACATTCGTGAACCAGATGGGTTTTTACGACAATCCGGTGGTTACATGGTAATGGCTTTTTTTTAAATTCCATGTTTATTTAATTAACTGAGTTTAAATTCCCCAGCTGTCATGGTGGGATTTGAACTTGTGCCTCTGGATCTTTAGTCCAAGCCTCTGGATTACAAGTCCTGTAACATAACCGCTATGCTTCCATTCCCATCCTATAATGCAGGGTGTTGCAGGAAATATTCTGGTTCTAACAAAGGTCTTCATGTGCTGGTGCTTAATATGGTAAGATCATAGATATAAGAAGTTGGTGGCTTCTCAATTCCCCAGGTAACTAAACAGGGTTATTAATATATTCTAACAATATAAAAAAAACTCTGGTGTGTAGTAACTGGGACGAATAATTTTCTGTTGGTCCTTGTGTATGATTACTTAAAACAAAATAGAAAGCAGAATAGAGCACCTTCCAATGTTCAGTTAGATGCGGACAATTCTTAGAATCATAGAAATTTATGGCACAGAAGGAAGCCATTTGGTCCATCGCGTCTGTGCTGGCTGAAGAAGAGCTATCCAGCCGAATCCCACTTTCCGGCTCTTGGTCCGTAGCTTTGCAGGTTGCAGCATTTCAAGTGCATATCCTAGCACTTTTTAAATGCAATGAGAGTTTCTGCATCTACCACACTTTCAGGCAGTGAGCTCCAGAGCCCTACCATCCTCTGGGTGATAAAAGTTCTCGTCAACTTCCCTCTAATCCTACCAATTACTTCAAATTCTTATGAACACACGAGCTGAGTAATGATGCATAGTATTTCCCTTTATCTTTTTAAACTGTGTGTGTGTGTGTATGTATGTATGTGTGTGTGTGTGTCTCTCGTTTCCATGGATAGCTCTCCCATGTAGAGAAATGTACCTGCTTGAAGACTTCCTCTTACAATGGCATGCTTTTTTTTAGAAAAGTATCAGAAGGCACTTGCATCCAGATGAATCCTGTTGTGCTACATAATATGCAAGGGTTGGAGTGGGGGTAGGGTGCTGTGTGTTCCGCAGCGAATTCAATCAGTTGAACAGCTATAATCCAACTGGCCATAGATGCCACAGGACCTTGGCATCATGGTTTCCCTCTCCTAGATACTGCAGGTGTTATTCTTCCATTCAGGTTTTCATACTTTTCACGATCTCGACTTTTATCTTTTGCCTTAAGTGTTTTGTATCCTTCACAGTTAGAAGCATAGAAAATAGGTGCAGGAGCAGGCCATTTGGCCCTTCGAGCCTGCACCACCATTCAATATGATCATGGCTGATCATTCAACTTCAGTACCCCAATCCCGCCTTCTCTCCATACCCCCTGATCCCCTTAGCCGTAAGGGCCACATCTAACTCCTTTTTGACTATATCCAACGAATATCCAACGAACTGGACTCGACAGCTTTCTGTGGTAGAGAATTCCACAGGTTCATCACTCTCTGGATGAAAAAGTTTCTCCTCATCTCAATCATATATGGCTTACCCCTTATCCTTAGACTGTGACCCCTGGTTCTGGACTGCCCCTTCAGGAACATGTAACCTGTCCAGTCCCGTCATCATTTTATATGTTTCTATGAGATCCCCTCTCATTCTTCTTAATTCCAGTAAGGGTAATGAGCCAAGTCGATCCAGTCTTTCTTCATATGTCAGTCCTGCCATCTCGGGAATTAATCTGGTGAACCTTCGCTGCACTCCCTCAATAGCAAGCACGTCCTTCCTCAGATTAGGAGACCAAAACTGCACACAACACTCAAGGTGTGGTCTCACCAAGGACCTGTACAACTGCAGTAAGACACCTCTCTGCTCCTATACTCAAATCCTCTCGTTGTGAAGGCCAGCATGCCATTTGCTTTCTTTACTGCCTGCTGTACCTGCATGCCGACCTTCAGTGACTGATGTATCATGACACCCAGGTCTCGTTGCACCTCCCCTTTTACTAATCTGTCACCATTCAGATAATCTGCCTTCCTGTTTTTGCCACCAAAGTGGATAACATCACATTTATCCACATTATACTGCATCTGCCATGCATTTGCCCATTCATCTAACCTGTCCAAGTCACCCTGCAGCCTCTTAGCATCCTCCTCACAGCTCACACAGTCACCCAGCTTAGTGTCATCTGCAAACTTGGATATATTACATTCAATTCCTTCGTCTAAATCATTAATGTATATTGTAAATAGCTGGGGTCCCAGCACTGAACCTTGCGGCACCCCATTAGTCACTGCCTGCCATTCTGAAAAGGACCCGTTTATTCCCACTCTTTGCTTCCTGTCTGCCAACCAGTTCTCTATCCACGTCAATACATTACCCCCAATACCATGTGCCTTAATTTTGCACATTAATCTCTTGTGTGGGACCTTGTCAAAAGCCTTTTGAAAGTCCAAATACACCACATCTACTGGTTCTCTCTTATCCACTCTGCTAGTTACATCCTCAAAAAAACTCTAGAAGATTTGTCAAGCATGATTTCTCTTTCATAAATCCATGCTGACTTGGACCGATCCTGTCACTGCTTTCCAAACGTGTTGCTATTTCATCTTTAATAATTGATTCCAGCATTTTCCCCACCACCGATGTCAGGCGAACCGGTCTATAATTCCGTGTTTTCTCTCCCTCCTTTTTTAAAAAGTGAGGTTACATTAGCTACCCACCAATCCATAGGAACTGATCCAGAGTCCATGGAATTTTGGCAAATGACCACCAATGCATCTACTATTTCTAGGGCCACTTCCTTAAGTACTCTGCGATGCAGACTATCAGGCCCTGAGGATTTATCGGCCTTCAGTCCCATCAATTTCCCCAACACCATTTCCTGACTAATAAGGATTTCCTTCAGTTCCTCCTTCTTGCTAGATCCTCAGTCCCTTAGTATTTTCGGGAGGTTATTCGTCTCTTTCTTAGTGAAGACAGAACCGAAGTATTTGTTCAATTGGTCTGCCATTTCCTTGTTCCCCATTATGAATTCACCTGATTCTGACTGCAAGGGACAGACATTAGTCTTTACTAATCTTTTTTTCTTCACATATCTATAGAAGCTTTTGCAGTCAGTTTTTATATTCCCTGCAAGCTTCCACTCATACTCTATTTTCCCCCTCCTAATTAAACCCTTAGTCCTTCTCTGCTGAATTCTAAATTTCTCCCAGTCCTCAGGTTTGCTGCTTTTTCTGGTCAATGTATATGCCTCTTCCTTGGATTTAACACTATCCCTAATTTCCCTTGTTGGCCACGGTTGAGCCACCTTTCCTGTTTTATTTTTACACCAGACAGGGATGTACAATAGTTGTAATTCATCCATGTGATCTTTAAAGTCTGCCATTGCCTATCCACCATCAACTCTTTAAGTATCATTCGCCAATCTATCCTAGCCAAAATCACGTCTCATACCATCGAAGTTTCCTTTCTTTAAGTTCAGGACCCTAATCTCTGAATTAAGTGTGTTGCTCTCTATCTTAATGAAGAATTCTACCAAATTATGGTCACTCTTCCCCAAGGGGCCACGCACAACCAGATTGCTAATTAATCCCCTCTCGTTACACAAGACCCAGTCTAGGATGGCCTGCTCTCTAGTTGGTTCCTCGACATATTGGTCTAGAAAACCATCCCTTATACACTCCAGGAAATCCTCCTCCACAGCATTGCTACCAGTTTGGTTAGCCCAATCTATATGTAGGTTAAAGTCACCCAAGATAACTGCCGTACCCTTATTGCACGCATCCCTAATTTCCTGTTTGATGCTATCCCCAACCTCACTACTACTGTTTGGTCTGTACACAACTCCCACTAACATTTTCTGCCCTTTGGTTTTCGCAGCTCTACCCATATAGATTCCACATCATCCAAGCTAATGTCCTTCCTTACTATTGCGTTAATCTCCTCTTTAACCAGTAATGCTACCCCACCTCCTTTTCCTTCCTGTCTTTCCTTCCTGAATATTGAATACCCCTAGATGTTGAGTTCCCAGCCTTGGTTACCTGGAGCCATGTCTCCGTAATCCCAATTACATCATATCCATTAACCGCTATCTGCGCAGTTAGTTCGTCCACCTTATTACGAATGCTCCTCGCATTGAGACTCAGAGCCTTCAGGCTTGTTTTTTTAACACTCTTTGACCTTTTAGAATTATGTTGTATTGTGGCCCTTTTTGATCTTTGCCCTTGATTTCTCTGCCCTCCACTCTTGCTTTTCTCCTTTCTACCTTTTGCTTCTGCCCCCTTTTTACTTCCCTCTGCCTCCCTGCATAGGTTCCCATCCCCCTGCCATATTAGTGTAACCCCTCCCCAACAGCACTAGCAAATACTCTGCCGAGATCATAGGTTCTGGTCCTGCCCAGGTGCAGACAGTCCGATCCCACCTCTCCCAGAACCCCCAGAGAGTAACTGACAATTTTGTCTGTTGGAGAGAGAAAACAGTACAGACCTCTATAAGGAAGTGATTGAAACCATCTGGCAGTGGAAAATTTGCCACATGTTGGCAAAGCCTGAAACGGAATCCAACTTTTTGTGGTAGCTGTATTTCAATGTTTTGGTCATGTACAGTCTGGTTTATGCTTTAAAATCCAATTCCATCAGAGAAAAAGCAATCGCTAGATTGGGTTTCCATTCATCAACAGCTGGTTCAGTAAAGGATCTCAATCTTAACTAGCCCGCCGTACAAATTTCTAACTCAACTTTTCTACAAGTAACATCTCGCCTCATCTGACCCCTTTAAGTCTGTGACCTTGTGTGATTTGACATTCCTGACAATGCAGAATGATACATAGCAGTCATTTATGTATTTGGCAAAAGTAGAAATGAATTTTGATTTGACACAAAAATACTAATATTGAATCTTTACATCAGCACTGCAAAACCAAATGAAATTTAGTGAATCATTTGTATCATATGTAAGACATTGGGCCTGAGGAATGTGTCAATTGCTGCTCGCAGGGAGAGATTCCAGTGCAAAGTAAAAAGGATATTCAAGAGTTGTAGCTATAACCTGGCCTAACTACAAACTTGTATCCTTAGAAAGTGAACACAAAAAGTAATAGTCTCACATTCACCAAAGAGCTCAACCCATACTCAAGAGACCTGAGCACTTAATCTAGGCTGGCAGTTCTATGCAATACTGAGGGATTGCTGCTTTGTCAGAGGTGCTGTCTTTGAGATCCTGTCTGCTCTCAAGTGAACATAAAAGATCCCGTAGCCTTATTTGAAGAGCAGGGGGAGTTTTGCTGATGTCCTGGCCAATGTTTAGCACTCAACCAACATCATTATCTGGTCATTATTACATTGCTGTTTGTGGAACCTTGCTGTGCGGAAAATCTCCGCTGCATCTCCTACATTTCAAAAGTACTTCATTGACTATGTAAAGCGTATTGGGACATCCTGAGGTTCTGAAAGATGCTATATAATTGCAAGTTCTTTCCATCTTTCATTGTTGTCTGTGTATCGTAATAAATTCTCCTCAAAAGAACTTCATATTATTTTCCTGTGGATCAGGTAAGGCTCTAAACTCGACCAAATATTTCCTAGAAAGGTGGTATTGCTACAGAGAAGAAAAAAAGCAAACCTGTACCACAAGAAATGAAGATTCTTGGCATATGGGACATGAACAAGGGAAGTCATCATTGGGTAAATTCAGTTTGCTGTTGAAGGGGTCAGGTGCCCTCCAAACATCTACATGGGATTTCTTCATTTTGGTGGATTTAACAATAGCGAACTATTCTTTTGCACTATAGCTTGACTCTGAGGGAAGCAAGTAAAACATTTAAATCTCTTCACATTAAAATAAATGTTAAGTTCAATTTCAGTAAATAGTTAAGTTTTGCTTCCATGGTACCTGACTTGCCAATTACTTTCTCATGTACAGGGTACTGGGTGGCCGTTCCTGTTGTATTAAAGTGCAACATTCTTGTGTGTAACTGCTGCATACAACAGCGTATCTGTGTTATGAAAGACATTTATTTTCTGTGGTTTTGTTTACTGGTTGGATGTTTGGAGGCTATGAAAGGCTTTTCTTTGCTTTCTTTCTGATGGATGGCCGTTCTCCAATTGTCTGACTTGCGGCATTAGTTCCCATTACAAATTGCAATTGTTGCTGTGGAAAATGTTATTCTATTAAACAAGAGGTTCAAAATGTTACACTTTTGTAGTGGTTTATGAGGTATATTGGTCTCCATCAAAAGCAATTTAATTCTAAATGATCAGTGTCTAATCCTCTAATATCTGATGTACCATTGAAGGGGCTCGTAATTAAGTTTTTCTTTTCTCTTTTTCTTCTGCCTCCCCCACCCCTCCAATGAGAGGAAAAAACAAAAAGAGGTGGGGTGAAGAAGACAAAAGCAAAATACTGCGGATGCTGGAAGAAGATCTGTTTTGTAAATGAAAAGTCTCAAACATTTGCACAAAAATATGAACTAATCCTTGATGTTTTCTTGCTGTTTCAAATATATAACAAAGGTTTTAAATATTTTCAAACCCACTGAAGGTTTAATAATGTTCTTTTGTATTTTCAAAAAAAGTAATTGTTCAGTGATGTGCCTTGACAAGGTAGAGAGAAGGATCAAAGGTTTCCTAGCAACTAATGCCAAGAGCGATGTAAAGCTAGATTTAGCTTCTCATTGTGTTAGCAATGTTGGTCTGTATCATAACAGAGCTGTACAGCAGTAAGCATGATAAATGTAGTGCTGGAAAAAAATAGAGGTCAAATGTGGGAATTTGAGTTTTTTTGTGACAACAGAACAAAGATTGCCTCTAAGAACTAATGTTTAATATTCATGTAGTATGACAATCGGCTGTTTTGCTTTGAGTTAGATTATGAACTGCAAATATGAACAGCATGATAGCTTTCTGAATTGTGTGTAAAGTATGTAGATCTTCAATATACAAAGTGAACATGGCGAAGTTTGGCTCTAAAAATGTTAACACTGCAGTCCTGGTTACCAAAAAAGGTCAGCTTCTGCAGACTTTAGGATTGCCACAATAGTCCGCGTTAGATTTGGCTGCTTGCCAAATAGCTTTTGGAGATCTCTAAATGGAATAGTCTCTCAAAACTCTCCTTAGAAGTTGCAAACAGTGTGCTGTTGTGGATTCGTCTATTAATGTGAGCCATACATTGTGCTCATTAGCAAGGTTGCAATGCTCACTGAGTAAATGTACTATCACATCGTCATCGTCATCGTCATCGTCAAGGATGATTTGCTTCCACGCCAAAAAGGGATGAGTTCACAGGTGTTTGTCTCAATGAAGGACCTAATTTTCCAGGTCCCGAACTACATGTTGAAGGGTGGAAGACGTGTGACGCGTCACACACACACACGCGCGCGCATCACGTCACACGCACAGCAATACAGATCGGAAGATCCATGATACAGTTGCAGCCTCTGCTGACCCGAGAGGTGGCAGAAAATATGGGCGTGGGGTAAGCAGGCCACCGCTGTACCGGGGTTTGGGGATGTAATTATAATTATACCAAGGATTAAAAAATGTCACGTGCAGCCTATTCTCCATACTGGAATAACAATGTTAAATTGGGACCTTTGCAAACGGTGCTGAGTGCTCCTGCAGACAGGTTCAATTACAGGAAACAAGGATCATAGGGCTCCATTTTGGCCAGGAGTTGCTCCGTTTTTTTTGGAGTAGGCTGCTTTTTCTGGCGTAACTTAAAAATCCTCAGTTTCCCAATCAATTTGCACCAGCATAACTCACTTAGTTACGTTTTTTTTAGGTTATTTTTTTTTCTCAAAAGGGGGCATTACCAGCCACCACCTCCAGTTTTGGCCATTTAGGCAACTTTGGCCAGCTAATAGTTACTCCATTTCTACTTAGGCCAGCGTATGTGGCCACTTCAGAAAACCCTTGTGGAGAGATAAAGAAATCGGTGCAGGTAGGTACATCGGAGGCCATTTGGTCTGAGATAGGGGCGGGAAGCGGAGAGGACCTGAACCAACCAAGCCTTACCCTAAGCAATGTTTGCAAACAAAAACTATGAACAATTCTATAAGAAATAAAAAATTAAAGTCCTACCTTCATCTTCAAACTGCAATTCACCTTTCTGCACTCCGCCCAGGAAGGCAGCGGGCCGGTGCGGGAAGCCATTCAGCCTGGGCTAGGGACGGGTCAACGCACCGGGAGGCCACTTGGCCTGGGCTAGGAATGGAAGCAAGTGAACTGGCCGGCATCGGGATTTAACGGAGAAGCTGCAAGCAAATGAACGTGGAGGCTGGGGGGGGAGAGCGGGGGAGCTGGCAAGCATCGAGGGCCACAGAGGAAGAGGCTGCAATTCAACGGAGAGGCTGGGAGGGGTGGAGGGAGAGAGGTCACAAGATTTAACGGGAGGGGGAGGAGGAGGGACAGAGAGGTCAGAAGACACAAGGGGGGGTTAGGGAGAGAGGAGAGGACAAAAGACCTTTGGGTGTGGAGTACAAATCAAACTGGGAAGGTGGCTCAACCGTGGCTAACAAGGGAAATTAAGGATAGTGTTAAATCTAAGGAAGAGGCATACAAATTGGCCCCAAAAAAGCAGCAAACCTGAGGACTGGGAGAAATTTAGAATTCAGCAGAGGAGGACAAAGGGTTTAATTAGGAAGGGGAAAATAGAGTATGAGAGGAAGCTTGCCAGGAACATAAAAGCTGACTGCAAAAGCTTCTATAGATATGTGAAGAGAAAAAGATTAGTGAAGACAAACTTGGGTCCCTTGCAGTCAAATTCAGGTGAATTTATAATGGGGAACAAAGAAATGGCAGTTGAACAAATACTTTGGTTCTGTCTTCACGAAGGAAGACACAAATAATCTTCCGGAAATACTAGGGGACCGAGGGTCGAGAGAGAAGGAGGAACTGAAGGAAATCCTTATTAAGCGGGAAATTGTGTTAGGGAAATTGATGGGATGGGATAAATCTCCAGGACCTGATAGTCTGTATCCCAGAGTACTTAAGGAAGTGACCCTAGAAATAGTGGATGCATTGGTAATCATTTTCCAACAGTCGATCGACTGGATCAGTTCCTATGGACTGGAGGGCAGCTAATGTAAAATCACTTTTTAAAAAAGGAGGGAGAGAGAAAACGGGTAATTATAGACCGGTTAGCCTGACATCAGTAGTGGAGAAAATGTTGGAATCAATTATTAAAGATGAAATAGCAGCGCATTTGGAAAGCAGTGACAGGATCGGTCCAAGTCAGCATGGATTTATGAAAGTGAAATCATGCTTGACAAATCTTCTGGAATTCTTTGAGGATCTAACTAGTAGAGTGGACAAGGGAGAACCAGTGGATGTGGTGTATTTGGACTTTCAAAAGGCTTTTGACAAGGTCCCACACAAGAGATTGGTGTGCAAAATTAAAACACATGGTATTGGGGGTAATGTACTGATGTGGATAGAGAACTGGTTGACAGACAGGAAGCAGAGAGTCAGGATAACAGGTCCTTTTCAGAATGGCAGGCAGTGACTAGTGGGGTGCCGCAGGGCTTGGTGCTGGGACCCCAGCTCTTTACATAAGAACATAAGAATTAGGAACAGGAGTAGGCCATCGAGCCCCTCGAGCCTGCTCCGCCATTCAATAAGATCATGGCTGATCTGGCCGTGGACTCGGCTCCACTTACCAGCCCTCTCCCCGTAACCCTTAATTCCCTTATTGGTTAAAAATCTATCTATCTGTGACTTGAATACATTCAATGAGCTAGCCTCAACTGCTTCCTTGGGCAGAGAATTCCACAGATTCACAACCCTCTGGGAGAAGAAATTCCTTCTCAACTCGGTTTTAAATTGGCTCCCCCGTATTTTGAGGCTGTGCCCCCTAGTTCTAGCCTCCCCTACCAGTGGAAACAACCTCTCTGCCTCTATCTTGTCTATCCCTTTCATTATCTTAAATGTTTCTATAAGATCACCCCTCATCCTTCTGAACTCCAACGAGTAAAGACCCAGTCTACTCAATCTATCATCATAAGGTAACCCCCTCATCTCCGGAATCAGCCTATTGAATCGTCACTGTACCCCCTCCAAAGCTGGTATATCCTTCCTTAAGTAAGGTGACCAAAACTGCACGCAGTACTCCAGGTGCGGCGTTTCCAATACCCGATACAGTTGCAGCAGGACCTCCCTGCTTTTGTACTCCATGCCTCTCGCAGTGAAGGCCAACATTCCATTCGCTTTCCTGATTACCTGCTGCATCTGCAAACTAACTTTTTGGGATTCATACACAAGGACCCCCAGGTCTCTCTGCATCTCAGCATGTTGTAATTTCTCCCCATTCAAATAATATTCCCTTTTACTGTTTTTTTTCCCCCAAGGTGGATGACCTCACACTTTCCGACATTGTATTCCATCTGCCAAACCTTCGCCCATTCGCTTAACCTATCCAAATCTCTTTGCAGCCTCTCTGTGTCCTCTACACAACCCGCTTTCCCACTAATCTTAGTGTCATCTGCAAATTTTGTTATACTACACTCTGTCCCCTCTTCCAAGTTATCTATGTATATTGTAAACAGTTGTGGTCCCAGCACCGATCCCTGTGGCACACCACTAACCACCGACTTCCAACCCGAAAAGGACCCATTTATCCCGACTCTCTGCTTTCTGTTCGCCAGCCAATTCTCTATCCATGCTAATACATTTCCTCTGACTCCGTGTACCTCTATCTTATGCTGTAACCTTTTGTGTGGCACCTTGTTGAATGCCTTTTGGAAATCTAAATACACCACATCCATCAGTACACCTCTATCCACCATGCCCGTTATATCAAAGAATTCTGGTAAATTAGTTAATCATGATTTCCCCTTCATGAATCCATGCTGCATCTGCTTGATTGCACTATTCCTATCTAGATGTCCCGCTATTTCTTCCTTAATGATAGTTTCAAGCATTTTCCCCACTACAGATGTTAAACTAACCGGCCTATAGTTACCTGCCTTTTGTCTGCCCCCTTTTTTAAACAGAGGCATTACAATATATATCAATGATTTCGATAAAGGAATTGAGTGTAATATCTCCAAGTTTGCAGATGACACTAAACTGGGTGGCGGTGTGAGCTGTGAGGAGGACGCTAAGAGGCTGCAGGGTGACTTGGACAGGTTAGGTGAGTGGGCCAATGCATGGCAGATGCGGTATAATGTGGATAAATGTGAGCTTATCCACTTTGGGGACAAAAACATGAAGGCAGAATATTATCTGAATGGTGGCAGATTAGGAAAAGGGGAGATGCAATGAGACCTGGGTGTCATGGTACATCAGTCATTGAAAGTTGGCGTGCAGGTACAGCAGGCGGTGAAGAAGGCAAATGGTATGTTGGCCTTCATAGCTAGGGGATTTGAATTTTGGAGCAGAGAGGTCTTACTGCAGTTGTAATGGTCCTTGGTGAGGTCTCACCTGGAATATTGTGTTCAGTTTTGGTCTCCTAATCTGAGGAAGAACATTCTTGCTATGGAGGGAGTGCAGCGAAGGTTCACCAGACTGATTCCCGGGATGGCAGGACTGACATATGAGGAGGGACTGGATCGACTGGGCCTTTATTCACTGGAGTTTAGAAGGATGAGAGGGGATCTCGTAGAAACATATAAGATTCTGACGGGACTGAACAGGTTAAATGCAGGAAGAATGCTCCTGATGTTGGGGAAGTCCAGAACCAGGGAACACAGTCTAAGGATAAGGGGTAAGCCATTTAGGACTGCGATGAAGAGAAACTTTTTCACTCAGAGAGCTGTTAACCTGTGGAATTCTCTACCGCAGAGAGTTGTTGATGCCAGTTCATTGGATATATTCAAGAGGGAGTTAGATATGGCCCTTACGGCTAAAGGGATCAAGGGGTATAGGGAGAAAGCAGGAAAGGGGTAGAGAGGTGAATGATCAGCCATGATCTTATTGAATGGTGGTGCAGGCTTGAAGGGCTGAATGGCCTACTCCTACACCTATTTTCTATGTTTCTATCCATACAGACCTTGGCAGGGAGGGAGAGAGAGAGAGAACTGCGAAACTTGTTTTGCCTGCCGTTTGGACCTTCTTTGAAAGTTTAACTTTAATTATACTGACAATGCCATACCCTTTGCAAATGTTCTGCATCATTGTGCTACGTAGGAGACAATTGATTCGAGCTCATAACATCAGGAACATCAGAGCCTGTAGGCTGCTAGGCAGGAGGCCTTACCCACCTCGGCAATTTCAACTCAGGCGTTCGTACCTGGACCTGAGTGATGCAGACTGTGTCAGAAGGCATGTTTCTGCAGAGAAGTTGTCGTGAGATCTGTGAGTTGCTGAGACCAGACATGCAGCCGAGAAGCATCAGGCGGACTGCTTTGTCAGTTGAAGTGAAGGTTACAGCTGCACTTTCTTTCTATGCCTCCGGATCGTTTCAAGCTACAACTGGATATGTGTGCGCCATCTCTCAAGATACAATACATGTCTCCACTCACCAGGTCACGGCTGCACTGTGTGCGCGGAGGAATGACTTCATCAAGTTCCCAATGACCACCCAAGCAATCCATGACAGGGCTGTGGGGTTCTCGAGGATTGCTGGCTTCCCAAAGGTACGGGGCTGCATTAATTGTACCCACATCGCCTTGTGAGCACCTTTGAAGGATTCCGAGCTGTTCAGGAATAGAAAAGGCTTCCACTCCATTAATGTGTGACAACATGCATCGCCTCATGTCAGTCGATGCAAGACACCCTGGCAGCACCGATGATGCGTTCATCCTACGCGACAGCATTATATCTGCCATGTTTGAGCAGCAGCCAGAGAGGCAGAGTGACTACTGGGAAACAAAGGATATGGCCTCGCTACCTGGCTCATGGCGCCCCTACGCGTAACCCAGACGGAAGCTGACCGTGAATACAACATCTCGCACATTGCAATGCGCAGCATCATAGAGAGGACCAGGCATCTTGAAACAGCGTTTCCGATGCCTGGACCATTCCGGAGGCTACTTGCTGTATTCCCCTGAGACTGTCGGTCAGTTCACTGTTGTGTGCTGCATGCTGCATAACTTAGCCACCATGAGGCAGCAGCAGATGTTAGTGGAAGACCCACCTGCAGTGAGAGTGACTGATGATAATGATTTGGAAGATGCAGGTGACGAGCAGGAGGAGGTGGAGGAGGATGAGGAAACCATGCAAGTGCCTGAGGCCGGAGCACGATGGCGGAGGAGGGCGGGCCATCGTGCTCTTAACGATTGCTCGAGTCTTGTGTCAGCAGCTCATCCGTGAACGCTTTACTGCTGCCTGAGGGCTCAGCGACAACTATTCCACATAGACATGTTTGTTTTTTGAAGCTGTTCCATAATGTTATGTTGTGTTAATGGAACATGATTCAGTTTTAATGTAAAATATATTAATTCAAAAGTTTACAATGTACTTAACTTTACTGTAATAAAATTATTCTTGTATCAAACTTTAATATGACTCTTTAAGATCACTTATAAACTTGTAAATTTACATAACTTACAAAAAACTTTCAATTTGAAAAGTTACAACAGCAGCAAAGAAAGGCTGCACCCAACTCTCAACCTCTCTAGTCTAACACCGCCCGGCACACTTGGTCTTGGCTCTCCACCACCTCTGCCCGCAGGTGGTGGTGCAGTCATTTTGGGCATAGTACCAAGCTTATTCCTTTTAACATCTCGTTTAATGCGCACTTCTTGATTGGGGGGTGGCGGGGGTCAGGTGTTAATGTGGAGGGCCCGGTTTGGCTCTTCAGAGGTTGGTGTGGGGATTGCAGTGGGAATGGCAGTTGATTCTGTCAATGGGTGCATGGTCTGGGCATGTTCCCTTATTGCAGCAGCTAACCCACACATGCCCTCCCTCATGCACCCTGACAGTGTCTCAGCGGACTGAAACATTTCCTCCCTGATGGCCTGTGTCATTGCCAATGTTGTCCTTTCCACTACCTCTGACATTCCCACTCTCATGGACACTATTCCCTCACTGATGTTCCCGGACATCGTTTCCATTTCCCATGCCATTGCTGTTACTTCACCCGACAGTCCCACTATCTCATCATTCACCCCGCTGATGGTGTCCAGGAGTGATCGGGTAAGGTCAATGCTCTCTGCACTCAATGCCATGACCTGAACCACATCTGTTGCATTCTGCATCTCAGGAGAGCGTGGTCGATTTCTCCTGCCCCTCATCCTAGGTCTGCCTCGCGGCATCCCAGTGGGAGCTGCAGCGTCGGACAGTGGGGCCCTGGGTGTTACTTGCTGCAACCCACTAATGGACGCACAACCTCGGATTGTGTAAAACCATGGAATATCCCAGCAGAACTAAAACCACTAGTCATGGAAGGGGCTGGCAACTCCAATAACTGCACATGCTCCATATTCAGTATATAAGTGGTAGCTTCATCCAGCTGACCCAACTCCCCCTCACCCCCATTTTGATCTGGAGGGTTGGCTTGGAAGATGTTCTCGTCTTCAGGCTCATCCGCGTCTGAATCTTCTGCATCTTCAGGATTGGCATCAGGTTCTGCAAAATATAACCAAATAGTGAAATGGTTAGCAGCAGAGGAAGGGGGAGGATGGGTGGCATGAGTAGGCTCACACATCGCAGGCCAGGCAGCAGGTTGATTTGAAGGGCCACGATGAATTTTCAGGACTTACCCTCTCCCTCGAGTGTGGGCCCAGCTTGTGCAGTGGTGGTTGCTTTTCTCCAGGCAGGACCCATCAAAGCAGCGACCCTTTCTTCCAAGGGTGTCAGTGTGTGCAGATTTGGCAGGCCTCCTCCTGTTCGAGTTCTTTCCCTTTTGTTGTGGGACAATTTCTTTTGCGAAGATAAAAATGCAACTTTTTAAAGAGAGTGTCTTTCTGCTGGGTGGGACATATACAGCTGGTCACATTTACAATTGCATTGAATAAATGAAAATATTACTTACACTAACTACTTGACCAAGGTCCTGCCATTTCTTTTTACACGGGCTTCCAGATCTCGTGGTGGTCACCACTGCGCAGAAATCTTCTGCAACTTGGTTCCAGCATTTCTTCTTTTCTTTGGGTGGGCACTTTTATGTGACCTCTGCTGGTATCCAGCTCCTGCCATCTGGTCTCAATGACATTAACTAGTATCTCCACTTCTTCCAGCAAGAAATTCTTTGTTCTTGGTCCACGTTGTTGCATTGCTGCAGCTGCTCTGAGACACTCACAGCACTTTTCCAATGCTCTTAGACACACAGTGCTTTTTCCAAACACGCAGTACTGATTTTTCCAAATATAGCACTCCTGCCTGCTGGCATGCAGCACTGATTTACCAGGCAGAGCACTGCTTCTTCAATTCAGCAGTGATCTTCCTACCACAGCACTCCTCCTGGCACGAAAACACAAGCAGCTAGCTAGCTCTTTAAAAATGGCCGATTGCCAACTCGCAGCACTACTGCTCATGTGCGGACATCACCATTCTCAACTGCGCATGTGCAGACGTTCCAGCACAGAACGCAGGCTTCACCCCCCCGGGTCGCCTGGCCACGCTGCGCAACTGCAGGCTGCGGCTAAAGTTGCAACATTTTTTTCTGGCGCATCTGGGAACGTACATAAGCGGCGCAACTCCGGTAAGTGCGCTGAAAAACGGGCTCGGCCAAAATTGAGCCTATAGTCCCATCAACCTCGTTTGTTGCTCTGCATCAGGCATAATGCTTAGTTACCCAGCTTAACACTGACCATGTTCTCTACCGTCTATTTAGCCTGGTGCTGGCCACAATTTCTGCCATGCCTTCAGAGCCAGGCAGCTCATGGCGCTACAGTTGGCTGTAGCAATTCGGCTAAGGTGGTGAAAAAGCGGGTGAGATTCCTGCACCGGACCATTGCCCCATTTTGGAAAGTGCATGTATGTGAACATTGGGTGAGGACTGGATTGAGCTTGGTTGTGACAGTGTTTGAATAGGCTAATAGATATTTATTGCCAAAAGGAATGAATGTTTGGATGAGACACCCAGTAAAAGTTACCGTGAGTAAATCTTCAAACTTTTTTTTGTGTTGCTTTAAATTCTCCCTGGCAAAAGAAGTAATATTAATGATCTTTTCCTCTCCACCTCTCTTTCTCACTCTCTCTTCCACCACCCCCACGCCCTCCGCCAATGTTTCACTTGTTTTTAAATAATAACTGGAAAGCTCGCAGGAAACTAAAATCTTAAAACAAAAACAAGGAACTGAATACATTTGACTCTCAAATCCTATCTAATAATCAAGAGATGAACTAAATCAGAGGTTTATATTCTTTCAACTTCAGAACCATTTTAGAAAGTATCTTACTCTGAGCCTATCATAGCAACCAGAGTACAGGAGCTGGTAGAAAGCACGTCTGCCGCTAGGCTTTGCAGCTGACGCTGATTGAATGAAGTGTTTTTTTTCTGAATCAGGTTTAACTAGGCAATGAGGAAGTTAGCAAAGTAAAAGACCACTGTCCTACCAACTTTATCAGTGAGGCAATGTAAATACTTGTTCAACAATTTGCATCTGCGCATATGTTTCATTGCATAGTAATTTTTAACGGAAGTTTTCTTAAGCCAAGTCCCTGGAGTAGTCGAGGTAGTAAGGAGTAAAAACACTCTAGGAAATGGATATATATGGGGGCTACATTTTTAAGCTTTGGTTTTCCCCAGATGTTGTCTTGTGCCTAGTGTTGAGGTCCCCTCTTGTAATTGAATCCGCTCTGTCTTCAAATTGTAATCTGATCTTGCAAGCACAATATCTGGTATTGTGGCATTTAAACAAAAATCCCAGTTACTGCATTTAATCAGCTATTATGGCGTCTTAGACATCTGATAGAACATAAGAATTAGGAACAGGAGTAGGCCATCTAGCCCCTCGAGCCTGCTCCGCCATTCAATAAGATCATGGCTGATCTGGCCGTGGACTCAGCTCCACTTACCCGCCCACTCCCCGTAACCCTTAATTCCCTTATTGGTTAAAAATCTATCTATCTGTGACTTGAATACATTCAATGAGCTAGCCTCAACTGCTTCCTTGGGCAGAGAATTCCACAGATAGTGGAAATAAACACAGAGTGTGGTTTGGGCTATAAACTACAGAACAGGTTTATTAAAAGTAACATAAGCAGCAGCAAGAGACCATGTAGCAACTTGCATTACTTTGACAAAAATTTTAACTCTCTCTTTCTCCGCGGGTACAAAATATGTTTTAAAAGACTTGACCCTTCCCTAACTTCACACTATCTCTTTTGTCAAAAGATTTAAATTGACTGGCCTGGCTTCTTCCTGGGATCAAATTATCTGTTTTTTGCACCTGGACAAACTGCTAGATTTCATCTCCTCTATTGAATAATTTCTGTATTTGATTACTTTCAGAACAAAGCATGCAATTGTGTTGTATTTTATTTGAGTAACATCCATCCTTAGTTTGCCTTCAAAACATATTTACATAACAAGAACACTAGTCTTGTACCATTGGTACTATTGCGAGGCCACATTGCTTAGAAATGCCATGCACTATAAAATTGATTCAAACTTGCTTGTGAACTTGTATAAAAACTTTTAAAATTATTTCAATTTTTCTAGAAGTGACAACCCGTGAAATAAAACTGCCATGAATAGGGATTTAATCACATTTCAGTTCATAGGAAAATCACTGATCACTTTAAATTTGTCTTGCTGCAATTGCGCTGCCAGTCTGTCTGAATATACAAACATTATCATGTAAATGCTTTGAAGGCAAGATCATTAAGGATGGATATAACTTAAATTAAAGATCACTTAACACAACTGCATGCTTTGTTTTAAAAGTATTTGAGGAATTGAAAGGACTTTTGGCAATTGAAATATGTGGGCTGATTTTAACCACAGGAAGAGAATGGAAGGTGAAGCAGGTCCACCTGTTCTTGCTGGCGGTGGGTGTAGGCTTAAAGTAGCTTGGCGGGGAATGGGAACCTGAGCATAGATTCAGAAACGGGAGAAGCAAAGCTAGAAATGGAAGGCGGTAAATTAGTAAGTGAGTTTGGAAGGCAGAGGGAAAAAAAGCTAGAAAACAGACAACAAAGGGGGCTAGCAGTGCTTAATGGTATTTACTTCAATACAAGGAGTCGAGCGATTAAGGCAGATAAGCTGAGGGCAGATTTGACCCGTGCAAATGTGATAGCTATTATTGAAACATGGCTGAAAGATCAGATGAGATAGAGAGGGAGAGATTAAAAAAAGGAGGGGGGATCGTAATATTGGTTGAAGAAACAATTACAGCTGTGAGGGGGGATGATATGTTAGACGGATCATCAAATGGGACCATATGGATTGAACTGAAGAACAAAAAAGAGGCAAATACACTGCTGGGAATGTACTATAGACCCCCAAATAGCCAGAGGGAGATAGAAGAGCAAATATATAGGCAAATTTTTGAGAAGTGCAAAAACGATAGGGCAGTCAGTACCAGTAGGGGATTTCAACCACCCTAATATTAATGTGGATAGAATCAGTATGAAAGGTATTGAGGGCATAGAATTCTTAAAATCATTCAGGAGAACTTTTTCAGCCAGTATGCAGCAAGCCCAACAAGAGAGGGGACGGTTTTGGATTTAGTTTTAGGGACTGAAGCTGTTCAGGTGGAAGGGGCATCAGTGGGAGAGCATTTTGGTGGCAGTGATCATAATTCAGTTAGATTTAGCATAGTTAGAGAAGAGGCCAAAGATAGATCAGGAGTACAAGTTCTAGATTGGGGAAAGGCACCCCTGTGTCTGTCTCTCTGTTTCTGTCAGTGTCTCTCTGTGTTCCTGACAGTGAGGGGAGTTGAGGTTGGGGGAGGGCTGAACGGGGATGACGGATGGGAGGGGGTGGGGGGGGGGAGCTGGGAGGGAGGGAGGGGGGAGGCAGAATGGGAGGGAGGCAGGAGTGGGGGGAGCTGGGAGGGAGGGAAGGGGAGCTGAACGGGAGGGAGGGAAGGGGAGCTGAATGGGAGGGAGGGAGAGAAGCTGAACGGGAGTGGGGGTGGGAGGGCTGAACGGTAGGGGTGGCGGGGGGGAGGATTGAACGGTGGGGGTTGGGGGGGAGGGTTGAACGGTGGGGGGGTGGAGAGGGCTGAACGGGAGGGAGGGAGAGGAGGGGGGAAGGCTGAATGGTGGGGGTGGGGGGGGGGGTTGAACGGTGGGGGGGGGGGGAAGAGGGCTGAACGAGAGGGGGGAGGGGGGAGGGCTGAACGGTGGGGGTGGGGGGGGTTGAACGGTGGGGGTGGGGGAGGATTGAACGGTGGGGGGGGGGAGAGGGCTGAACGGGAGGGGGGAGGGTTGAATGGTGGGGGGGGGGAGGGTTGAATGGTGGGGGGGGGAGGGTTGAATGGTGGGGGGGGAGGGTTAAATGGTGGGGGGGGGAGGGTTAAATGGTGGGGGGGGGAGGGTTAAATGGTGGGGGGGGAGGGTTAAACGGTGGGGGGGGGAGGGTTGAACGGTGGGGGGGAGGGTTGAACGGTGGGGGGGGGGGAAAGGGCTGAACGGGGGGGAGCTGGGAGGGAGGGAGGAGGTGAGGCAGAACGGGAGAGAGGGAGGGAGGGGGAGCTGAACGGGAGGGAGGGGGAGGGAGGCTGAACGGGAGGGAGAGGGAGGGAGGCTGAACGGTAGGGAGGGGGAGGGAGCTGAATGGGAGGGGAGTTGAACGGGGGCGGAGGGGTGGCTGAACGGAAGGGAAGGACAGGGGGAGCTGAACGGAAGGGAGAGAGGGGGGAGGGGGAACTGAATGGAAGGGAAGCCCGAGTTCCGATCTTTATTGCCCAGTGAGCCCATTCGGCCAGGGCTAGAGGCAGCGTTCTTCGGGCCCCTCCCATGCAGCCTCCACAGATTCGAGCTGCAAGGAGCTACTGCACATGCGCGCACACTCTAGTGCGCATGTGCAGAGGTCCCAGCACTGCTTTCAGCGCCAGGACTTGGCTCCGCCCTCCACGCGTTCTGCTGCACTGCGCCAAGGGCTTGAATCGACCAGACGGAGGGGAGTATACCAAGGTAAATAATAGGCACCGTTTCTGTTCTAAAAAATCGCCGCACCACATGGGGGTGCACCATTATAACCCCGGGGGCAAACTTGAGCCCGTTAAGAGCAAGAGGATAACTAAAGAAAGAATAGGACCTATTGGAGACCAAAAAGAAGCTTGTGTGTCGAGGCGGAACATGTGGGTTTGGTTCTTAATGAATATTTTGCATATGTCTTCACAAAAGATGGCAAATGGAATTCAATCCAGAGAAGTGTGAGGTAATACATTTGGGGAGGGCTAACAAGGCAGGGAATACACATTAAATGGTAGGACACTGAGAAGTGTAGAGGAACAAAGGGAGTGCATGTCCACAGATCCCTGAAGATAGCAGGCCAGGTAGATAAGGTGGTTAAGAAGGCATACCCCGAGGCATAGAAAACAAGAGCAGGGAGGTTATGTTTGAACTGTATAAAACACTAGTTAAGCCACAGCTAGAGTACTGAGTGCAGTTCTGGTCACCACATTACAGGAAAGATGTGATTGCACTGGAGAGGGTACAGAGGAGATTTACGAGCATGTTGCCTCGACTGGAGAATTTTGGATATGAGGAAAGATTGAATATGCTGGGTTTGTTTTCTTTAGAAGAGAGGAGGCTGAGGGGAGACCTTATTGAGGTGAATAAAATTATGAGGGGCCGTCCTATCCACCCTATTTCCCTTACGAGAGGGGTCAATAACCAGGGGGCATAGATATAAGTAATTGGTAGAAGGTTTAGAGGGGATTTGAGGAGAGCCTGAAAGGGTGGTAGAGGAAGAAACCATCACATTTTAAAAGTACTTGAATATGCATTTGAAGTGCTGTAACCTACAGGGCTACGGACCAAGAGCTAGAGAGTGGGTGGGATTAGGCTGGATAGCTCTTTGTTGGCCGGCGCAGACACAATGGGACGAAATTGCCTCCTTCTGTGCTGTAACTTTCTATGATATGAGAGGGATATTGCAAACATGGTAGTTAAGGAGTAGTGTGAAATATTAGATGAGATAAACATAGTGAGAGATGGAATATTAAGGAGTTTAGCATCTTTGAAAATTGATAAATTGGCAAGAATGGATTAAATGTATCCCAGGCTGTTAAGAGAAGCAAGGGAGGAACCATCATTTTTCAATCCTCTTTGGCTACAGGTGTGCCGGAGGACTGCTAACGTTGTACCATTGTTTAAAAAGGGAGAAAGGGATCGACCGAGTAATTACAGACCAGTCACCCTAATCTCGGTGGTGGGCAAATTATTGGAATAAATTCAGAGGGACAGTATTAATCGTCATTTAGAAAGCCACAAATTAATCAAGAACGGTCAGCATGGATTTGTTAAGGGAAGGTCGTGTTTGCTTAACTTGATTGAATTTTTTTAAGGGGGGTTGATGAGGGTGTGATGTACTCTGCATGGATTTTGGCAAGGCTTTTGATAAGGCCCCACATAGCAGACTAGTCAGAAAAGTGAAAGCCCATGGAATCCAAGGCAAGTTGGATCTAAAATTGGCTCAGAGGTAGGAAACAAAGGGTAATGATCGACGGATGTTTTTGTGACTGGAAAGCTGTTTCCATTTGGGTTCTGCATGGCTCAGTACTAGATCCCTTGCTTTTTGTGATATACATCAATGATTTAGACTTCAATGTAGGGGGCATGATTAAGAAGTTTGCAGGTAATACAAAAGTTGGCTGTGTGGTTGATAGTGAGGAAGAATGCTTTAGGATGCAGGAAGATGTCAATGGACTAGTCAGATGGGCAGAAAAGTGGCAAATGGAATTCAATCCAGAGAAATGTGAGGTCATGCATTTGGGGAGGGCTAACAAAACCAAGGGCATACACAATAAATGATAGAATACTGAGAAGTGTAGAGAAACAAAGGGACCTTGGCGTGCATGTCCACAGATCTCTGAAGGTAGCTGGCCAGGTTGTTAAGAAGGCATAGGGGATACTTTCCTTTATTAGCTGAGGCATAGAATACAAGAGCAGGAAGGTTATGCTGGAACTGTATACAACACTAGTTAGGCCACAGCTGGAGTACTGCATGCAGTTCTGGTCACCACATTACAGGAAAGATGTGATTGCACTAGAGAAGGTACAGAGGAGAATTACAAGAACATTGCGTAGATTGGAGAATTTTAGCTATGAGGGAAGTTTGGAGAGGCTGGATTTGTTTTCTTTGGAACAGAGGAGGCTGAGGTTGACCTTATTGAGATGTATAAAATTATGTGGGGCCTAGATAGCATGGATAGGAAGGACCTATTTCCCTTAGCAGAGGGGTCAATAACCAGTAGGCATAGATTTAAAATAATTAGTAGGATTAGAGGGGAGTGGAGGAGAAGCTTTTTCACCTAGAGGGTGGTGGGGGGCCTGGAGCTCACTGCCTGAAAGGGTGGTGGAGGCAGAAACCCTCAATGCATTTAAAAAGTACTTGGATATGCATCAGAAATGCCGTAACTTACAAAGCTACGGACCAAGAGCTAGAAAGTGGGATTAAGCTGGATAGCTCTTTTTCGCCCAGCACAGACGTGATGGGCCGAATGGCCACCATCGTGCTGCAAATTTCTATGATTCTAGGAATTGGCCTGAGCCATTTAGAGGCCTTCCATTCCACTGGTTTGTCTTCCACACTGAGCCGGCCAGCAGTCTGAGCCTGGATGGGGTTTGGGGCGGGGGGCAATTTGGCGGTGTCGTCAAGGACTGACTGGCAGAGGGTCGGATTTTATTTGAAGGTCCAGAATGAGCACGCAAAAAAAATAAGGTATTTCCTGGACTGTTTTGTCAGCGGTCCCTTTAAGGACCACTGCTCAGCCCCGAATACAAATAGGTGGAGAGTCCGCAAAGACAGTAATGGCCGGTAAGTTTAGCACTCCGAATTTTAGGGCCGCTACCATCTCATTCCTGCCCAGCAGGCTCAATTAAAATCGGCCCTATGGCGAAAGCTGTATTTTTCTCCCTTTGCTGGTGTTACCTGGAGCAGTGCAACACAACAGATATGGAATACAGATTTGTACTGGAAATACAGTGTGACCCCTCCCAAAATTGTGTTTCTTTCCAATCCCCAATTTTCTCCCTTTCCCCTTTATGAAGTTAGTGAGACTCATGCTAGAGTCACTGGCACCAGGAGGATTTTTATTTCATTCAAGTGGCTATCCTTCATATTTGCGCTATTTTACTGTGGAGAGCATCATAATTGACCCTGTTCTCACCTGACACTGCATATGTGAACGCAGAGAACAAAAATCTTTGGATGTGATCAAGAATGAGGATACATTCCTAGTTTGAGGACAAAGAGATCAGTTGTAGAAGCCACGTTAAGTTCCTAGTCCAGCTCAGCACAGAGTAGGGAACTTCTAGTCTCTATAGCTCAGTACAGTACTGCACCAAGAATTGTACTTATCCACAGATTCATTGAAGAAATGTAAGATTTTTTCCAATGGAAATGTTATCTTCTTCTGACTGACTTGAGCTCCTGAGGTTCTCCTGCACCCCTTTCCTGACTGTTGCCAGAAGCGATCTTTTGCTATTTTAGGAACTGCTTGATTTAAAAAATGCAGACCCCCCCCTCCCCCACCAAAAAAAAATTGCGTCGTTCTACTATTAAAATCAAGATGAGTTTCTCCCCCACCCCACACTCCTAATTTGCTGCTATCCATTCAATCACAGCAAACCATTTACTCTTTGGAACCTCTCCGCCTCTCTACTTCTCTCTCCTCCTTTACGACACTCCTTAAAAACCTACCTATTTCACCAGCCCTAAAATCTCCTGATGTGGCTCGATGTCAAATTTTATTTGATAATGCTCCTGTGAAGTTCTTTGGGATGTTTTACTCTGTTAAAGGCGCCATATAAATGAAACTTGTTGTAGAAACCTTGAATATCGGTTTCCTCAGTTTTCAGAAAACACAGTTAGTTCTAGGGAAGAGTAACATGAACCATTGGTATCTTTAGAAGATTGGAAGATTAAACTTTTCAAATGCATAACTTGTACAGGGTGAAAGGACTGTTCAATTGGAACTGGATATTTTGCTGGGAACGAATGTGATAGATTCACATTCACCTCTCCAAGCAGCTGCCATCAAATATCAAAGAGCAAGTGTAGCAGAGACGTTTTTGCTTGTTCAGGCAATGGTTTGTAGACAATGCCAAAAATAGTATAGTCCTGTGTACAGATACTATATTTCTACATTCCAAGAAACCCTCATAAATAAGCCACGTCAAGAGAAACTATTAAATCTGTTTGTGCTTGTACAGGTAGTATATTTAGGCATTTTTGAACCTCAAGCTTAGTTTCCCATTTCAAATACTAATGCACGTGGCTAACAGCAACTTAATTCAAATGCTGGTTTCTGACTTTCATTGTGTGCTTGTGATTCAGATTGTGTACTGGCCAAAGAGAAATTCCAGTGAATCTCTGGGTAATCCAGTCAGCTGTTCTCCAGAATCTTTGTACTGACCCTCTGGGTTCATATGGTCTGCATTTCTGTACCTCATCCAGAATGGTTTAGAATTTAGTTGATCTAATTAAAGCCACCTGAACCGACAATTAGCGATGGTTATTGGTGCAACAGAGTGAAAAATGCTGCCTCAATTCCGTTTTTGAAAAATCAAAATAATAAAGATTCTCAGTTGAATTTTAAATGACATTTTTTAAACTTTTACTTCTGTGCTGCTAATGCTTAGCAGTTATTTTTGTTGGAGGAGGGAGAAAAATATAAATTATCAATTTAAATTTTGTTTTTAATTAACGTTGCCTCTATTTCCAAGCCATGGTGGAGAGGAGGCAAGCCAGTCAGCAAAGGGGGACAGTTGATTAAATTACGTGCACCATTTGATGTTCTTTGTGCTTTTGGGAGCAGAGATCAGGCAAGTGATAATCAGTTCTTTTCTTTGTGATGGATTAAAAAGTCCTGTCTGGACTTCTGTCTTCAGTGGGCCAGGGCTCCAGTCATACCTGCCAGAAAATGTTAAAATAGAAATAAGCAAGATGGAATTGTCTTACCCCTCCTCTATTATATTTAAAAAAAGCTGTTAACTAGAAGCAATTCAGGTAAATGTCTGCTTGTCAAACATTTAAATATATGTATATATCATTCTTATTGGCGTTGAGATATAAATTCATAATTTTGGCCAGTTTGGGATTTATCACTTGATACACTAGTTAGGAAATAGTCTACTCCCTGTGTTGGAGAAACTTCTGCCCCCAAATAGTGGATACAGTTGGGAGCCAAAATTGAGCCCCGCCCCAAACAGGGCGCACCTACCGTTTTTGGAAGTTTTTCTCCGCCTCAGTCCATGGGGCAGAGATACCGGAGAAATTCACATTTAAACATTTTTTGGGGGCTTGGGACGATGTTCCAGTTGGCTGCGGGGTAGAGGTGCCCTTGCAGCGGGTCAGCCGCCCTGACCAATCATCAGCTCATGCTGATGATGTCATCGCGTCACTGATGACATCAGCATTCAGTTAAAGGGGAGGGCCGCTGCGAACTCTGCAACCACTTCAGTGGCGAACACTGGCCCACCAGGGAGGGTTTCGGCCAAGGCAGCGGCCTGGCAACCAAGAGAGGTTGCCAGGCTGACTGTTGGCGGCCCGGCCGAACCCACGGCCAAAATTGTCGGCACAACCTGGCAGTCGGCCAACAAAAAGAACATTGGAGCCGCCGGCAGTGCCACCTCCCCTTTAAGGGCTAGTTTATTGTTCCTTGCACAGTTGATTCAGGACAGACTGTGACCATTTTATTTTTTACTGTGTTACAGTAACCCGTCATTCAACTACATAACATTGTTTTATTGAAGATTGAAAGTTTAATGTTTAGCTTTCAAATAAAAGGATCAGATGACAACAAATGACTAGAGAGTCACTGAAAGTAAGCAGGTGAATGATCTGATATTTGGATGGTGATTTGGAGAGACTTGGAAATGGATGCTGTAAAATCTGTTGAATAATTTCCTTTGGGACTAAATTCAGGTGATGTCATAAAGCAGGGTCAAGACCTATTTACTATTGAGATTACGTAACCTCTCAATACAGATGGCCTTTACGTCATGTTTCTTTCTACATTTTCATAATTTCTATTAAACTACTTGTTACACTTCACCTCAACATTTAAATCCATAGTACCTTGTAGCAAAAATAGAAAATGCTTTAAATGCATAGCAGGTCAGTCAACATCTCCTAAGGGGAAAAGACAAGATGACATTTCAGATACAGGGTATTACACCTGAAACATTAATCTGTCTTTTCTCTATACTGATCATAGAAGTTACAACACTGAAACAGGCCCAACCAGTCCATGTTGGTGTTTACCCTCAACTCAAGCAAATAGTTCTAATCACCATTACCCACTTTATTCCCCTATCTCTTGAAAGTCATTTCATTCATTCCCCATATCCGATCTAATCTTGAATGTTGACAGTCTCCATCTATCCTGTCCCAACCTTTCACATTTTAAACAGTTCTATTTCATCGCCCCGTAATCTGTGTTGCAAAAAAACCACACTTTTCACGTCTTTTTTTATCCCTTCAAAGAATTCTGAGAGCTTTGCAAGCACAATCATCCCTTTGGAAGGCCCTGCTGTCTATTATTTTCTCCAGATACGTGGTACAGGTTCGACCTCCAAAATCCGGAGTTCCGGAATCCAGAATGTTCCAGAATCCGGACATCGGGCCGATCTGTGGCGGGGTCGTCCGGAAACCGGAAAATGTTCCGATATCCGGACTCCCCCTGCCTCAGTGAACCGACTTCGCCCGCTCCGACATCGCCACGACCTAGCCCCGGCACCCCTTCCTCCCCGTTACTTTGGCTGCCCGACCCCACCTACCTCGGGCCAGACAAGGAACTCCTCCACGGAGGTGGGGCCCCACCCGATCAGGTCCTCGGCGGCGGGCCCCGAACGATCAGCTCCTCCTCGGCGGGGCCCGCCAGATCAGGTCCTCCTTGGCGGGGCCCCGCCCGAACAATTCCTCCGCGGCTTGGCCCCGCCCAATGACCCGAATAGCTCCTCAGCGAGCACGTGCCCTTTCTGACGTTCTGAAATCCAGAAATACCCGAACCTGGGCTCGGGTGTTTCCGGATTCGTGAAGTCAGAAAGACGTTCCGAAGTCTGGAAAAACACAAAAACTGGCTTGGCTTTGATCCCGAGGTTGTCGGATTCGCGAGGTCGAACTGTAATTTAGAAACATAGAAACATAGAAAATAGGTGCAGGAGTAGGCCATTCGGCCCTTCGGGCTTGCACCACCATTCAATAAGCTCATGGCTGATCATTCACCTCAGTACTCCTTTTCTGCCTTCTCTCCATGCCCCTTGATCCCTTTAGCCGTAAGGGCCATATCCAACTCCCTATTGAATATATCTAACAAACTGGCCTCAACAACTGTCTGCGGAAGAGAATTCGCAGGTTAACAACTCTCTGAGTGAAAAAGTTTCTCCTCATCTCAGTCCTAAATGGCTTACCCTTTATCCTTAGACTGTGACCCCTGGTTCTGTACTCCCCCAACATTGGGAACATTCTTCCTGCATCTAACCTGTCCAGTCCCATCAGAATTTTATATGTTTCTATGAGATCCCCTCTCATTCTTCTAAACTCCAGTGAATACAGGCCCAGTCGATCCAGTCTCTCCTCATATATCAATCCTGCCATCCCGGGCATCAGTCTGGTGAACCTTCGCTGCACTCCCTCAATAGCAAGACCGTCCTTCCTCAGATTAGGAGACCAAAACGGAACACAATATTCAAGGTGAGGCCTCACCAAGGCCCTGTACAACTGCAGTAAGACCTCCCTGTTCCTATACTCAAAACCCCTAGCTATGAAGGCCAACATACCATTTGCCGCCTTCACTTCCTGCTGTACCTGCATGCCAACCTTCAATGACTGATGTACCATGACACCCAGGTCTCGTTGCACCTCCCCTTTTCCTAATCTGCCGCCATTCAGATAATATTCTGCCTTCATGTTTTTGCCACCAAAGTGGATAACCTCACATTTATCCACATTATACTGCATCTGCCATGCATTTGCCCACTCATCTAACCTGTCCAAGTCACATTGCAGCCTCATAGCATCCTCCTCACAACTCACACCGCCACCCAGCTTAGTGTCATCTGTAAACTTGGAGATATTACTCTCAACTCCTTCACCTAAATAGCTGGGGGTCCCAGCACTGAGCTCTGTGGCACCCCACTAGTCACTGCCTGCCATTCTGAAAAGGACCCATTTATCCCGCCTCTCTGCTTCCTGTCTGCCAACCAGCTCTCTATTCACTTCAATACATTACCCCCAATACCATGTGCTTTAATTTTGCACACTAATCTCTTGTGTGGGACCTTGTCAAAAGCCTTTTGAAAGTCCAAATACACCACATCCACTGGTTCTCCCTTGTCCACTCTACGAGTTACATCCTCAAAAAAATTCTAGAAGATTTGTCAAGCATGATTTCCCTTTCATAAATCCATGCTGACTTGGACCGATTCTGTCATTGCTTTCCAAATGCGCTGCTATTTCATCTTTAATAATTGATTCCAACATTTTCCGCACTACTGATGTCAGGCTAATCGGTCTATAATTTCCTGTTTTCTCTCTCCCTCCTTTTTTAAAAAGTGATGTTACATTAGCTACCCTCCAATCCATAGGAACTGATCCAGAGTCGATAGACTTTTGGAAAATGATCAGCAATGCATCCACTATTTCTAGGGCCACTTCCTTAAGTACTCTGGAATGCAGACTATCAGGCCCTGGGGATTTTATCTGCCTTCAATCCCATCAATTTCCCTAACACAATTTCCTGGCTAATAAGGATTTCCTTCAGTTCCTCCTTCTCGCTAGACCCTCGGTCCCCTAGTATTTCCGGAAGGTTATTTGTGTCTTCCTCCGTGAAGATAGAACCAAAGTATTTGTTCAATTGGTCGACCATTAATTTGTTCTCCATTATAAATTCACCTGATTCTGACTGCAAGAGACCTACTTTTGTCTTCACTAATCATTTTCTCTTCACATATCTACAGAAGCTTAAGCAGCCAATTTTTATGTTCTCAGCAAGCTTCCTCTCATACTCTATTTGTCGTCCTCTGCTGAATTCTAAATTTCTCCCAGTCCTCAGGTTTGCTGCTTTTTCTGGCCAATTTATATGCCTCTTCCTTGGATTTAACACTTTCCCTAATTTCCCTTGTTAGCCACGGTTGAGCCACCTTCCCCGCTTTATTTTTTATTCCAGACAGGGATGTACAATTGTTGAAGTTCAGCCATATGATCTTTAAATGTTTGCCATTGCCTATCCACCGTCAACCCTTTAAGTATCTTTCGCTGGTCTATTCTCGCCAATTCACGTCTCATACCATCGAAGTTACCTTTCCTTAAGTTCAGGTCCCTAGTCTCTGAATTAACTGTGTCACTCTCCATCTTAATAACGAATTCTACCATATTATGGTCACTCTTCCCCAAGGGGCCTCGCAAAACAAGATTGTTAATTAGTCCTTTCTCATTCTACATCACCCAGTCTAGGATGGCCAGCCCTCTAGTTGGTTCCTCGACATATTGGTCTAGAAAACACCTAATACACCAGGAAATCCTCCTCCACCGCATGGCTACCAGGTTGGTTAGCCCAATCTATATATGGATTAAAGTCGCCCATGATAACTGCTGTACCTTTATTGCATGCATTCGTAATTTCTTGTTTGATGCTTAATTGTCTCCTTCTCAAATGCTCAGATTTTGAGTTCGAGCAATGTAGGTTGGTGAAGTTTCTCAGACTGCCCTGCTGTGTATTTCAAGTATTTTCTGTCGGGGGTGGGGGAGACATTCTCTTTGTATTGGTATTACTTCTCTAGTATCAAAGTATGCAATATGAGATGTCGTCATCATCATAGGCAGTCCCTCAAAATCGAGGAAGACTTGCTTCCACTCCAAAAGTGAGTTCTCAGGTGACTGAACAGTCCAATACGGGAATTACAGTCTCTGTCGCAGGTGGGACAGACAGTCATTGGAGGAAAGGGTGGGTGGGGAGCTTGGTTTGCCGCACGCTCCTTCCGCTGCCTGCGCTTGTTTTCTGCATGCTCTTGGCGACGAGACGGTGGGGATGTTGCACTTTATCAAGGAGGCTTTGAGGGTGTCCTTGAAACATTTCCTCTGCCCACCTGGGGCTCGCTTGCCATGTCAGAGGTGTAATGTCTGGGATGTAACATCTCTTGTGACAATTGTTCAAATCTTTTAGGTCAGTGCGAGTGCTGAGTGATGTAAAAGCTTGGTTATACCTGATGCATCTCAGTAGAAACTCTTACTGTGGGGAGATAGTGTCCCCTTCATTGTAATATTATCATGGTCTAGAGTCAAGGGTTCTTTTTGTGGTCTAGTGAATACACGTTCTAATGAATAGAATGGGCCAAACCACATTTATCAGCACATATAACTGAAAAATTGGATTCTATTCGGTAGTAGAAAGTAACATTTGTGTTGCAATTTAACAACAACAACAACTTGTATTTATATAGTGAAACGTCCCAAGTCGCTTCACAGGAGTATTATTCGATAAAAATTTGACACCGAGCCGCATAAGTAGAAATTAGTGCAGGTGACCAAAAGCTTAGTCAACGAGGTATGTATTCAGGAGCGTCTTGAAGGAGGATAGATAGGCGGAGAGGTTTAGGCAGGGAGTTCCAGAGCTTGGGACATAGGCAATAGAAGGCACGGCCACCAATGATTGAATAATTATAATCAGGGATGCTCAGGATGACAGAATTAGAGGAGTGCAGATATCTCGGGGTGGGAGTTCTGGAGCTGGAGGAGATTACAGAGATAGGTAGGGGCGAGGCCATGGAGGGATTTGAAAATAAGGATGAGAATTTTGAAATCAAGCTGTTGCTTAATCTTTGAAACGAACTCACCTAAATTAATTTCAAAAATGTAATTGAGTCCAGGAGTTCCCATAAATATCTTTTACTTTTGATATATTCTTTCTTTGCCAATCTATTGATATTCCTGGCTTCACTGTCTCTTCTGACCTCGAATCGAACCCTATACATTTCTTCGATTGCTAAACCTCTTCTCTGCCAAACATCTTTTCCTTTAACAACTCCTAATTCTTTATAAATGCTCACCAAATTTAAATGCTGCTCCTGTACCTGGGCTGGTTCTCCTAAACTTCTGTACTGGAAAAAAAAACGATCATCTGACGGGTGATCCCTCTTCACAACTCTAGCTTTCAATCTCATCTCATTTTTATCTATTTTATTGACACTGCGATGATAAGTTCTCCTCTGTGCCTTATTCCTTTTAAGCTGCAAATCATAGAATCATAGAAATTTACAGCACGGAAAGAGGCCGACAAAGACCTGTCCAGCCTAATCCCACTTTCCAGCTCTTGGCCAGTAGCTTTGTAGGTTACATATGAACTTCAGGTACATATCCAAGTACTTTTTATATGTGGTGAGGTTTTCTGCCTCTACCACCCTTTCAGGCAGTGAGTTCCAGACCACCATCACCCTCTGGGTGAAAACATTTCCCCTCAAATCCCCTTTAAACCTCCTATCATTTATTTTAAATCTATGTCCCCTGGCTGTTGATCCCTCTGCTAAGGGAAATAGGTCGTTCCTTTCCACTCCATATGGACCCCTCATAAATTTTATGCACCTCAATAAAGTCTCCCCCTCAGCCTCCTCTGTTCCAAAGAAAACAACCCCAGCCTATCCAATCTTTCTTCATAGCTAAAATTCTCCTGTCTAGGCAGTATTCTCATAATTCTCCTATGTACCCTCTCTAGTGCAATCACATCTTTACAGTAATGTGACTAGAACTGCACGCAGTACTCTAGCTGTAGCTTAACTAGGGTTTTATACAGTTCAAGCATAACCTCTTTGCTCTTGTATTATATGCCTTGGCTATAAAGGCAAGTATTCCGTATGCCTTCTTAACTACCTTCTCTCCCTGGCCTGCTACCTTCAGGGATCTGTGGACATGCACTCCAAGGTCCCTTTGTCCTCTACACTTCTCAGTGTCCTACGATTTATGATATATTCCCTTGCCTTGTTAGCCCTCTCCAAATGCATTTCCTCACACTTCTACTGATTGAATTCTAATTGCCACTGTTCTGCCCACCTGACCAGTTAATTGATGTCTTCCTGCAGTCTACAGCTTTCTTCTTCATTATCAACCACACAGCCGATTTTTGTATTATCTGCAAACTTCTTAATCATACCCCCTACATTAAAGTCTAAATCATTGATATATATCACAAAAATCAAGGGACCTAGTACTGTGCCCTACAGAACCCCACTGGAAACATCCTTCCAGTCGCAAAAACACCCATCAACCATTACCCTTTGCTTCCTGCCTCTGAGCCAATTTTGGATCCAACTTGCCACTTTGCTGTGGATCCGATGGGCTTTTACCTTCGTGACCAGTCTGTCATGTGCCTTGCTAAAATCGATATACACTACATCAAGCACATTACCCTCATCGACCCTCCTTGTTACCTCCTCAAAAAATTCAGTCAAGTTAGTCAGTCACAACCTTCCCGTAACAAATCCATGCTGACTGTCCTTGATTAATCCGTGTCTTTCTAAATGAAGATTTATCCTGTCCCTCGAATTTTTTTTATATATATGTACAATCCTACATGCAGTCTTCCTTACATACTCATTTTGTTGAAATCAAGAATAGTTGGAGCAACAACAACATAACTTGTATTTCTATCTCACCCGTTTGCAAGGAAACTTCACAGTGAGGATTATTGAAAGAAGGGAAGCCAAAGGTGTGATCAGAAAGTAGGGCTGTGACGAGGTTTTTGAAAGCTGCATGGAAGCAGGCAAGGCAGAGGGAGCTAGGCAAGGAGTTCCAGAGAACGGGAGCTAGTGGGCTAAACGAGCGGCTGCTGGTGGTGGAACGGGGGCAAAATGAGCGGAGTGTGCGTAAGGCTGGTGAACATCACTCGGATAGGGTGGCATGAGGCTGTGGAGGGATTTGAAAACCAGAAATGTGAATTTGGTATCCTCTCATTGGGGCATGGGGAGCCACAGGAGCTTATAGAGGAGTGGATCACAGCACTTGGGTGTGGGTGAAAACTATGGCTACAGTGTTCCACATTGTAACTTATGTGTAGGCTTGAAAAACAGAAGGTGAACATTGCGATGATAAAAGAATGTTCTTGAATTTGGTGGCAATGGAGGGTAGATGGGCTGCAGGAGGGCTGTTTGTGGGAAAGGAAGCTGAGCCCAGGATCCAGCAGTATGTCAAGGTACTGAGTCACTTATTGACTCAGCTTGAGGTGGGAGCCGGAAGGTTGGTGGAGTTGAGGCCAGAAGCGTGGAGCTGGTAGAAGGCCAAGAAGATGATTTATAGTTTTGCCAATATTTAAGCTGGTGGAAATTTTGTCTCTTCCAAGTATTGATGTTGGACAGGCAGGTAGAGAATGTAACACAGCCTTCAGATCGATGGAAGATAAAGCTGGGTGTCATCACCATACATGTTGAAGCTGGCCCTGGACTTGCATTGTTTATGATTTTCATTAAATTACTGTTGCACTTAATCTCAATTTATAAAACCACAGTATGAATTCCCTGTAGCAAAATCACCTGAAACATTAAATGTCTAATCCTGTGGTCCCCCCTCCCTCCGCCGCCACCCTTGCTGTGCATGACCAGCAATTTCTTCTTTTAATTTCCTGAATTTGAAGTTTCCTTTTATTGGTCAGAGTCTCCTACTTGAACACATGCTTTACAGGAATGCACTATTGCCTTGCAAATATGCTCTTATTTCTCCCACCACTTCTGCAAATTGCCTCTTACTCCTCAATGGCATGTAAATGAAAAAGAGGAGGGGACCAAGGATAAGGCCATGGGGTACATCAGAGGTGATTCTGTTGGCAGAGGTTGAAAAACCATTCTAGGCAATGTGGTATCTATGTTTGAAAGGCTATAAATGGAACGATACGGCAAGCGAGTCCCAGGTGGGCAGAGGAAATGCTTCAAGGACACCCTCAAAGCCTCCTTGAAAAAGTGCAACATCTCCACCGACACCTAGGAATTCCTGGTCAAAGACACTCTAAGTGCAGGAGAAGCATCCAGGAAGGCGTCAAAAAACTCGAGTCTCTTCGGCGGGAGCACGTAGAAGCCCAGCAGAAGGAGCGTACGACAACCCAAGCACCCCACCCACCCGTCCCTCCAACCACCATCTGTCCCATCTGCGACAGAGACTGGAGCTCCCACATTGGTCTCATCAGACACCTGAGAACTCTCATTAGTGTGGAAGCAAGTCATCCTCGACTCCGAGGGACTGCCGAAGAAGAAGAAGAAATGGAAGTAGGAGAGAGCAGTGCCATTGAAAGATGTCGGAGCTTGATCGAGTGGTCAACATTGTTGAAGGCTGAAGGCAACAGAGAGGTTGAAAATGAAATACAGAGCACTAAGGTCACAATTGCCAAGATTTTGTTTGTGACTTTGACTAGTATGGTTTCACTGCAGTGGTTGGGTCTTCAACAGAGTGATGGGAGAGGTAGGAATGCAGTTATGAGACACTGATGCATTCCAGGACTTTGGAAAGAAAGAGAAGGTTGTAGAATCTCCGACTCTAACTTTTCCCCAGGACCTGAAAATTGTGGCGCTCCTCACCACGCTGTCTTCCTCACATGACCTTTAGGCTTCGAAATCACCAAATGAAATTGTTCTGAATGACCTTTTCTACTCTCTTTTTTTTTTCAACTTTGGCCCTTCATATGCTGTAAACCAAATTGATTTTCCATATACTGAGAATTCATAAGGTAACTGATGCCAACTGAATAATATTTTATGAAATTTGGATAACTTTTAAAGACTTGGGATTGGTGCTGGCTACTGTATTATTATACATTCAGGATAGGAGAAAGCACTTTAGAGACTGCCCCTAACCATTTCATTATGTAGTTTGGGAAAGTGCTTGTCATTTGATATTTTTTGAATCATCTCATGCGATCGGGAAGATATAGTTGTTGCTTGCAAAGTGCTTGTAAATGGGGGTGATTTTACCATGGACTTCTTTGTCACAAAGATTGAGACCATCTGTTCAGCTGCTTCTGCCGCTTCCCTCCCTTTCCCTAAGGTTCCCTCCCTTCACGAAGGAAGACACAAATAACCTCCCGGAAATACTAGGGGACTGAGGGTCTAGTGAGAAGGAGGAACTGAAAGAAATCCTTATTAGTTAGGAAATTGTGTTAGGGAAATTGATGGTATTGAAGGCAGATAAATCCCCGGGGCCTGATGGTCTGCATCCCAGAGTACTTAAGGAAGTGGCCCCAGAAATAGTGGATGCATTGCTGATCATTTTCCAAAAGTCTATTGACTCTGGATCAGTTTCTATGGATTGGAGGGTAGCTAATGTAACACCACTTTTTAAAAAAGGAAGGAGAGAGAAAACGGGAAATTATAGACCGGTTAGCCTGACATCAGCAGTGCGGAAAATGTTGGAATCAATTATTAAAGATGTAATAGCAGCGCATTTGGAAAGCAGTGACAGGATCGGTCCAAGTCAGCATGGATTTATGAAAGGGAAATCATGCTTGACAAATCTTCTAGAATTTTGTGAGGATGTAACTCGTAGAGTGGACAAGGGAGAACCAGTGGATGTGGTGTATTTGGACTTTCAAAAGGATTTTGACAAGGTTCCACACAAGAGATTAGTGGGAACCCAGGAGAGAGCTCTGAGCTAGTTAGAGTGGGTGAGAGCTCAGATGAACAGAACCCCAAGAAAGGATGCAAAAGCAAGGAGGCAACAGAGCAGAGTAGCACTGGGATAAGTATAAACCACAAGGTAATAGGAAGGGACAATATGTTTGAATATAAAGGGGCTGCAGGAGAGGGGTCAAAACTAAAAATCATGGTTTAAAAACTAGTATTAAAACACTTTACCGAAACGCACGCAGCATTCGAAACAAAGTAAATGAGTTGACGAAACAAGTCATTACAAATGGGTATGATTTGGTGGCCATTACAGAACCGTGGTTGCAGGGTGGCCAAGACTGGGAATTAAACATACAGGGGTATCTGACAATTCGGAAAGATAGACAAGAAGGGAAAGGAGGTGGGGTAGCTCTGTTAATAAAGGATGTTATCAGGGCAGTTGTGAGAGACGATATTGGCTCTAATGAACAGAATGTTGAATCATTGTGGGTGGAGATTAGATATAGTAAGGGGAAAAAGTCACTGGTGGGCGTAGTTTATAGGCCCCCAAATAATAACTTCAAGGTGGGGCGGACAATAATCAAGGGAATAATGGAGGCATGTGAAAAAGGAACGGCAGTAATCATGGGGGATTTTAACCTACATATCGATTGGTCAAATCAAATCGCACGGGGTAGCCTTGAGGAGGAATTCATAGAATGCATACGGGATTGTTTCTTAGAACAGTATGTTACAGAACCTACAAGGGAGCAAGCTATCTTCGATCTGGTCCTGTGTAATGAGACAGGAATAATAAACGATCTCCGAGTAAAAGATCCTCTCGAAATGAGTGATCACAGTATGGTTGAATTTGTAATACAGATTGAGGGTGAGGAAGTAGTGTCTCAAACGAGCGTACTATGCTTAAACAAAGGGGACTACAGTGGGATGAAGGCAGAGTTGGCTAAAGTAGACTGGAAACACAGACTAAACGGTGGCTCAATTGAGGAATAGTGGAGGACTTTTAAGGAGCTCTTTCATAGTGCTCAACAAAAATATATTCCAGTGAAAAATAAGGGCGGTAAGAGAAGGGATAACCAGCTGTGGATAACCAAGGAAATAAAGGAGAGTATCTGTTAGCATTAGTGTTTTCTCTGAAGAATCACTCAACACTCAGAGTCGGTTCCAATGCCTGGCGGCCTTTAATAACGCTCAGCGGGGAGGAAACACACAGGACCGTATCCAGGTTTCTCTCCACAGAACAAAGGATTACATGCACCTTTATATGTTTCACAACAGTTACAAAACAGTTTACTACAGCTACACAGCCCATCACGGCTGGACACAAGCCAATCACAATGATTATAGATTACATATAGGTTATTTTAACCCAATAGAATTCCCCTTATGTCTCAGGAACCATGTGTTCGTCTTTTGTCAGCTTGTGCTGATTGATATAGGTTCTCTCACTAGTTCTTTCTTCTTGGAGAAATAATTGGTTTCTAACCTTGTTTACAGGAGATGGGTTCTCTTATCTCTTTCTTCCTGGGGAATTAATTGGTTTATGGCCTTGAATATGGGAGATGGGTTCTCTCCTCATTATTCTTATCCTGCATCCAAGGCATTCCTATAGTGGGCCTCACAGGGTTATTGCTCGGTCATTGAACATTCAACAGTTCACAGCTTGACTACCTGATTTCCCATCATGCCTGGGCAGCCATTTTATGTGTGGCCACTTTAAACTTATATGCGTTTAGATATATCTAGCAGGTGCCTAATGCCTAGTATTCTGGTATATTCTAAAGGTGCCTACCTCCTACAACAACTCCCCCTTTCGGTAAAGGGACTAGTCCTAGTCCCCTTTTAACCGACCATTCGACCTTTATTAGATTTTGTGCATGGCCCGGTACTCCCTGCCTCAACGTGCTGGCCAGTCACGTGGTTTCAGGAGTCCCGGTTGCTTAAATCGAATTGACAAAGGCCAAATCCTCCTGCCCCCTTATAAAACAGGCTTGTTTAGTATCCGGGGAACGGTGATTTGTCCGTCTTCGTTGTGCGTGGTGTCTGCATGCCTGGCAGGCCATTACGCCCCATGTTATTGCTAAGATCAATTGTATCCCGACCAGTATATGTGAAATTATTCGAATCCATGGGTGGATGTTCACATTTATTCCCCAGTCCCAGACCTTTCTCCACCAACTCTGACTTTGTAAGTCTACCTCGGTATCCTCTTCCAGTACTTTGATTTTAGTTTGTAGTTGGTGGTATGGCTTTACGGATTGACCCACTCTGAGCCTCAACTCTCGTAATACTTCGGTTAAATGTGGGATAAGGACCTGATCTGGTTCATCATAAGCCTGTAAATGATCATGGAGCTGATCGGTTACCTCAATAACTTCGGACTTCCTGCGCCTAACCTGGGTGATATGCGCTTGCCCGATCGCGACAGGTCGTAGTGGTGTAAAGCAAAAGTTTGGCTGTGGTATAGGGCACTGCAGGTCATTATACTGGAATGAACGCTCAGTAGTAGAGACGCAGTATCTTCCCTTCCCTCCGTAGCCTGCCCTCGCGAAGTGCATGTGTGCGGGCACTATTTCTAGTACACACCCGTCGGTTCGGTTAAACCCGCACTCGTCTCGCTCCCCTCTGCCCACTGGGTGAGGGCATACTGTGATTTCCCCCTTTTGCTTGCAATCTGCTAGGGAAATCCCGGTAAGTATGTTGTTTCGACGAACGGCAGAGGTGGTGGTATGGAGACATTTTCCCGTATTATTCCGATATTCTCTCGTTGGTATAGGGGGAACGGCCCCGAGTCCGGCGTGGCTATAGGGATCATCAGGACTATCCCTATCCCGGTAGTCCTACCCATCTGGCAATCTGGAATTGCTGGGTATACTCTGGTCAGTCCCTTCAGAGTACAATTATCCAGTGTCCCCCTGAGCTAAATGTGAACTGTCTATCCAATCGGGTACTTCCCCGCGTTGGATCTGGTCGAGATTGTGGCGGATCTGTCCCACCATCCACAAACCATAAGCGTGACAGAGTTGCCCCTGTCTTTGCTTTCCCTGTATCTTCCTGTTCTCTATCAATGAGGTGATTGATGGTTCTGGCGTGAGCTTCCAGGACTGAGATGCCATCCAGCTGGATTTTGGCACCCTCCTTTCCTAGGTTGGCTTGGTCTTCCTGGTTTTGCTCCACCCTCTCCAATAACCCCTTCATCACCCCTCTAAGCTGTTCCACCCTCTCATTTAATCCTTGTATTTCCCTCTTCATCCTGGGGGCTAACCCCTGTCCCCGGAACCTACTGGCACCCATTGCATCGGCAGCCTGCTGCATTACAACTTTACTTAATACATTGTACATCTTCCTTGACTGTTCTGTACAGTATTCCGGCATCTGGATGCCTGAAATATTGATCAGAACAGGCACAATTTCATGTTTAACATTATCATACAACAGTTCCCCCTCGTTGTACATTACAATCCCATTCTCTGGTCCCTTCGTAGTTATGGGGCAAGGCAGTTCCTCGGGCAATGTAGTGATTCTTATGGGGCGCGGTGTCGGAGGGGGTGAGAAACATACATACAATGATATTGCAGCCGCCCCCGCCTCCTCGTAATACCCACACAGCCCCATTCCCTTTTTGCGGATGACTGATTGCTGGGATTGTCCCGGAGGCGCGCAAATTATGCCGAAAGTACATTCATCAGGCCCTTTGACATCCCTCCGTTTAATGCATCTGCTCCTTATACCCGTGGAGCACTGTACACATACTCTTATTCTTATTAGGATTCTTATTAGGATTCACTTGTAACCATGCATTAAAATAAGTCCTGTCCTTGCTCCAGTCCTTGGCTGCTGGGATGCACATTCCGTCCGTTAAATTAAACAAGACTCCATAGTTCATGTAGTTGTTTATTTCCAGCATGCTCTGCTGTCCGTCGGTGTTGCCCAGGGTACGTGCATGTCGCAGGGCTATCCATATTACGAGTAGCGCCTTTCGTATTCCCATTCCGGTAAGTATTATCTGTAATTTTAAACAGACGGCCTGGTCGTCACCAGGGGTTAAGTTTTTTGCTCTACGAGTGTCCCTGTCACCCTGCAAAATCAGAAGCACAAGGTTATAATCGAACCATTTCGAGCTGAATCTGTAAGGCGTGCGCCCGTGTCTTTACTCACTTAAATATTACCCAAACTCCTATGACCAAGGCCAAAGCTATTCCTCCAAACATCGCTGTCTGCTTTACCGTTAGGTTGGGTTTGTGGACTACACCTACCCACCGTGGGGTACATTGGCTCTATTGCCAGAGGTGATGGTGCTATGGCTGCGCACTGCACTATCCGTCTGGTCCCGTTATCTCTTCCAGCCTGTTTATCTTAGCTTTTAACTCTTCAATTTGTTTTATTGAGTATCTATTTCTTTATTGTATCAGGCAAGTATTATTACATAAGCTAGTTCTGTTTTTATTTTTGTTTCTCTGTTAGGTGAGTCCTTTTTTTTATTAAGAAATCCAAATTAATAATGATCAGTATAAAACGGCTGTCAATGGAAAGGGTTAACTCCTTTCCAGGTTTGTAAGAAGACCTGATGTCATTACGTGACTTCACGTAATCATCTGAAAAAAAAGTCTTTGTGCCTTCAAAACTGGCTTCGAAATTAGGAATCCGTTAAAAACAGCATAAATCATTAGAGTAAACTCCAATGTTTTCTTAACTTCTAATTCAAGTACTTGCCAAAGAATTTTTTTTTAAATTGTTTTAAAACAAGACCACACATACAATAGCAATTTTGTTTACTGAAATTCAATTCTGTTTTTTTTTATTTCTCTCTTTCTCCTCGTTATCTTCAAAACCCTCCTGCTTGTTTAAACTGTTCGGGACATTTTTGATAAACACTGTCCATTTTGGAAATCTTTTCAAACTGCATTGAAACTTTTTCATAATTGAAAATTCGAATCCATGTCGAGTGTTTTTTACTTATTCCAATTTTTTTTTTCCTTCTAATTAAACCAATATCTTTTTCACAGCAAACATCAACTAGTATTTAGTAAGTTATGTCTTTTTCCATTTAGTCCGTTACATCTTTTTTTTTTATTTCTTCAAATTAGGTTTTGTATTTTACACGGAGGGTTCGTAACTCCATAAAGTTGTTAATTTAAAATCATTTGTTTACTTTCAAAGTGGCGTCTTTATCTTTTTCTTTTTCTCCATAACTGGAATGGAGTCCAGCTTTGAGAGTTTGAGTGCTGCCTTTCGTTATCTCAAAATGCTCCAGTTTCAAAGTCGTTACTAAAGCTTGCTGTTTTTTTAACATTTTCCAAAAGTTCCTTTTACACCTTCGCAGATAGCTCGCCACTTGCCCAGGAGTTTGACCTGATCAGATTTAATTTAATCTTTTTCTTTTTTTTTAAATCCACCTCAGTATTTCCTGTGCCTTCTCTGAATATCTCAAAATCCCAATTCAAACGTTGTAATTTCAATCTTTATTTAAAACTTTTTTTTTAGAAGCTCTTTTTTTTTTAAAGCATTCTTTATCTCATTCCGAGACTAAATTTATGTCTTTCAACCCAATCAATCATTGCATGTTTTCTTTCGGCAAGTAAGTGAGCATGTCAAATAAATATTTTGCTCAACAAACCTATTCTTTATTTGTTTATTTTCCTAGCTCCGTAACTTATCATCCGAATAAATCCACACCTGCGTTTCGAACTTAAATTTCTTAAAACTTCCCACATACAGGACAACATTACAAAGGGTTAAAAAAAGACTTTCACTCTGTTTCTAAAATAAACAGACACTTGCATTCCTCTTCCAACCAGGCTTTCGGAACATGAAAACATAAAAAATTCATTCTGCAGTCAAAAATCACACAGACACTTCTCACTCAACGATCAGACATTTACAACAATCTCTCTTCTTGTTTTGGCCGGCTCTATTTTTGGATCCATGACCTTTCAGGGAATTCGTAGTTTTATCTAAATAATTCCTCACATAACTAATTCCTGAGGATTCCACCCTGCTTTAATCATTTTTTCAATTAGCTTCTTTTGTTTTTCCGCCAGGTGGCGGGTAAGCGACCCTTCTGGTCCCCACTCGAGTTTACTTGTTTTCATGGCCATTCCTGGGTAGGACTAGTACCGTTAGGAATCTACTCTCAGAGGTCCGCTTTCTTTCTAGCGCGACTTGTAGTAAACTGTCTCTTGGCTACTGTCAGGTCACAAGTTCTGCTGTTACACAAACTTATACAATTCTTAAAAACGCGTTTAAGCAATTCCCGCAGTGCTCTACGTATCCTTAACGACTACCTACCACCGCTCAGCCCGTTGGTCCGACCCTGTTCACAGGTTTGGATTCCGTTAGCCGCTGTACACCGCTTGGTTCTACCCCGGGGTATTTCAAATTACACTACTGGGTCCGGAAGATGTCTCTCGGTATCACGATCCCACGGTCTAAGTGTGTTCCCTACGCCTACTTGGTTCCTGGCCGTCACGTGGGACAAAAGTCCTCTTAATTCAGGCTCAGGCTAGGCGTTTGAGATATTAGACCGTCTCCTCATGTCGATCAACCAGCTTCCACCTTCCGCACCCTTTATACTTAAAAATTGTTTTTTATACTCACCCGGGTTTTTTCCAAGGGCGTCCAGCGACTCCGGGAAATCCCGTCGACTACGCCATTGTTAGCGTTAGTGTTTTCTCTGAAGAATCACTCAACACTCAGAGTCGGTTCCAATGCCTGGCGGCCTTTAATAACGCTCAGCGGGGAGGAAACACACAGGACCGTATCCAGGTTTCTCTCCACAGAACAAAGGATTACATGCACCTTTATATGTTTCACAACAGTTACAAAACAGTTTACTACAGCTACACAGCCCATCACGGCTGGACACAAGCCAATCACAATGATTATAGATTACATATAGGTTATTTTAACCCAATAGAATTCCCCTTATGTCTCAGGAACCATGTGTTCGTCTTTTGTCAGCTTGTGCTGATTGATATAGGTTCTCTCACTAGTTCTTTCTTCTTGGAGAAATAATTGGTTTCTAACCTTGTTTACAGGAGATGGGTTCTCTTATCTCTTTCTTCCTGGGGAATTAATTGGTTTATGGCCTTGAATATGGGAGATGGGTTCTCTCCTCATTATTCTTATCCTGCATCCAAGGCATTCCTATAGTGGGCCTCACAGGGTTATTGCTCGGTCATTGAACATTCAACAGTTCACAGCTTGACTACCTGATTTCCCATCATGCCTGGGCAGCCATTTTATGTGTGGCCACTTTAAACTTATATGCGTTTAGATATATCTAGCAGGTGCCTAATGCCTAGTATTCTGGTATATTCTAAAGGTGCCTACCTCCTACAACAGTCTCAAATTAAAAACCAATGTGTATAAGGTGGCCAAGGTTAGTGGGAAACTAGAAGATTGGGAAAATTTTAAACGACAGCAAAGAATGACTAAGAAAGCAATAAAGAAAGGAAAGATAGATTACGAAAGTAAACTTGCGCAAAACATAAAAAGATAGTAAAAGCTTTTACCGATATATAAAACGGAAAAGAGTGACTAAAGTAAATGTTGGTCCCTTCGAAGATGCGAAGGGGGATTTAATAATGGGAAATGTGGAAATGGCTGAAACCTTAAACAATTATTTTGCTTCGGTCTTCACAGTGGAAGACACAAAAACCATGCCAAAAATTGCTGGTCACGGGAATGTGGGAAGGGAGGACGTTGAGATAATCACTATCACTAGGGGGGTAGTGCTGGACAGGCTAATGGGACTCAAGGTAGACAAGTCCCCATGTCCAGATGAAATGCATCCCAGGGTATTAAAAGAGATGGCGGAAGTTATAGCGCACGCATTCGTTATAATCTACCAAAATTCTCTGGACTCTGGAGAGGTACCAGCAGATTGGAAAGCAGCTAATGTAACACCTCTGTTTAAAAAAAGGGGGCAGACAAAAGGCAGGTAACTATAGGCCGGTTAGTTTAACATCTGTAGTGGGGAAAATGTTTGAAGCTATCATTAAAGAAGAAATAGCGGGACATCAAGATAGGAATAGTGCAATCAAGCAGACGCAACATGGATTCATGAAGGGGAAATCATGTTTAACTAATTTACTGGAATTCTTTGAGGATATAACGAGCATGGTGGATAGAGGTGTACCGATGGATGTGGTGTATTTAGATTTACAAAAGGCATTCGATAAGGTGCCACACAAAAGGTTACTGCAGAAGATAAATGTACGCAGAGTCAGAGGAAATGTATTAGCATGGATCGAGAATTGGCTGGCTAACAGAAAGCAGAGAGTCGGGATAAATGGGTCCTTTTCAGGTTGGAAATCGGTGGTTAGTGGTGTGCCACAGGGATTGGTGCTGGGACCACAACTGTTTACAATATACATAGATGTCCTGGAAGAGGGGACAGAGTGTAGTGCAACAAAATTTGCAGATGACACAAAGATTAGTGGGAAAGCGGGTTGTGTAGAGGACACAGAGAGGCTGCAAAGAGATTTAGATAGGTTAAGCGAATGGGCTAAGGTTTGGCAGATGGAATACAATGTCGGAAAAAAAAAAATAAAAGGGAATATTATTTGAATGGGGAGAAATTACAACATGCTGCGGTGCAGAGGGACCTGGGGATCCTTGTGCATGAATCCCAAAAAGTTAGTTTGCAGGTGCAGCAGGTAATCAGGAAGGCGAATGGAATGTTGGCCTTCATTGCGAGAGGGATGGAGTACAAAAGCAGGGAGGTCCTGCTGCAACTGTACAGGGTATTGGTGAGGCCGCACCTGGAGTACTGCGTGCAGTTTTGATCACCTTACTTAAGGAAGGCTATACTAGCTTTGGAGGGGGTACAGAGACGATTCACTAGGCTGATTCCGGAGATATGGGGGTTACCTTATGATGATAGATTGAGTAGACTGGGTCTTTACTCGCTGGAGTTCAGAAGGATGAGGGGTGATCTTGCAGAAACATTTAAAATAATGAAAGGGATAGACAAGATAGAGGCAGAGAGGTTGTTTCCACTGGTCGGGGAGACTAGAACTAGGGGGCACAGCCTCAAAATACGGGAGAGCCAATTTAAAAGAGAGTTGAGAAGGAATTTCTTCTCCCAGAGGGTTGTGAATCTGTGGAATTCTCTGCCCAGGGAAGCAGTTGAGGCTAGCTCATTGAATGTATTCAAATCACAGATAGATAGATTTTTAACCAATAAGGGAATTAAGGGTTATGGGGAGCGGGCGGAAAAGTGGAGCTGAGTCCACGGCCAGATCAGCCATGATCTAGTTGAGTGGCGGAGCAGGCTCAAGGGGCTAGATGGCCTACTCCTGTTCCTAATTCTTATGTTCTTATGTTCACATGGTATTGGGGGTGATGTATTGAAGTGGATAAAGAACTGGTTGGCAGACAGGAAGCAGAGAGTCGGGTTAAATGGGTCCTTTTCAGAATGGCAGGAAGTGACTAGTGGGGTGCCACAGGGCTCAGTGCTGGGACCCCAGCTATTTACAATATACATCAATGATTTATATGAAGGAATTCAGTGTAATATCATCAAGTTTGCAGATGACACTAAGCTGGGTGGCAGTGTGAGCTGTGAGGAGGACGTTAAGAGGCTGCAGGGTGACTTGGACAGGTTAGGTGAGTGGGCAAATGCATGGCAGATGCAGTATAATGTGGATAAATGTGAGGTTATCCACTTTGATGGCAAAAACACGAAGGCAGAATATTATCTAAATGGCGGCAGATTAGGAAAAGGTGAGGTGCTGGGTGTCATGGTACATCAATCATTGAAAGTTGGCATGCAGGTACAGCAGGTGGTGAAGAAGGCAAATGGCATGTTGGCCTTCATAACTAGAGGATTTGAGCATAGGAGCAGGGAGGTCTTACTGCAGTTGTACAGGGCCTTGGTGAGGCCTCACCAGGGATATTGTGTTCAGTGTTGGTCTCCTAATCTGAGGAAGGACGTTCTTGCTATTGAGGGAGTGCAGCAAAGGTTCACCAGACTGATTCCCGGGATGGCAGGCCTGACATATGAGGAGAGACTGGATCGACTGGGCCTGTATTCACTGGAGTTTAGAAGGATGAGAGAGGATCTTATAGAAACATAAAATTCTGATGGGACTGGACAGGTTAGATGCAGGAAGAATGTTCCCGATGTTGGGGAAGTCCAGAACCAGGGGTCACAGTCTAAGGATAAGGGGTATGCCATTTAGGACTGAGATGAGGAGAAACTTCTTCACTCAGAGTTGTGAAAATGTGGAATTCTCTACCACAGAGAGTTGTTGATGCCAGTTCATTGGATATATTCAACAGGGATTTAGATATGGCCCTTACGGCTGAAGGGATCGAGGGATATGGAGAGAAAGCAGGAAAGAGGTACTGAGGTGAATGATGAGCCATGATCTTATTGCAGGTTCGAAGGGCTGAATGGCCTATTCCTGCACCTATTTTCTATGTTCTATGTTTGTGTCCTAGCCCTGAACTCGCATCTCTCTATTTTCTTTCCTATTTCCTCTTGTGCCCTCTTGTCCTTCAGACCCACCTCCTGCTCCCAAGATCCTACTTCCATTGAACTGCAGGGCCTGAACCAATGTCCTCGGGGGAGTGTTTGCTAGTGCTGTTTGGGAGGATTTAAACTAATATGGCAGAGGGATGGGAACCTATGTAGGGAGACAGAGGGGAATAAAATGGAGACAGAAGCAAAAGATAGAAAGGAGAATAGTAAACGTGGAGGGCAGAGAAGCCTAAGGCAAAAAGCAAAAAGGGCCACGTTACACCAAACTTCTAAAGGGGCAAAGTGTGTTAGAAAGTCAAGCCTGAAGACTCTATGCCTCAAAGCGAGGCGTATTCGGAATAAGGTGGACAAATTAACTGCGCAGATAGCAGTTAACGGGTATGATGTGATTGGCATCATGGAGACATGGCTCCAGGGTGATCAAGGCTGGGAACTCAACATCCAGGGGTATTCAGCAATTAGGAAGGATAGACAGAAAGGAAAAGGAGGTGGTGTGGTGTTGCTGGTTAAAGAGGAAATTAATGCAATCGTAAGGAAGGACATCAGCTTGGACGATGTGGAATCTGTATGGGTGGAGCTACAGAATACCAAAGAGCAGAAAAAGCTAGTGGGAGTTGATTACAGGCCACCAAATAGTAGAAGTGAGGTTGGGGACAGCATCAAACAAGAAATAAGGGATGTGTGCAATAAAGGTACAGCAGTAATCATGGGCGACTTTGATCTACATATTGATTGGGCTAACCTAATTGGTAGCAATGCGGTGGAGGAGGATTTCCTGGAGTGTATCAGGGATGGTTTTCTAGACCAATATGTCGAGGAACCAACTAGAGGGCTGGCCATCCTCGACTGGGTGATGTATAACGAGAAAGGACTAATTAGCAATCTTGTTGTGCGAGGCCCCTTGGGGAAGAGAGACCATAATATGGTAGAATTCTTTATTAAGATGGAGAGTGACAAAGTTAATTCAGAAACTAGGGTCCTGAACTTAAGGAAAGGTAACTTTGATGGTATGAGGTGCGAATTGGCTAGAATAGACTGGCAAATGATACTTAAAGGGTTGACGGTGGATAGGCAATGGCAAATCTTTAAAGATCATATGGACGAACTTCAACAATTGTACAACCCTGTCTGGAGTAAAAATAAAATGGGGAAGTTGGCTCAACCGTGGCGAACAAGGGAAATTAAGGATAGTGTTTAATCCACGGAAGAGGTATACAAATTAGCCAGAAAAAGTAGCAAGCCGGAGGACTGGGAGAAATTTATTATACTGCAGCGGAGGACAAAGGGATTAATTAAAAGGGGGAAATAGAGTACGAGAGGAAGCTTGACGGAAACACAAAAAATGACTGCAAAAGCTTCTATAGATATATGAAGAGAAAAAGATTAGTGAAGACAAATGTAGGTCCCTTGCAGTCGGATTCGGGTGAATTTATAATGGGGAACAAAGAAATGGCAGACCAATTGAATAAGTACTTTGGTTCTGTCTTCACAAAGGAAGACACAAATAACCTTCCGGATGTACTAGGGGTCCGAAGGTCTAGTGAGAAGGAGGAACTGAAGGATATCCTTATTAGGCGGGAAATTGTGTTCAGGAAATTGACGGGATTGAAGGCCGATAAATCCCCAGGGCCTGATAGTCTACATCCCAGAGTACTTAAGGAAGTGGCCCTAGAAATAGTGGATGCATTGGTGATAATTTTCCAACAGTCTATCGACTCTGGATCAGTTCCTATGGACTGGAGGGTTGCTAATGTAACGCCACTTTTTAAAAAAGGAGGGAGAGAGAAAACGGGTAATTATAGACCGGTTAGCCTGACATCAGTCGTGGGGAAAATGTTGGAATCAATCATTAAGGATGAAATAGCAGCACATTTGGAAAGTAGTGATAGGATTGGTTCAAGTCAGCATGGATTTATGAAGGGGAAATCATGCTTGACAAATCTTCTGGAATTTTTTGAAGATGTAACTAGTAGAGTGGACAGGGGAGAACCAGTGGATGTGGTGTATTTGGACTTTCAAAAGGCTTTTGACAAGGTCCCACACGAGATTGGTGTGCAAAATCAAAGCACATGGTATTGGGGGTAATGTATTGACGTGGATAGAGAACTGGTTGGCAGACAGGAAGCAGAGAGTCGAGATTAACGAGTCCTTTTCAGAATGGCAGGCAGTGACTAGTGGAGTGCCGCAGGGCTCAGTGCTGGGACCCCAGCTTTTTACAATACATATTAATGATTTGGATGATGGAATTGAGTGTAACATCTCCAAGTTTGCAGATGACACTAAACTGGGTGGTGGTGTGAACTGAGGAGGATGCTAAGAGGCTGCAGGATGATTTGGACAGGTTAGGCAAGTGGGCAAATACATGGCAGATGCCGTATAATGTGGATAAATGTGAGGTTATCCACTTTGGGGGCAAAAACACTATGGCAGAATATTATCTGAATGGCGGCAGATTAGGAAAAGGGGAGGTGCCATGATTCATCAGTCATTGAAAGTTGGGATGCAGGTACAGCAGGCGGTGAAGAAGGCAAATGGTATGTTGGCCTTCATAGCAAGGGGATTTGAGTAGAGGAGCAGGGAGGTCTTACTGCAGTTGTACAGGGCCTTGGTGAGTCCTCACCAGGAATATTGTGTTCAGTTTTGGTCTCCTAATCTGAGGAAGGACATTCTTGCAATTGAGGGAGTGCAGCAAAGGTTCACCAGACTTATTCCCGGGACGGCAGGACTGACATATGAGGAGAGACTGGATCAACTGGGCCTTTATACACTGGAGTTTAGAAGGATGAGAGGGGATCTCATAGAAACATATAAGATTCTGATGGGACTGGACAGGTTAGATGCGGGAAGAATGTTCGCGATGTTGGGGAAGTCCAGAACCAGGGGACACATTCTTAGTATAAGGGATAGGCCATTTAGGACTGAGATGAGGAGAAACTTCTTCACTCAGAGAGTTGTTAACCTGTGGAATTCCCTACCACAGAGTGTTGTTGATGCCAGTTCATTGGATATATTCAAGAGGGAGTTAGATATGGCCCTTACGGCTAAAGTGATCAAGGGGTATGGAGAGAAAGCAGGAAAGGGTTACTGAGGGATGATCAGCCATGATCTTATTGAATAGCGGTGCAGGCTCGAAGGGCTGACTGGCCTACTCCAGCACTTATTTTCTATGTTTCTATGTAGTTAGTTCTTCATTGCAGCAGATGTATTTTTATAAGTCGACAGAGATTTACTGCTTTAAATAAATAATAGTGTTATCTGTAATATTTGTGCTTTGTAACTTGATATAAATGGAAGACATATGCAAAATGGGTTTGGTGGGAAAAGTTCAAATTAAAAATCTGTGGCATATTGTGCAGCGGTTTAATAAATATCTGTAAAACTGGGATTAATTTCTTCACCAAAGTCACACAGCTTAGGCTGAGTGCGAAGCGGCAGCAGTGGGCCAAGAGTTTCTTTACTGAATCCCTTTCATTCAATCAGAGGATCAGGCGGAAATGTTCTTCCTCATCACTTACGATCTTATTAAAAACAGTAAAAATATTTATTTGTATAAACAGTTAAATGTAAACTTTCCCAAAGTTTGAAGGTAAAATCAGGCAATTATAGACTATTGGCCTCTGACTTGGTCGTATTGAAACATTTGTACCGCTTGTCTCTGCTTCCACAACTGCTGCTTTGGATAGCGGCATTGTCTGAAAACTCTACCTTAGCCATCATTGGGGCTTTGCTTTCTGTTCCAGTTCAGTTCTTGTCCTCTTGGTAGGGGGGGCGGGGGTTAACAGTAGGAGTAGGGTCATAAGTGCTGGTTAGTGCCTGAAGACTGCACATGTTCTTGACAATTTTTTTATTTGTATAAAGTAATAGACTCCTGGAGTGATTCCTGATTGTAATCCAGTTTTGGGGATTACATGACTGTTTCGGACATCTGAATCCTGATTATGTGCCCCAGGACATTTTATGTTTATTTCTCCAATCATATTCTTTCTCTCTCTGGAATTGGAACCTAATTCCTTTCTTATCTGTACAGTTTCGATGGTGAGATTACCTGCAAGCAGTTGGAGGAGCCAATTTTTGTATTTAGATAATAAATACCTTCAGTTTGCCTAGAAAAGTGACTGTTCTTTTGAATCTATATTTAGCAGGCTAAGGATTAATTTTACAATGTTCACTTCATTTTGGCCAGTTTTGTACTGACACTGTCTGCAGATGCCCAGTACTGTTGCCAAAGATTTAAAAGTGCACTGCAGAAGTAACGATTGTGACACAATTACTACTCATATTTATCAAATGAGTGATCATTGCCAAAAGATTCCATGGCAATTCAGACAGTTTTATAAGAGGAAATTTTTTCAGTGATAGCCCAGCAAGGGGGTAATGTGGATTGAGGGTTGGTTAATAGACAGAAAACAGAGAGTAGGAATAAACGGTTCATTTTCAGGTTGGCTAGTAGGGTACTGCAAGGATCAGTGCTTGGACCTCAGCCATTCACAATCTATATCATTGGGGGGAAAATTGCGGTCGGAGGCTTCCTTCGTACAAATGTCTCCGACCCGAAAAAAATCTACGAAAGCATCTGGTGGTCCCAGAGGATTCCGGTTGGAGGCCTAGATTCACTGCGCAGCGCATGGGAAGATGTCTTTCAGGTACTTACGTACATGCTGGAGTCACATGGGCTTGGACCACCAATCATGCAGTATTCTCATTGATAAAAATTGGGAACTCCTTTTGTGTGAGTTCCCATTACTATCACTGAGAATAACCCCCTAAAACACCGAAACACAGCATAATAAATAAATAAAACACCTCAACTATTTAAAATTAATTGTAATTAAATGTTTTAGAAAAAATATATATTGCGGGGAATTATTAAAATGTTTTTTAATAGGGTTTAAAAATAAACTTACCTTAATGGACAGGGTTTTTAATATAAAAATGAGTGTTTAAATTTAACTTTTATATGTTTTAAAAATGTTAGTTGGTAAAAGTAAGCTATGCGCCTGCTTTTACCAGGCGTAAGGGTTTGAAGGACATTCGCCGGGCATGAGTTGGGCAGCCCAACCTCTCGTGCGCAGATGTCCTCCCGGGGATGTGGAGGATCTGTCGAGAGAAATCCTAACGGATCAGAAAGTCGGTTTTCGGCGCATGCTGATTGAGCCCCAAAAGCCGGCTTTTGTGAGGCCGCAATGATTTGGATGAGGGGACCAAATGTAATATATCCAAGTTTGCATTTGAAAGTACTATTTATGAAAACTTTACAAACATGTTCAATGAGTATCACATTTTTGACCATTGTGTGTTTACTGTTTTTACATTTTGAGGCATGGAATAGCTAAAAGGTTTTGGTATTCTCTGTTCCTGTTTATTACTTTAATACTGAATAGGCTCCAGCATTTTCTGTTTCTACAATACTGCATATTTACACTGTACTTGTAAGTTAAGTAGTTGCGTCCATTATAAAATAGGTGGGAATGTAAGTTGTGAGGAGGATGCAAAGAGGCTTCAAGGAAATATAGACAAGCTAAGTGAGTGAGCAAGAACATGGCAAATGGAATATAGGGCCCAAGTTTCCACATGATTTGCGCCTGATTTTTAGGAGCAAATGGTGGAGAACGGACTATCTTAGAAATCGCAATTCTCCACATTTTTTTTTCTGCAGTTCTAGTCAGGTAGAACAGTTCCACTTTGGAACAGAATTTTTTCTTCAAAAGGGGGCGTGTCCGGCCACTAACGCCTGATTTGAAAGTTTCCACAGTGAAAACGTACTCCAAATTAAAGTAGAATGGAGCAAGTGAAGATTTTTGTAGAACTGAAAAAAACCTGTTCTACATATTAAAAAATCAGGCGCAGGTTACAAATTAGGCGTCCAGAACGAGGTGGGGGGGGGGGGAAGGAGACAGCGGTTTGTTGCCGCAGAGGGGAGGGAGGGGAAGGAGACAGCGGCTTGTTGCCGCGCAGAGGAGGGGAGGGAGGGGAAGGAGACAGCGGCTTGTTGCCGTGAAGGGAGGGGAAGGAGACAGCGGCTTGTTGCCGTGCAGAGGAGGGGAGGGAGGGGAAGGAGACAGCGGCTTGTTGCCGCGCAGAGGAGGGGAGGGAGGGGAAGGAGACAGCGGCTTGTTGCCGTGGAGGGAGGGGAAGGAGACAGCGACTTGTTGCCGTGGAGAGAGGGGAGGGAGGGGAAGGAGACAGCGGCTTGTTGCCGTGGAGGGAGGGGAAGGAGACAGCGACTTGTTGCCGTGGAGAGAGGGGAGGGAGGGGAAGGAGACAGTGAGAAGGGTAGCCTCAGTGCTGATGTGCTGATGGCAATGTGATTTTATTAAAAAATGTTCAAAAATTAAACAGCTACAAAGAACTACAAAAATGGCCGAGTGCCAATGTTTTTTTTCCACACTGAGCATGCGCGAACGCTCCAACGCGCACGCGCAACGTTGCCGGCAGGAAAAAAAACTAATTTAAATAGTACCCGCCCCCTCCCACTTAGTGTAGGCTCCGCCCCCCTGGGCGCCGCGCCAGGCAGACAAGGAGCTGCAAAGCGCTCGAGAATAGCGCGTTTTTTTTCTGGTGCCGTTTTGGAGGGGCGCCCGTTTTTTATCCTGTGGAAACTTGGGCCCATAATGTGGAGAAATGTGAAGTTATCCACTTTGGTACGAAAAATAGAAAAGCAAAGTATTTTTTAAATGGTGAGAGATTAGGAAATGTTGGTGTTCAGAGGGACTTGGGTGTCCTTGTATGCGAATACTGAAAGTCAACATGCAGGTACAGCAAGCAATTAAGAAGTAAATGGTATGTTACCCTTTATTACAAGAGGATTTGAGTATTAGAGCAAAGGGACTAGAAATTTGATGCATTTGCACCTTCTGTTAGACCCCACCCCCTGCTCCCGGGGCACTAATGGAGCGCAAATGCCTTACCGCCCAGGCACGACGCTGGCAACGACTCCCACCATATTGGCGGGAGTTTAGTGGCGGCAATACGACTTTGCGCCCGGAGATGATCATGTATTGGTGTGCACATCGCCCCAAATGATCACTTTCACACCCTGCACCAGCACTGGGCGAAAGCACCGACAGCTGCAGGAGCCATTGATCGGGCGGCCGATTGATACCGGGGCAAAAATTAAAGGCGAGGTGGCTGGTGGAAATTAGAAAAAACTTGTCTTGGTTTTCCTGCTGCTGATCCAGTTTCTTCGCGGGCTCCTGGGCGCGATTGTTCAGCCCGCCACTCTGCTTGAGTGCTGGGCTGGTCTTGTGGCACCCCCACACCATGGTGGTCCAGGGAGGTCCCTTTTTCATTTGCAGAGTCAGCAGCGTGGGCCCTTCCCTTTAAGTGAGGGAAGAGCCCCTCTGACGCGGCAGTGCTGATCGGCCCAGTGTGCAGCACTGCTGAGGTGTCCGCCCCATGAGCGAGCGCTTAGTTTAGCGCTCGACTTCCTTCCGGGGGCAGTAGCCCGAATTTTTGGAGAGGGGCGAGACTTCAGCGCCTGGTGCTAAATCTCGCACCTCCCAACTTTACTGCCCCCAAATGGGGAGATACTGAATTTTACCCCCAAGATGTCTTACTGCAATTATATAGGGCCCTGGTGAGACCACACCTGGGGTACGATGTACAGTTTTAGTCTCCTTACTTGCCATGGAGCGAGTGCAATCAAGGTTCACCAGACTGATTCCTGGGATGGGGGGGGATTGTCCTATGAGGAGAGCTAATAGAAGAATGAGAGCTGCTTTAATTGTAACATACAAAATTCTTACAGGGCTTGACAGGGTAGATGCAGGGAGGATATTTCCCCTGGTGGAGAATCTAGAACCAGGGGTCACCGTCTCAGAATAAGGGGTCGGCCATTTAGGACTGAGATGAGGAGAAATTTCTTCACTCAGAGGTTGGTGAATCTTTGGAATTCTCTACCCTAGATGGCTGTGGAGACTCGGTCGTTGTATATTCAAGATAGAGATCAATAGATTTTTGGATATTAAGGGATAGTGCAGGAAAGTAGAGTTGAGATAGAAGATCAGTCATGATCTTATTGAATGGCGGAGCAGGCTCAAGGGGTCAAATGTCCTACTCCTGCTCCTACTTCTTATTTTCTTATGTTCTTCCCCAATGAATAACCAAGGAGATACAAGGTCCACTCTTCTGTTGCGTAGCATTAGCTAATCTCAATCAAAATGTCGGTAGTGGTGCAACGATCGACCTGAACATTCCTGGGTTAGAGAAAGAGAAACAGGGTTCTGGTGTTGAATGCTATCCAGCGCCCCCTGCTGGAGGGACATGTGCGAACATCAGGGGAAGACTGGATTGGGCACGGGCTGTGATGTTGCCCCACCTGTAGTCAGAGGTCCAGGCTCACATGAATAATGGCCACTTGGGCAAGTTACCAGAGGGCAACTAGTGGCTGAGGAATGGTGCTCCAGCAAGAAGAGAATACATTCAAGAAAGGAAGGATGAAGATTGGTGAGAAAGGGAGGGAGCTAATTGAATTGGTTTCATTAAAATACAACACCTACTAATAACCGTGTTAAACAGTTTGATATGTTTTTGTTTCAGCATTTATGAATTATTTGTTTTCTTTTTAATCTTGCTGGTGACTTAAGTTCTCTTTTCTCTTTCCCCACCCCGCCCCAACACAGACCTGAATCCTGGAACCACAATTTACCAGATCTTTTCCAAGGTTTGCAGAACATGCAAATGAGGTATTAGTTCTTCAAGTGACCAGCTCAAGTAACCAATTAGGTGTGTTTTCACCATTTGGATCATCCTTTTTTTCAATGCTCATGATGTCTGAGTAATTAAATACAGTTGATCCTGGGTTTCTCGATAGTTCGATCTTTTGACAAATCTACACCTTCCATGCAATGAGAAGACTGAATATGACGCCTGTGATATTGTACATGATTCTCCACATACTTCGGGCTTCATGCTCTGGCCCTGTTATTCCAAGGATTGTGTGGAAATATGAAGGTAAGATTCACATTTTCAGATTTACTAAACATTAAGCATGCAATACTGCTTTGACTTCTATAGCACTAGTTTTATAGAACCCAAAAGTTTTTATAATGCTGATATTTATAGAAATTAACTTTTTCTCAAATAATTCAGGGCTGGTGACCGAGGGCCGTGCGGCTCTTTGTCGGCTGGCGTGGACACGATGGGCCGAAATGGCCGCTTGCGTTGTAAATTTCTATGTTTCTAATGCTGTGGAACTGCAGTGGTTCTGTTACTGAACTATTGTGATTGATTTAAAAAATATTAAAATTCTTTAATCTCCCAGATGTGTTTATTGACAATATTATACTAGTATCTGCTTTGAACTTTCTACTTATTCCTTTTTATTTTTATGCTTTTAATTTTAATTTCCCATTACTCTCACTAAGAAAATGTTTTTTTTGGCGGGGGTGGGGAAGGGGTAGATGGGCTTAGTTAAATGTTGGACTTCTACAGGAATATGTCACTTCTATAACTTACAGTTACATTTTTTTTTAAAGTAAGTTTTAAAAAAGCTTTTAGAAATTTGAAATAATTCACCAGGTAGTAGAGCCAAAGATATTAATGGAGTATAGTTGGAGACTGGCTGACCTAGTCGGACTAGTAAAGCTTCAGTGGACCAATTTTTTTTTTCCTCATCCATAACTTTCCTTACATTCTTATTCAAAGTAGAATTATCTTCCTCTCGGACATTGTGCTTATCTGGGTGAGGGATCTTCGTGCTGGGGAATTATACTATTCCTATTTCAGACAGCCAGAGTTAGCATCAAATACTCCTAAATCAGGCATAGCTCATCCACATGCAGAGTTCCCACTTCTCTGCCCTACCAATGTGTTTCAACCCACCCTCAGAAGAGCATGCCTACTGCAGCTGTGAGACATATTTTCCATTTCCTACGCCACTCATGTTGTGGCCTATCTGAGTGAGATTGCTAGTTCGTGCCACATTAGGGAGAGTTTTGTGCTGTCGACCCATGCTCACTAGGAACTGAATTGAGACCTCCCAAACTCCTTTCACATAGAACCCTTACCAGCCAGTTGACAGTGGAGACTTTCATCCCACCAGTTTGGGTTGGAATTGAACCTCAGTGAAAAGCCAGTGACTAACCCCACTGTTTCACCAGACATTTTTGTTTTGAAAATGGCATATTGGGAGCCACTTCTGTATCCCACTACACTACCACCAATTGGCAGAGATAAAAATGTCAGATCAATTTAAAAAAAAAAAGCTGATCCTAATCATGCCAGACAAGAGTATTTTGCTGTATTTCTTTTTTTAATTAGTTCATGGAATAAGGGCGTCGCTGGCAAGGCCAGCATTTATTGCCCATCCCTAATTGCCCTTGAGAAGGTGGTGGTGAGCTGCCTTCTTGAACCGATGCATGTCCATGAGGTGAAGGTAATGCCAGGTGTTACTACTTTGTTGCAATTTGGTGCAACTTGCTCAGCCATTTCAGAGGGCAGTTAAGAGTCAACCACATTGTTGTGGGTCTGGAATCACATCGACCAGACCAGATTAGGACAGCAGATTTCCTTCCCTAAAGGGCATCCGTGAACCAGATGGGGTTTTCAACAATCCGGTAGTTTCATGGTCACCATTACTGATACTAGCTTTTTAATTCCATATTTATTTAACTAACCAGCTGCCGTGGTGAGATTTGAACTCATATCTCCGGATCATTAGTCCAGGCCTCTGGATTATTATAACCACTAAACTACTGTTCCCCACAAATGTTCAAACATGTTCTTAAGTTGTCAATTCATTTCCAAAGACCATCTCAGAATTCACAAGTCTGTAGTTTTCGCTTGGAAATTACCACAATTTCTCTTGCGACTTCTTCCTTCCCATTGCTACTTAAATCTGCTGCTACCTCCAAAACTCAATTTTTCTCTACATTTACATCTCCCATTTGAAGAGAAAGTAATTTAATAATAAACTCAAGTTGTAGTGAAGTTTGTCATCGGGTCAACTCTATTCATAGAATGGACAATGTGTTCAATAAGTGCAGACAGGAACTAGTGGAGTGCCGCAGGGCTCAGTGCTGGGACCCCAGCTCTTTACAATATACATTAACGATTTAGATGAAGGAATTGAGTGTACTATCTCCAAGTTTGCAGATGACACTAAACTGGGTGGCAGTGTGAGCTGTGAGGAGGACGCTAAGAAGCTGCAGGCTGACTTGGACAGGTTAGGTGAGTGGGCAAATGCATGGCAGATGCAGTATAATGTGGATAAATGTGAGCTTATCCATTTTGGGGGCAAAAACACAAAGGCAGAATATTATCTAAATGGCGGCAGATTAGGAAAAGGGGAGGTGCAACGAGACCTGGGTGTCATGGTTTATCAGTCACTGAAGGTTGGCATGCAGGTACAGCAGGCGATAAAGAAGGCAAATGGTATGTTGGCCTTCATAGTTAGGGGATTTGAGTATAGGAGCAGGGGAGGTCTTATTGCAGTTGTACAGGGCCTTGGTGAGTGAGGCCTCATCTGGAATATTGTGTTCAGTTTTGGTCTCCTAATCTGAGGAAGGACGTTCTTGCTATTGAGGGAGTGCAGCGAAGGTTCACCAGACTGATTCCAGGGATGGCTGGACTGACATATGAGGAGAGACTGGATCAACTGGGCCTTTATACACTAGAGTTTAGTAGGATGAGAGGGGATCTCATAGAAACATATAAGATTCTGAAAGGACTGGACAAGTTAGATGCGGGAAGAATGTTCCCGTTGTTGGGGAAGTCCAGAACCAGGGGACACAGTCTTAGGAAAAGGGGTAGGTCATTTAGGACTGAGATGAGGAGAAACTTCTTCACTCAGAGTTGTTAACCTGTGGAATTCCCTGCCGCAGAGAGTTGTTGATGCCAGTTCATTGGATATATTCAACAGGGAGTTGGATATGGCCCTTACGGCTAAAGGGATCAAGGGGTATGGAGAGAAAGCAAGAAAGGGGTACTGAAGGAATGATCAGCCATGATCTTATTGAATGGTGGTGCAGGCCCGAAGGGCCGAATGGCCTACTCCTGCACCTATTTTCTATGTTTCAATAAGAACCCAAATAATTTCCTTTGTAAAAGGCCTTGTTCAGTTTTTTGAAAATGATGATCATCTTTTGTTTGAGAATTAGGAGCTGTGTTCCAATGGCAAAGGTTGCAAGAACTTCTGTGATGATTAAATGCTACACCCTGCTCTGCGATTAAGAGTGCAGGTATCATGGTCATGCAGTAAAAATTATTTTGACTTAATTGAGCCTGCTTTAGCTAAATAGATCTAAGTACCATTGTTATCCTTTCAGCATTTCCAAAGAGCAGAATATTTTAAAGTTTTAAAATGTTTTTAATAAAGTTACTCATTATCGTAACACTTTGCTGATAGTAAACTAGCAGTATTGTTCCCAACTCTTTGTATCAGTATTTTAATTTGAAATCTGGTAAAAATGGAAGCGATTTCATCATTGTACAGTCATCACAGTCATGTTGGGATGTGGCCCCTGATGAGGCACCCTATCTGTCACACACACTCAGTTTGGTGTTCCTGGCAATTTTGGGATGGAGCTCAGTGCTTCCAAACTTCATATTAGCACTAAAGCAGTTTTATGTTTTTTTTTAAAACCTGAATTTGTCCTGGGTGACTTGCTAGACCAGTGGGGTTTTATTGCTTTTTAATTATGAGGTACTACTCTATATTGGAGCCATGATCCAGCTTTCCTTATGATTTTTTTTGCAACAAACAAGTGGTGCTCAGTCAAGAAAAGAGTGGAAATAAATATAAAATAGTTTGATTAAACTGTGCAGTGTACAGGAAAATAATTTTGTTTATAACTTAGCTTTCACTCCATAATCACTTAATTTTGATTCCCCCTTCTTTATTTGGATTTTGCCTTTTGTCACTGTTTTGTTAAGAAATTAATTCCTGCTGACAGCATTACCTTGCTTGCTGTTAGTGTCTCCCTAAGTTTTCTGTTACTAGCTGGTTGTCTTGCAACTCCAGTAATTTCTGGTGACGTTCATATTGGTGACCTCACTGGATTGGTGCAGACCTATCTCTTGTTCATGTCAAACTGCTGAAAGGGCTGCCTGCAGCTCCACATGTTCACTGACACTTCAGATTCACAGAGGCACCCATGTTGTTGTTGGCAGAGTAGTATTTTCTGGCCTAAAATACCAAATATGGAGCTATCATTCAGATAACTCCAGATAGTTCCATCTGTGTGTCTGGCACTACCTGTAAGTTAAATACACCATAGTGGCTTATTATTTTTCTACTCTGTGTAAAATCAATTGCATATTATTCCTGTGCTTGTTACAGCAACACATTTTTCAGACTAGAAATGCCATTCAACTCTGGCTGTAAATGTGGCTGCTAAGTGTTAAAAATTCAGAAGTAGTTTACAGGGGAAGGAAACAGCAGTACAAAACGTTGTAGATTGCAGGGTTCACTGCTTTCAAGATCATGTTTGTACCTTTTCCAGCAACCCAGCTAAATGTCAGAATTTCTACACGCCTAAAACCATTGCTTCCTTTTTAACCATATTATTTATTTTGTACATGTTTCATTTGCAACATTTCCAAAATAACAAAAGCATTCCATTTTACTTTGGAATGTTTATCCACTAATGTTTTAGTATTTACTTTTCAAATTTATCTTGCTTTAGTTTTCAATTTTTCTTGTTTCCTGCCATCTGATAGTGACTGATCTGTATCTGGTGCTAAAGTTGCCCAACCTTCGAATTCTCCACCATCTTAGGCTCATGGTTTAATATCATACTCAAGTATAACCTCTTTTTGTTTATTTCAATTTAAACTTGCTACATCAAGAATCCTTTTTCCTCTGTTTGCTCAAAATATCCTTGCAAATGTGTGAGCCAGTGACCTGAGATCTAGGAATTCTAAATGATGAAATTTTAATGAGGAAAGTGGCTGAAACATATATGTAAGATCAGCACGCAAAATCGTGTTGAGCTTAATAAGAGAGGCTTGTGCCCTGTGGCAGAGGGAATTCTTGGCAAGCACACTGATATTTACAATAGCAGTATGTTAGAGGGGTTGTTGAGTTCATCTGAACTGATGATAGAGATGTTTGGTTTCATATGGAAAAAAATTCTAAGCCACTGCTTCAGGACATTAAATGATCAAGCGAAGCTCCAAATACACACCTCTACTTTCTTGAGCTGTTGCGCTAAAATAGTGCAGTCTACCTCTCTACATTCAAGTTATCCATGAATTCAATTTTATTTTTGCAACAGTGACTGAATAGACTAATACATGCTTATAAAAAAAAAAAACTGCATTTTTAAAAAATCAGCTTGAATTGAATAGAGTACAATTTTGCAAGTCTAGTTTGCAACAGCTTTGCCAATCTTTGATTCATTTGTCAGCCCGTGGCTCAGTGGGTAGCACTCTCGCTTCTGAGTCAGGAAATTGTGGGTTCATGTCCCAAAACTCGGCTGACACTCCAATGCAGTGCTGAGGGAGCACTGTTGGAGGTGTCATCTTTTGGATGAGACGTTAAACCGAGGCCACATCTGCTCTCTCAAGTAAAAGATCCCATGGCACTATTTCAAAGAAGAGCAGGGTAGTTACCCCGGTGTCCTGGCCAATATGTTTATCCCTCAATCAACATAACAAAAATCAGATTATCTGGTCATTATCACATTGCTGATGGTGGGAGCTTGCTTGTACGCAAATTGGCTGCCGCGTTTCCTACATTACAACAGTGACTACACTCCAAAAGTACTTCATTGACTGTAAAGCGCTTTGAAGCGTCCAGTGGTTGCGAAAGGCGCTATATATAAATGTGAGTCTTTTTATCTGAGCTTTTTTAATGACGTAATTTTCAATGAAGCCAGTCTTTCTGCTGGATGAAAATATCTTAACCGGGGACTTTGTGCATTGGAAGCCTTTGAACCCCTTTTTTAAAGTAATTAGTAATGTTTACTTTTCTGTTAAGTGAGTGGTGTATAATTTGGATAATTACACCCAATGAACTGAAGTTCTCAGTCTGCGTCAATTCAGTGACTTTCTGACTTATCTTTAACTTTAACGCATGCTTTAAAGTCTTCCTTTTAATAACTAATAGGTTTGTATTCCGATAGCTGGTTGTAGATCTGAGAGCTCCAATACAATTTTGTGATCATAGATTACTGATTAACTTGTCTGAGCTTTATATCTTTCTCTCAGTGAATTCCAGTTTTTCTCTTGGATAGCATTCAGGATCAGGGAAATAATCTAACAACACAGCATTTTGGTTGTTAACTTAAGAGTTTAATGTTGAGACTGATTTCCAGCTTGGGACCAAGTGGCATGATGAGAGCTCTCCTTGCACTAGGAAAATACATGAAGGCTATCTCAGTCAGCTGAGAGATTTCAAAAAGCCTTTGACATTCGTAGAGACAGGGCCAAGTGTCAAGAGTTGAGGGAAGGGAGGGGAGGTGGGGTGAGGACAAGAGATAACTTCGTGGCAGCTTTTGAGTGTGATGATCATTCATAGAAACATAGAAATCTACAGCGCAGAAGGAAGCCATTTCAGCCCATCGTGTCCGCGCCGGCCGACAAAGCCGTATAGCCCTCGGTCAGCAGCCCTGAAGGTTACATATAAACTAATGAACGATGGCGAAAAGGTAAAGAGCACCCAGCCCAACCACAACTGCGACAACCCTTACACTGAAGCATTCTACACTCCACCCCAACCGGAGCCATGTGATCTCCTGGGAGAGGTAAAAACCCAGGCCTATTGGGGAAAAAAAATCTGTGCAAATTCCTCTCCGACCTATCCAGGCGATCGAAACTAGTCCAGGAGATCACCCTGAACGTATTCGATTCCCTGCAGTACTTATCATCATACCTGCACCAGACAACAAGAGGTATCTAGTCTAATCCCAATTACCAGCTCTAGGTCCATAACCCTGCAGGTTACGGCACATCAAGTGCCCATCCAACCACCTTTTAAATGTGGTGAGGGTTTCTGCATCCACCTTCCTTCCAGGCAGTGAATTCCAGACCCCCATAATCCTCTGCGTGAAGAAGCTTCTCCTTAAATCCCCTCTAATCCTTCCACAACCACCTTAAAACTATGCTTCCTCATAATTGACCCCTCCACCAATGGAAGTAGGCCCTTGCTATCCACTATATCCAGGCCCCTCAAAATGTTGTACACCTCAATGAGGTCTCTTCTCAACCTCCTCTGTTCAAATGAGAACAAACCCAGCCTATCCAATCTGTCCTTATAACTAAGATTCTCCATTCCAGGCAGCATCCTAGTAAATCTCCTCTGCACCCTCTCTGGTGCAATCACGTCCTTCCTATAATACGGCGACCAAAACTACATGCAGTACTCCAGCTGTGGCCTAACCAAAGTATTATACAATTTAAGCACAACCTCCCCGCTCTTGTATTCTATACCTCGGCCAATAAAGGCAAGCATTCCGTATGCCTTCTTAACCACTTTATCTACCTGGCCTGCTACTTTCAGGGATCTGTGGACAAGCACTCCAAGATCCCTTTGTTCATCTACACTATTAAATGGCCTACCGCTTAATGTGTATAGCCTTTCCTTATTAGCCCTCCCAAAGTGTATTACTTCACACTTCTCAGAATTAAATTCCATTTGCCACTGCTCTGCCCACCTGACCAGTAGATTGATATCCTCCTGCAGTCCACGACTTTCCTCTTCATTATCAACCACATAGCCGATTTTACTATCATCTGCAAATTTCTTAATCATACTCCCTATATTCAAATCTAACTCATTGATATATACCACAAAAAGCAAGGGACCCAGTACTGAGCCCTGCGGAACCCCACTGGAAACATCCTTCCAGTCGCAAAAACATCCATCAACCATTACCCTTTGCTTCCTACCTCTAAGCCAATTTTGGATTCAACCAGCTACTTTGCCCTGGATCCCATGGGCTTTAACCTTCGTGACCAGTTTATCTTGTGGGATCTTATCAAAAGCTTTACTAAAGTCCATATGTACTACATCGTACGCACTAGCCTCATCAATCCTCTTGGGTACTTCCTCAAAAAATTCAATCAAACACAATCTTCCCTTAACAAATCCATGCTGACTGTCCCTGATTAATCCTCGTCTTTCCAAATGTAGATTTATCCTGTCTTTCAGGATTTTTTCCAATAATTTTCCCACCATAGAGGTTAGGCTGACAGGCCTGTAATTACTCAGCCTATCCCTTTCTCCCTTCTTAAACAAGGGTACTACATTAGCAGTCCTCCAGTCCTCCGGCACCATGCCCAGATCCAAAGAGGACTGAAAAATGATTCATTAAACATGTCGAGGAATACTTTTGAGTTCAGCAGCTTGTTCCTTTTGTATGTTACAAGCAATTGGCTTGTATAATGTCTTTAAAGATTCTTTAAGGACTGTTGTAGAAAAAAAATTATTAAAATTAAATGCTGTTAAAAAGAGATGCATCTGCCTGAATAAGCAGCAAAACCACCTTTGATTTTGGCAGCAATATTTGTTGGTACTGAAGTTTTGTCTGATTGTCCTTTACCATGTTCGGTCATGTCTAGCTGATCCTCTTGTTTCTCTACCCCTCTGTTTTGCACTGTTTCTCTTTGTGTCACTTCCCATCCCCCAAAGCAGAATCCTAGCCATGAAATATTAAATAACAAACATTTCACTTCCAGTTGATTCATTGCATATGAAGTGAATATACACTTTTCTGAGCGAAGTGATGAGGTACTATATAAATTAAAGTGTTTCTATTTTTCATTCTTTAAATAGCATTGGGTTTACAGTTGTCTTCCGTAGTTCAGTTCACAGAAGAGCGCAATCATCTGAGGTGGCTTCCTGCGTTCACTTCTCCTTTGATAAACCAGAATAAACCAACTCCTTTATTCTGACAGCCAAATTGCGTGTACACTTTCTCATGGATGTATGATTCAAGCAATTTTTCCCCTTCATTCAAATCTATTGTTACTCCCCTTAATTTATAACTTGCCACTCCCCTCTTCCCACCAGGGAGTAAAGGGTTATGGAGACCGGGCAGGGAAGTGGAGCTGAGTCCATGATCAGATCAGCCATGATCTTATTAAATGGCGGAGCAAGCTCCAGGGGCTGTATGGCCTACTGCTGCTCCTATTTCTTATGTTCTTCCTTTCAATGTTCTTGAATGGATCATCACCTCTCAATTATGTGACCACCACTCCGTGTTTCAATCCTTTTGGTCTGGATTTCACTCAGCAAACAGCACAAAACCATCTTGGCTAGTCATAAAAGGCATCCTGTGTAATAGCTACTGTGGTGCCTTATGCCTCTTTGACTTCCTCATGGTCTTCATCATAGTTCACCATTCCATCCTTTGCTATTGCCTCTCATTGATGATACACCTCCATTACACTGCCCTTTCATGGTTCCATTCCAATACATTTCTATGTTGCCAGCACATCCCTTGCAATGGCCATTCCCCTTGTAGCTTTTGCACCAGCATAGTTTCACAGGGCCCAAGTTTCGGGCCGCGCCTAGAACGGCGCAGCCCCGACCTGGACGCCCGTTTTTCGTGCCACAAAGTGCGCCTAAAAAATACTTACCTATTCTCCGGCTCCCTGCAGGTCCTCCGGAGCTGGGCGCGGCGCAGCACGAGCTGTGGGGGGCGGAGCTAGGTCCCTGCGCTGAAAACAGTGCCGGGACCTCTGCACATGCGCGCTACTGTGGGCGCGTATGTGCAGTAGCTCCAGGCGCCCAAAACTCTGTGGGAGGGGCCCGAAGCACGCAGCCCCTAGCCCTGGCCGAATGGCCTCACTGGGGCTGCGTGGGTAAGGCTGCCTCCCACGCCCAGCTCCTGCTTCCTCCTGACCCGACCCGACTCGACTCCTGCTCCCTCACCTCCCCCCCCCCCCCCCACCGCCCCCGGACAGGACCCGACCCCCGCTCCCGCGCCCCCGGACCAAACCCGACCCGACATGACCTGCGCTCCCTCCCCTCCCCCCCCCACCCGACCCGACCCGCGCTCCGGACCCAACCAGATCCGCGCTCCCCCCGACCCGACCCGCGCTCCCTCCCCACACCTCCCCCCACCCCGGACCCGACCCGACGCCACCTACCTGTAAATCTGATCCCCAGGACGGGCCCCTCCCGAAGTCTTGGGCCCGGCCCATTCAGCCTCCCTCTCCATTCTCTCTCTACCTCCCTCCCTTCTCCCTTCTCCCCCCCCCCCCCCCGCTCCCTTCTCCCCCCCGCTCCCTTCTCCCCCCCGCTCCCTTCTCCCCCCCCGCTCCCTTCTCCCCCCCCGCTCCCTTCTCCCTCCCCCCCCCCTCTCCTTTCTCTCCCTCTCTTCTCTCCCTCCCTCACTCCCTTCTCTCTCTCCCTCACTCCCTTCTCTCTCTCCCTCACTCCCTTCTCTCTCTCCCTCACTCCCTTCTCTCTCTCCCTCACTCCCTTCTCTCTCTCCCTCACTCCCTTCTCTCTCTCCCTCACTCCCTTCCCTCCCTCCCTTCCCTCCCTCCCTTTCCTCTCTCCCTTTCCTCTCTCCCTCCCTCCCTTTCCTCTCTCGCTCCCTTACTTCTCTCTTTCCCTCCCCCCCCCCCCAACTCCTCCTACGCCCCTCCCCACTCCTCCTACCCCCCTCCCCACTCCTCCTCCCCCCTCCCCTCTCCTCCCCTTCCACCCTCCTCTCCTCCCTCCCTCCTCTCCCCTGCCCTCCTCCCCCTCCCCTCGCTGTCAGAAACACAGACACTGACAGACAGAGAGTGAGAGAGACACACACAGACAGACAGAGAGATAGAGACACTGACAGAGACACACTGGGGAGGGGGGGGAGAATTTTTTTTGATTGATTTATTGGTTGATTTATTGATGTATTTATCATTTATTATTGATGATGGCTCTTTATTTGTAAAACTGAAGTGTTAAACTTGGCCCCATAGAATCATAGAATAGTTACAGCACAGAAGGCGGCCATTCGGCCCGTCGAGCTTGTGCCAGCTCTCTGCAAGAGCACTTCAGCTAGTCCCACTCCCCAGCCCTTTCCCCTTAGCCCTGCCATTTTTTTTCCTCCAGGTACTTATCCAATTCCCTTTTGAAAAATAAGATTGAGTCTACCTCCACCATCCTTTCAGGCAGTGCATTTCAGATCCTAACCACTTGTGTAAAAAAAAAAAAAAAAGTTTTTCCTCATCGCTTTTGGTTCTTTTGCCAATCACCTTAAATCTGTATCTTCTGGTTCTCGACCCTTCTGCCAATGGGAACAGTTTCTCTCTATCGAATCCGTCTAGACCCCTCATGATTTTGAACACCTCTATCAAATCTCCTCTCAACCTTCTCTGCTCCAAGGAGAACAACCCCAATTTCTCCAATCTATCCACGTAACTGAAGTCCCTCATTCCTGGAATCATTCTCGTAAATTTTTTCTGTACCCTCTCTAAGACCTTCACATCCTTCCTAAAGTGTGGTGCCCAGAGCTGGACACGCTACTTCAGTTGAGGCCGAACCAGTATTTTATAGAGGTTCATCATAATTTCCTTGCTTTTTTGTACTCCATGCCTTTATTTATGAAGCCCAGTATCCCACATGCTATTTTAACTGCTTTCTTAACCTGCCCTGCCACCTTCAATGATTTGTGCACATATACCCCTAGGTCTCCCTGCTCCTGCACCCACTTTAATATTGTACCCTTTAGTTTATATTGCCTCTACACATTCTTCCTACCAAAATGTATCACTTCGCACTTTTCTGCATTAAATTTAATTTGCCACATGTCCATCCATTTCACCAGCCTGTCTATGTCTTCTTGAAGTCTATCACTATCCTCACTGTTCACTATACTTCCAATTTTTGTATCCTCTGCAAATGTTGAAACTGCACTCTGTACATCTAAGTCCAAGTCATTAATATGTATCAAGAAAAGCAGCGGTCCTAGTACCAATCCCTGGGGCGCACCACTGTATACCTTCCTCCAGTCCGATAAACAACCTTGCACCACCACTCCCTGCTTCCTGTCACTTAGCCAATTCCGTATCCATGCTGCCACTGTCCCTTTTATTCCATGGGCTTCAACTTTGCTGGCAAGCCTATTATGTGGCATTTTATCAAACACCTTTTGGAAATCCATATACACCACGACAAACACATTGCCCTCATCAACCCTCTCTGTTACCTCATCAAAAAACTTGATCAAGTTAGTTAAGCACAATTTGCCTTTTACAAATCCATAATGAATCCATATTTGTGTCCAGATAATTAATTTTGTTCCAAGGTTTCAACCCTCACAGCTTGAAATTCCTTATTCCTTAAACATTTTATCCGTAAGCTTTGAGGTCAGCTTTTCTATGTGTACCAATGACAGCAGCTTTAATTTGCTGACATTCTCAACTCCATAACTACTGCTTTACTCTCTTAACTGACTAGATGCCATTTGCAGATGGGAAACCTACAAACATACAAATGACGGATAGTTAAAGACTCTCTCCGCACAATTGTGGTAACTTGTGTATCACACTATATACTGGCACCAGTACTGGGACAGGAGGTGCTGTACTGATGGGACGGGCTCTACCTGAACCAAGATGGGACCCGTTTCCTAGCGGAAAAGGTGGCAACAAAGGCTTTAAACCAGTAAGACAGAGGGAGGGATCTACATGAAATGAAACCAGCCTAAATATAAACAACACAGGAAAGGAGAGCATAAGAAAGAATAAAATAAGGGCCAGGGAATAAATATAGTTATAGAACAGGAGTGTAAAAAGATGGTTAACAATAAAGTGAGAGGAACTGCTATTAAAAATGATTTAAACTGTTTGTACACCAATGCACATAGTGTTCGTAATACTGGAGGCAATCGTGCATTGTGAGGAACCAGACATATTAGGGATTACTGAGACATGGCTAAAGAAAAATCGGGACTGGGAATTAAATCTTGCAGGATATAATATATTTAGAAAATATAGAGAGAGAAAAAGGGGAGGTGGAGTAGCTGTATTTATTAGGGATAACATAATGGCAGTGACTCAGCTATCATCAAGACAAAAATAGAATCCATGTGGATAGAGATAAAAGATAATAAATGATCAATCACACTAATAGGTGTAGTCTACAGACCACCTAATAGTGGAAGGGTGGTGGAGGAAGAAATATGCAAACAAATTAGGGAAATGAATAAAAAAACATAGAATAATAATCATGCGGGATTTCCAAAACCCCTATATTAATTGGCCAGAAGAGGTAAATCAAGTGGATAACAGAATGGAGTTCCTACAATGTGTACAGGACTTCTTTCCAACACAATATGCAAGAAGCCCAACTAGGCAGGATTCACTATTGGATCTAGTAATGGGGAATGAACCTAAGCAGAAAAAAGAAGTAAAAGTAAGGGAAAATCTAGGCAATAGTGACCATCATATTTAAGATAATAATTGAGAAGGGCGTAAGTATGACAAAGACCAGGGTAATAGATTGTAGAAATGCTGATTTTGCAGGGTTGAAAATAAAACTTGGGGAAAATAAAATGGACAACAATATTGGCAAACGATGTAGAACAGCAGTGGGAAATATTTAAAACAGAGTCCAGCATAAATATACTCTGCTAAAAAAAACAAGAACAAGCTAAGCACTAATCAGACACCATGGATGAATAAAGACATAAGGGAAAAATTGAGGTTAAGGAAAGAGGCATGCAATAAGTAAATGGACAGCAGGGGAGAGCATGACAAGAGTACAAAGAGTTTAGGAGAGAGAAAAAACAATTAGAAAGGTAAAAAGGAACTATGAAATTAAATTATCAAGGAATATAAAACAAAATAGTAAAATATTTTACAAGCACATAAATAAAAAAGGGAAAGTCAGGATGGGAAGGGAGCCACCAAGGGATGGACAGGATAATATCATGGGCACCGATAGAGAGATGGCAGAGGTATTACATAATTATTTTGCTTCAGTATTTACCAGGGAGACAGAACAGGTGGACATGACATTGGATGATGAGGTTAGAAATGAGATAACTGCATTTAAAATTAAAAGAGGAGAATTATTAAATAAAGTAATCAAACTCCGAGGATAAAACCCCTGGTCCGGATGAATTACATTCAAGTATTTTAAAATAATCTAGCGAAGAAATAGCAGAGGCATTACTGCATATATTCAATAATTCGTTAGAACAAGTATAATGCCAGAGGACTGGCGGATCGATAACTTAATACCTATATTTAAGAAGGGAGATATAACATGTCCAGGGAACTATAGACCAGTTGAATCCAATAGTGCGCATCCTCAGTGTTCCACTTGAATCCTGAACTAAGCTTCAAACTCCATGTTAAGTCCAAAACCAAGATTACCACCTTCCCCCTTTGGAACAACACCCTCCTTAATCACTTACAGGTTCAATATTTTGAATGTGATGCCAACCACCTCCCAAGCTGGCTTCCTGATTCCATCCTGCTCAACCTCTCATTCTTCGATATCTTTGCCACTCTTGTCCTATCTATTCATCCATTGCCCAGTCCTTGGTGATTTCAAAATTTACATCCTCATTTATGAAACCCTTCTTGGTCTTGCTCCACCCTTCCTGTAATCTCCTCCAACCCTCTGTCCCAGCTTGTACCCTCCACCCTTCCTGTAATCTCCTCCAACCCTCTGTCCCAGCTTGTACCCTCCACCCTTCCTGTAATCTCCTCCAACCCTCTGTCCCAGCTTGTACCCTCCACCCTTCCTGTAATCTCCTCCAACCCTCTGTCCCAGCTTGTACCCTCCACTCTTCTGAGTCTGGTTCCCTCCCTCCCTCCACTTCATCAGAGCCTTCTGTGATCACGGCCCTGCACTCTGGAATTTTCTTCATAAGATCCTCTGCCATGCGACATTCTTCCCCACCTTCAGAAGACCCCTCAAGTCTTTTCAACCATACCTTTGATTACCTCCCTTAGCCTTTTCTCAGTTCCTGCTTGGTGGCAAAACCAGCCTTGGGATGTTTCATAAGAACATAAGAAATAGGAGCAGGAGTTGGCTGCATGGCCCCTTGAGCCTGCTCCGCCATTCAATAAGATCATGGATGATCATCAACCTCAACTCCAATTTCCCGCCCAATCTCCATATCCCTTTATTCCCCTAGACTCCAAAAATCTATCTCAGCCTCAAATATATTCAGAGACTCAGCATCCACAGCCCTCTGAGGCAGAGAATTCCAAAGATTCACAACCATCCGAGTGAAGAAATTCCTCCTCATCTCTGTCTTAAATGACCTACCCCTTATCCTGAAACTATGCCCCCAACTTCTAGACATTCCAGCCAGGGGAAACAACCTCTCAGCATCTACCCTGTCAATCCCCTTCAGAATCTTATATGTTTCAATTGATCACCTCTCATTCTTCTAAACTCCAGAGAGTTTAGGCCCATTCTACACAATTTCTCATCTTAAGGCAGTCCTCTCATCCCAGGAATCAATTTAGTGAATCTTCAGTGCATCGCCTCCAAGGCAAGTATATCCTTCCTTAGATAAGGTTTCGCTACAGGGGCTGTAAAGGTGCAATTTGTTGCGTTAGGTTAAGGCAACCGGTTTCAACAGTAAATATGGGAAAAGCTATGATCCAAACTACTGAAGAGCCCAAGGTAAAATTGTTTTGTGTAATGATCTAAGTGAAAGAATTGCTTCCATGTACCATCTTTTCTGACCTCCCAAAGCGCTTTACAGCCAATGAAGTACTTTTTTGAAGTGTAGTCACTGTTCTAATGTCCGAAACGCTGCAGCTAATTTGCACACAGCAAGCTCCCTCAAACAGCAATAAGCTAATAACCAGATAATCTGTTTTAGATGTTGGCATGGATCTTGATTTAGTAATAAATAAAAGATCCTTTTAGTTTGAAATGTAAGAATACCTGAGAAGGGCAAAACCATGCTCTTCAGCATTGTGCAGTTTAGAGTTTATGATCATGGTGCTGTTTGAGGTAAAACTATATATTGCTTTAAAAGTTATTTTTAAATTTAAGAATGCACACCGCTTTAAAACAATCTTTGATATTGTGGAGTAATGGGCTAATCCTTGGACAGTTATATCATACTGAGCCTGGACTATCAGTTTAGCTTGAACTTTCTCCTTGCCCTCCCCTTTGACCTGGAGACATTCTGCATAAAGCCAGTGTGTGTTTCTGTGAACGTGTCTGTAAGCGCTGCTAGGCAACAAATTGAGAGAAACCATTTACATTGTTAAAAGAAACACAGCTGTGGCCGAAAGAGCACGTACAAAACACCGTATTTCAATCAGATGAGAACAAAAAGCAAAAATCTGTGCCTGGTACAGGATTCTTTTCGTTTAGGAGAGGATTTTTTTTTAAAGTCACAATCCAATCAAGGCACTGCTCTCCTGTTGTCCTGATCAAAGTTGGACATCCTTTAAAAAAATAATTGATTAAATTGGTAATTTTGAAAGTAAAGTGTCAGCAGTTCCTAGTTGGAGACAATTTGAATAGATTTTCTTTTCTCCTGTTCATTTAGACAGAAGTTGATGGTGCAGCCAGGTCTTTATTTCGTTATAACTGCCTTTTTTCTCCCATAAAACTTGAGGTGCACAACTGTTCAGTATCACCACAGACTGGTATTGAATTTTAAGATTTGCTTGTCTTTTTTGGGATAATCCAGTAAATATTGATGCTCCCTCATAGCCTTGGTGCTGTCCTCGTGGAAAATGCTGCTTAAATAACCCCTTCAAACCCCCACTCCAGCTTTTATATTTTGGGATATTTCCTGAAGCAGCCTTGTAATATAAGTGATCACCTCCCTCTTGAGATGGTGCTTTCTGCCTCCAGAGTTGATCTTGTTCCCTGTCAGTGCAGATGTAAACGCTTACCAGTGGTGCCACTTGTTGGAACATGGGGGCTGAATTCACGGCCCCGATGGGAGCTTACGAGCACATGCACCCACAGGATTTAGGTATGCACTGCACACGCGCTGAAACCCAGAACTTGCGATATGTCAAGGATCCTCTTGACAGTTCATACAACTCTGAAAGAAAAGATCATTCGTGGCCAAAGAGTTGGGCTATTTACCCACGAATGACCTTGAAGTTCTTAACAGCTGGTAAAAGCAGGCATAAGGCCTGTTTTTATCAGCATAAGAGTTTAAAAATATATATAATTTTATTGCTCATTTATATATTAGAAACCCTGTCCAATAAGGTAAGTTTATTTTTAGCCCTGTTAAAACATATTTTAAAAAATTGAAAAAATTAAATTTTTGTTTAAAATATTTGTTTAAATGGCATTTTAATTAATTTTAAACATGTAATTTAAAAATATATATATTTCATGTTTGTGTCTTTTTTTAATGATTCCCATTCATATTTACGGTGATTCTATACAAGCGGGTACCCCATAAGAATGGGGATTCCCTTCTTTTATTGGTTGGGCAAGCCAACGTGATCCCAGGAGCGCTTGCGAACCGCATGCGCCCCTGGGATACATGGGCCTCTGCCCGTGGGTATCCGGAGAGGTCCAGGAGTGCGAATCTCTGTACCTCCCGGACCACCAGTAAATTCATAGATTTTTTGCAGTTCGGAGTCATTCGTCTGCAGGAAGCCTCTGACCGCAATTTCTACCAATGTTCTGGTCACCAGTAAGCTGGGAGGTCAGCTTATCCATGCAGGCCAGCAAATGGCGCTCCACATTGCTGACCTGAATGGACCATTCTCCCAATATCTGGGAAGATCTGTGGCCAGAATGGCAGAGTTGTGAATTCTGGGACTGTGTTCACTGAATTCATCCTTCACTGTAAAAGGGTGAATTTGGAACACAGCAAACCGAATCATAATAACTACCACTAAATGTAACCTGACCTGGGTCACAACGCAACTCGCTACAGCATGTACCTGACTTGTTTTAGTTGGCATCTTGTGTCTATGTTCCACACAGGAGACATGGTCCTGCAGCTGCTGTACTGTCCAAGGCAACGTTCTAATCCAGGATACAGTATCTCTGGGCTGCCAGTGCTAAATATTTTTGATCTTCAATATTTAATGGTTCTTCCAACCGGCTAGTACAGTTGCCAGTTGTTTGGACTCGTCCTGAATATGCATTTTGGCAGCAAGAAATCAAGCATTTTATATGTTTTCGCAATATAATCTTTTTAAATTGTTATATTGCAAAAAGAGCTTACTAAAATTGTTACTTCAATTTATAAAATGTTTAAAAGATCATTTGCAATTGTGTTATGTAGGCAAATACAGCAAGTCTCTACAGCAACATTAGTGACTGCACTTCAAAGTTTTGTTGTATTGATGTGTTTGGGGACTTTACTGAGGGACATGATACAGCACGTGATAAAATTCAAGTATGTCGGTCAGGTTTTTAAACTGAGGGAAGGTTGTATGATAAACTAATGCGTGGGGCACAGAGCATTTAAAACTGAACTGTCACTTTTATAAAGGAAACTGCTACTGACCAGTAGTCTGGCAGTCAGCACTGTGATCTGCACTATAATTAGAATTTGTGTGTTAAATGGGTTCGAAGTTGCCACCAAACCACAGCAGAAGGTAATTACATGCAAGATCCTGTTGCTATACAGTAACTATTTCATGGTGTTCAATGTGGGGAAATGTGAGGCCGTTTACTTTGGACCTAAGCAAGAGAGAACACAGTATTTTATAAATGGCGAGAAACTAGGAACTCTGGAGGAGCAGAGATTTAGGGGTCCAGAAATCACTAAAAGCTGGTGGACAGGTACAATAAATTAATTGAAAAGGCCTATAGAATGTTGGCCTTTATCTCGAGGGCTGGAATGCAAAGCGGTGGAAGTTATTTAACAGTTATATAAAGCTCTGGGTGGACGCCATCTAGAATGCTGCATTCAGTTCTGGGCACCTTGCCTCAGGAAGGATATATTGGCCTTGAAGCGGGTGCAGCACAGATTCACCAGAATGGTACCGGGACTAAAAGGATTACATTATGAGGACAGGTTGCATAGACTAGGTTTGTATTCCATTAAGTATAGAAGATTAAGGGGTGATCTAATTGAGGTGTTTCAGGTAATTAAAGGAGTTGATAGGGTAAATAGAGAGAAACTATTTTCTCTGGTGGTGGAGTCCAGAACAAGGGGGCATAACATAGAAACATAGAAAATAGGTGCAGGAGTAGGCCATTCGGCCCTTCGAGCCTGCACCACCATTCAATATGATCATGGCTGATCACGCAACTTCAGTACCGCAATCCTGCTTTCTCTCCATACCCCTTGGTCCCTTTAGCCGTACGGGCCACATCTAACTCCCTTTTGAATATATCTAACGAACTGGCCTCAACAACTTTCTGTGGTAGAGAATTCCACAGGTTCACCACTCTCTGAGTGAAGAGGTTTTTCCTCATCTCGGTCCTAAATGGCTTACCCCTTATCCTTAGACTGTGACCCCTGGTTCTGGACTTCCCCAACATCGGGAACATTCTTTCTGCATCTAACCTGTCCAATCCCGTCAGAATGTTATATGTTTTTGCGAGATCCCCTCTCATTCTTCTAAATTCCAGTGAATATAAGCCTAGTCGATCCAGTCCCTCCTCATATGTCAGTCCTGCCATCCCAGGAATCAGTCTGGTGAACCTTTGCTGCACTCCCTCAATAGCAACAATGTCCTTCCTCAGATTAGGAGACCAAAACTGTACACAATAACCTTAACATCAGAACTACAATATTTATAAAGCACCTTAAACGTAGTAAAACGTCCCAAGGTGCTTCGCAGGAGTATTATAAGACAAAAAATTTAACACCGAGCCACATAAGAGGAAATTAGGGCAGATGACCAAAAGCTTGGTTAAAGAGGTAGGTTTTAAAAAGCGTCTTATAAGAGGAAAGAGAGGCAGAGAGATTTAGGGAGGGAATTCCAGAGCTTAGGGCCTAGGCAACAGAAGGTACAGCCACCAGCCACCAATGGTGGAGCGATTATGATCTCAAGAGGGCAGAATTAGAGGAGCGCAGATACCTCTGGGCGGGGGGGAGATGGGGAGGGGATGTTGGGAGGGGGGGATTGTGTGGGGCTGGAGGAGATTACAGAGATGGGGAGGAAGGACATGGAGGGATTGGAAAACAAAGATGAGAATTTTGAAATTGAGGCGTTGCTTAATTAGGAGCAATGTAGGTCAGCAAGCACGGGGTAATGGATGAACAAAACTTGGTGTGAGTTAGAACTAGGCCGTTTAGGAGTGATTTCAGGAAACATTTCCTCACACAAAGGGTAGTGGAAATCTAGAACTCAAAACTGAGATTGATAAATTTTGTTAGGCCAAGGTTATGGAATCAAGGCAGATAGATGGAGTTAAGATACAGATCAGCCATGATCTAATTGAATAGCGGAACATGCTTGAGGAGCTGAATGACCTACACCCATTCTGATGTTCTTATTTAAAAAACATTTTTTAATCCATTTCTGAATTGAAGTCCAAAAAAACCTTTTTTGTTGTCCCCCAAAATCACCAGCATCACTGCAGTTCTAAAAGAGCAAATCAAACTGGGATAAGCCTGCTCTCCAGAAACTAAATCGGCCAATGAAACCATTCTGAAGATGCATCATTGGTAAAGAATAAGCTCTTAATTGTAAATAGTAATGTCACATCTGATATTTCCCTTTCCTCCCACCCCTCTCCTTTGGACCAGCCTGGTACCACTACAATATGGGCCGGAATTTGCGGTGGGTAATACAGCGAACTAATAGCGTTCGCCGTTATTACCCCCTTGAAACTGACCGCAACTTCAGGATCTAGCGCATGCGTATCCTAACGCAGAAATCCTGAAGTTGCGGTCAGTCATTCACTGCTCCGACACTGACTGTGCTGTGTCACCCACTCCATAGCTGGTAATAAGTGTAATCAGTGAAACTGATAAACTTGGGGTTTTCCGTGGTAATATCACTCTTAAATACTCCATTAAATGTTAGGCCTTGTTAGATTAGGTGTAACTGGGATTTTAACAGCATATTGACTGCTAAACAAACATTATGGCCCTGAAAAACTTAATTTTAATTTTGTGGAGTGTCAAATTTCTCCATTATGATAAAAATTGCAATTTTTAAGAAATGTAAAAAAAAATCTTAAGTTTGTTCATATTTATTTCAGATTCTATCTTATCCCCTATGTGAGCGCCCCACTCTTTGTTTTGCTTTCTAACATTTTTAAAATGTCGGAATAAAAGCAGTTTCTCATTTCCTGCTTCCCCCTCTGTGAGAATTCTTCATTGTGATTGGTTGCTTAGAGAGCTTGTTGATGTCACAGCAGATCGTGCTAGGGGATTCCCATTATATTGCACTGAAATCACTTATGTGCCAAAAAAGGCAAACTTCTCGGCTCTGTAGGCAGCTGTATTTGGGCCAGCGGCAAACATCTTTGCTTCGCTGCTGACCACAAATTCCGAGCCAGTATGTTGTAGACAGCATTTTCAAACGGTTGCACTGTACAATTTCTAAAACTGAAGTAATTACTGTCAGCAAATTACATTTTATTCATGATATATGGACACAGCATCTTTAGTATAATGCAATGTTCCCTGTAGTTTTCAGTCAAAATACTGCGTATGCATGATTTTAACAATGAAAAACTGTCTGCGTGGGTTCCTTGCAACGCAGCCTCGCATCTTAAAGGGAATATAGGTGTCATGTGTAGGTACAGTGGCTGTATAATGAGGTAGGTGTGTAGATGCAGCGCTGTATAACTTGGTCAGTGTGTATGTGCGGTCTTGTATAAAGAGCTACGTGTATAGGTGCAGTGTTGTATAATGAGGTCGGTGAGGTCATTCTTATTTAGACTGCAAACTAATGACTTGAGGATTACTAAAATTGTTTTAGATCCAGCGAATGTAATTCTTTATATGTAGGTGTCGGTCATATTTTTGATAAAGTTATTCTTGATGTAATTGATGTGACCTTATCAGAATTTGACTGCACCCACATGTCGCATTAGTTACACCAGCAGCTTTGCTATTTCAGAAAGAAAGAAGATAATTCATCATTGCCAGATTATCCAGGGTGGAGTGGAAGTCTTTAAACTGCCTGTCGCAAACAATTTCATCACCTTTTAACTGGAATTTAATTTTGCTATACTCTTTTACGAATCACATGAACAACAAGCCAGGTCCTGGCCTAGAAATTCAGTAGGTCTGAAACTAACTGTTCCTTGGGCCATTAACCCCATTTACACATCATCTTCAGCATTGCGGCATAGCAGGAACTGGTTCTCTGTGTCACCAAACATAAAGAAAGACTTGCATTTATATAGCGACTTTCACAACCATCAGATGGCCATCAAAACTTTTTGAAGTGTAATCACTGTTGTAATGTAGGAAATGCGGCAGCCAAGCTCCCACAAACAGCAATGTGATAATGACCAGATAATCCGTTTTAGCGATGTTGATTGAGGGATAAGTATTGGCTAGGACTCTGGGGATAACTCCCCTGCTCCTCTCTGAAATAGTGCCACAGGATCTTTTCCGTCTACCTGAGAGAGCAGACGGGGCCTCAGAGTGGATCTTGAATCCACAACCTTCTGACTCGGAGGCGAGGGTGTTACCAACTGAGCCACAGCTGACACATTGTGTGAATGTACTCTGAGAAACTGCTTGATGGTGTGACTTCAACAAATATAGTGCCACCAGAATCAACAAGGAAAAAAGGCAATATAGCTATTTACTAAATCAACTACCTATTGAGATTATGGATTGACATGCAGTACCTAATATATTCATTTTAAAACTTTACATTTTTTTGAAAATTAAAACTCAATTTACTTTAATTTTAATAATTTGCTTGAACTATATTCCAGATATGTTTATGGGTTATTTGTGCCAGGGGTGGAACAATTCCCCAGATCAAGTATTACACAACCAGCTGCAGAACAAAAACTCTGCACTGTGTTCCAAAAATAAACATTAATCCCACTCTCAGAAGGCCATCTGATACTACACCAGTCTGAAGTCTTCCCTTTCCACAATAACCATCCTTATATCTTTTAAAGTAAGCTGGTCAACTTGTGTTGAGCTATGGGAAGCAACCAGGCTGATGCTGGTCAAACTCACTTCATTTACACCTGGCAAAGGAAAGAGACCTATAGCGATTATTCTGGGCTGGATTGGATTTGAACACATGCCACAGATGCAAAAGGATCCACAGCACCATCCAGTCCTCCAATCGATGCTAACATTGTGCTAGATATTTATTTTAAAGCCTTCTCTTGTGTTTTTTTTTTAAGATTGCTTTTGGTTATCATTTACAGAAGTATCTTTGACCAAGTTTTCTGAAACTGGAGTGTCAAACTATTCAACGCTGTTGCTGAATGAAGATAGAGGTGTACTGTATGTTGGTGCCCAGGAAGTCATCTTTGCTGTGAACATGTCCAACATTTCATATAAAAAACATGAGGTAACTTTTTTTTAAACGTTTTTGTTAAGTGCTATTCAGCAACCCTATTATATCTGGTGATGCATGTACCTGCCATTAGTTTGTCCTCACATTCCCATATTCCCTAATGTTTCTGCTCTTTTAATGTAATGACACATGCAAGTCAACAGTGCATTGACAGTGTCAGTGGTTATTAGCTTCATAAACTTGTTCAAGGAGCCATGAAAGGATACTCCCAGTGATTCAGCAGGTTTATGTGGTGATTACTTGTGGGAACTCTTCTACCCACTCCCACATTTAAAGATCTATGTAGCGCCACCCCTAGATCTCTTGTTCTTCAACTTTCTTAAGAGAATTACTGTTTGGGTATAGTTCTTTCACTGTTTCCTTTTCCCAGAATGTATGACTTCACATTCCTATGTATTGAACTGTATCTGTCACTTATCTGTCCACTTTGCTAGCCGGTTGGTGTTCTCTGCAAGCTCCTGCACGCATCACAGTTGCCAGGCTCCTTAAATTCATATCATCAGCAAACTTGATATTCCTCTTGTGCCTATGTCCAAATCACTAATATGAATGGAAAACATAAGAGATCCCAGCAGAGAACCCTGGGGCACACCACCATCCACATCCTGCCAGACCTAAAAACATGCATTTAACCTCATCCTTTGCTTTCTATCCTCCCAAGTATCCAACTGTGCCACGCGTTGATAACTATATGCTACAGACATTTATTTAGATGTTAGTAAATGTATGCTACATAAATCAACATTTCAGTATACTCTTGATCTCTCAGTCCCATTCTAACAAAGGAAGCAGATTTTTCTTTAATATGAAGTTGTGCTTAAGATGAATATGTAACTACAGCCTTGTCCCAGCATTCTATACAGTTGCCCTGTTACCACTTCCTGTTGTAATTGTCTGGAATCATATATCACTGCTGCCTTTCATCTTACTGTATTCACTGCAAAGCATTTATTTCCATCTTTATTCATCCGGTTGTGTTTGTTCTTTCAGGTGTACTGGAAAGTCTCAAAAAAAAACCAAAAGGACTGTGCAATTAAAGGAAAATCCCAAAAGGTAAATTTTGATTTGACCAGATTGGAAACCTTATTTACTGTTAAAATGAAGTGATTCTGGCAGAACCCGCAGATAAATAGCATAAATGGCCCTGGTTCGCTGTTCATGCAGTTTTCCTGGGGTTCTGTCTGATATCCCGAAGTTATGAAGACCAAGAGAACCGCTGTTGAAGTTCAGGGCTAGTAACTGTAAACACGTTGACTGTAAACCATAGATTGCATTTATTTCAACGAATTTATTATTTTACTATAGACTGAATGCCTGAACTACATACGCATCTTGCATGAATTTGATGATGAAAACCTCTATGTGTGTGGGACTTTTGCATTCCAACCAACTTGTGATTACCTTGTAAGTATGGATTTTTAACATTGGCAAAATATTTTTTAATCTGCTTTACTGAATTAAACTAAACAATTATTTGGCCATTTATTTTCCACTCATAGTCAATTAAGGATTTTACTCTGCAAGGCAGAAATGAAGAAGGTAAAGGAAAGTGTCCATTTGATCCTGCTCAAAGATACACTTCAGTAATGGTTGGTAAGTATCCAATTGTGGGTTCCTTGGTTGTCACTCTAATGAAGTATTATAATCTACATGAAATTGTTTATTTCAAAGGGGACAGGGTGCCTCAGTAAATTAGCACTATGAGCTTTTTCCTATGGAACTGGGCTTGAATATAACCAGACTAAAGTGATGAAAGTCATTTCAACATGTGATAAGAAAGTTGAGAAAAGACCACAGAGCCGAAATTCAGCCTCCCAAAAAGACCTGTTACTGCCAGAAAGTGTCGGCCATGCGACGGTGTCGAATGGCTGCCGATTTGTAGTCGAATAGCCGCCGCTCGCGAAATTCTCCCCGGTAGTTTTTCTGGCGGTCCCCACTTCCATCCTGCTGCTGCCGAACCCTTCTAAGTGCATCATCAAAGCCGACGTCCCACCCCGCAAGCAAAATTCACCTTAGAAAATCTGCCAGCCGTCGCTCGCTGCCCCCGACACTTTTTTCTGTCAGTGCACTGTGTGTAAAATGGCAGTGTGGCCTCCATTAAAGGGGAGGGTGCACTGCCGCGGCCGCCATCTTATTTGTTTTTGTCGGCCGACTACAAGGTTGGTCCAATAATTATGCCCCCGGGTTCGGCCAATCCGTCAACAGACAATCTGGCACTCCCTCTCGAGTGCCAGGCCACTGGCCTGGCCGAAACCCTCCCTGGTGGCCCAGTGGACCTAACTTAAAAAGCTGCAGAGGCTCTCCCTTTCAACTGAAGGAGAGAGATGTGTTGGCGAGCCAGCACGATTATGTCACCAGCCCGACGCTGATGACTGACAACGGCGGAGACTCCGTCCAGCCTCCACTTCCCCCCATCATGACGGTATCTTCGCTCCCTCCCCCACTTCCACCCCCAGTATGACCGACTTTTGCCCCGTTCAAAAAAAACCCGTCAGAGCTGAATTTCGCAAGATGGGCCACCGCATCCATTGCGGCGGCCAAAACACAAGAAAAATGGTAGGTGCGATCCATTTCCAGCGGGGGAGACTTTCGGCCCCCACCAGTGCCATCCAGGCTCATCCTATGCCATCTTATGTTCCGATAGTGCTGCTAATTGCTGGGGGGAATTAAAAAAAAAACTGGAAGTCTCCACTCTCTGCTGACTCCACAGCTTCCATATGAAATGTGTTTGGTGACCTCATCCACTTCCTGCTGAGCTCGGGCTCAAAGCTGCCCGAGTTCAACCAAATTGTCAGTTTTACTCTGAGACTACAAGGCTGGCCTGTGTGAGACATGGATTCATAGAGCTGCAGTAGGAGATGCTCTACTGAGGTTCAAGTAAGGCACATTGCCAAGGTAGAGTGAACAAAGCTTACATAGAAACATAGAAAATAGGTGCAGGAGTAGGCCATTCAGCCCTTCTAGCCTGCACCACCATTCAATGAGTTCATGGCTGAACATGCAACTTCAGTATCCCCTTCCTGCTTTCTCGCCATACCCCTTGATCCCCCGAGTAGTAAGGACTTCATCTAACTCCCTTTTGAATATATTTAGTGAATTGGCCTCAACTACTTTCTGTGGTAGAGAATTCCACAGGTTCACCATTCTCTGGGTGAAGAAGTTTCTCCTCATCTCGGTCCTAAATGGCTTACCCCTTATCCTTAGACTGTGACCCCTGGTTCTGGACTTCCCCAACATTGGGAACATTCTTCCTGCATCTAACCTGTCTAAACCCTTCAGAATTTTAAACGTTTCTATGAGGTCCCCTCTCATTCTTCTGAACTCCAGTGAATACAAGCCCAGTTGATCCAGTCTTTCTTGATAGGTCAGTCCCACCATCCCGGGAATCAGTCTGGTGAATCTTCGCTGCACTCCCTCAATAGCAAGAATGTCCTTCCTCAAGTTAGGAGACCAAAACTGTACACAATACTCCAGGTGTGGCCTAACTTTCAGTTAGGAAGTTCTTGATGATTGCCAAACATGGAATCAAAAGGACTGACATCTTTTACACCCCCATGAACAGAAAAATGTAAATTGGACAGAAAAGAAAAATTCAAGTTGACAACCACCAGTTTCTGTTCATATTCTCCTCATCATCTACATGGGGAAGTGGTTCTTCACTACTTGGCATCTCCACACTCCCCATAATAGCTCAGTTGAGAATGAAAGCAAAAGACAGAAAGGAGATGAGGAAAAGTGGAGGGCAGAGAAACCCAAGGCAAAGAACAAAAAGGGCCAAATTCTAAAAGGACAAAGGGTGTTAAAAAAACAAGCCTGAAGGCTTTGTGTCTTAATGCAAGGAGTATCCGCAATAAGGTGGATGAATTAACTGTGCAAATAGATGTTAACAAATATGATGTGATTGGGATTACGGAGACGTGGCTCCAGGATGATCAGGACTGGGAACTCAACATCCAGGGGTATTCAACATTCAGGAAAGATAGAATAAAAGGAAAAGGAGGTGGGGTAGCATTGCTGGTTAAGGAGGAAATTAAGGCAATAGTTCGGAAGGACATTAGCTTGGATGATGTGGAATCTATATGGGTAGAGCTGCAGAACACCAAAGGGCAAAAAATCGTTAGTGGGAGTTGTGTACAGACCTCCAAACAGTAGTAGTGATGTTGGGGAGGGCATCAAACATGAAATTAGGGGTGCGTGCAATAAAGGTGCAGCAGTTATAATGGGTGACTTTAATATGCACATAGATTGGGCTAACCAAACTGGAAGCAATACGGTGGAGGAGGATTTCCTGGAGAGCATAAGGGATGGTTTTTTAGACCAATATGTCGAGGAACCAAATAGGGGGGAGGCCATCTTAGACTGGGTGTTGTGTAATGAGAGAGGATTAATTAGCAATCTCGTTGTGCGAGGCACCTTGGGGAAGAGTGACCATAATATGGTGGAATTCTGCATTAGGATGGAGAATGAAACAGTTAATTCAGAGACCATGGTCCAGAACTTAAAAAAGGGTAACTTTGAAGGTATGAGGCGTGAATTGGCTAGGATAGATTGGCGAATGATACTGAAGGGGTTGACTGTGGATGGGCAATGGCAGACATTTAGAGACCGCATGGATGAACTACAACAATTGTACATTCCTGTCTGGCGTAAAAATAAAAAAGGGAAGGTGGCTCAACCGTGGCTATCGAGGGAAATTAGGGATAGTATTAAAGCCAAGGAAGTGGCATACAAATTGGCCAGAAATAGCAGTGAACCCGGGGACTGGGAGAAATTTAGAACTCAGCAGAGGAGGACAAAGGATTTGATTAGGGCAGGGAAAATGGAGTACGAGAAGAAGCTTGCGGGGAACATTAAGGCGGATTGCAAAAGTTTCTATAGGTATGTAAAGAGAAAAAGGTTAGTAAAGACAAACGTAGGTCCCCTGCAGTCAGAATCAGGGGAAGTCATAACGGGGAACAAAGAAATGGCGGACCAATTGAACAAGTACTTTGGTTCAGTATTCACTGAGGAGGATACAAACAACCTTCCGGATATAAAAGGGGTCGGAGGGTCTAGTAAGGAGGAGGAACTGAGGGAAATCCTTATTAGTCGGGAAATTGTGTTGGGGAAATTGATGGGATTGAAGGCCGATAAATCCCCAGGGCCTGATGGACTGCATCCCAGAGTACTTAAGGAGGTGGCCTTGGAAATAGTGGATGCATTGACAGTCATTTTCCAACATTCCTTTGACTCTGGATCAGTTCCTATGGAGTGGAGGGTAGCCAATGTAACCCCACTTTTTAAAAAAGGAGGGAGAGAGATAACAGGGAATTATAGACCGGTCAGCCTGACATCGGTAGTGGGTAAAATGATGGAATCAATTATTAAGGATGTCATAGCAGTGCATTTGGAAAGAGGTGACATGATAGGTTCAAGTCAGCATGGACTTGTGAAAGGGAAATCATGCTTGACAAATCTTCTGGAATTTTTTGAGGATGTTTCCAGTAAAGTGGACAAGGGAGAACCAGTTGACGTGGTATATTTGGACTTTCAGAAGGCTTTCGACAAGGTTCCACACAAGAGATTAATGTGCAAAGTTAAAGCACATGGGATTTGGGGTAGTGTGCTGACCTGGATTGAGAACTGGTTGTCAGACAGGAAGCAAAGAGTAGGAGTAAATGGGGACTTTTCAGAATGGCAGGCAGTGACTAGTGGGGTACCGCAAGGTTCTGTGCTGGGGCCCCAGCTGTTTACACTGTACATTAATGATTTAGACGAGGGGATTAAATGTAGTATCTCCAAATTTGCGGATGACACTAAGTTGGGTGGCAGTCTGAGCTGCGAGGAGGATGCTATGAGGCTGCAGAGCGACTTGGATAGGTTAGGTGAGTGGGCAAATGCATGGCAGATGAAGTATAATGTGGATAAATGTGAGGTTATCCACTTTGGTGGTAAAAACAGAGAGACAGACTATTATCTGAATGGTGACAGATTAGGAAAAGGGGAGGTGCAAAGAGACCTGGGTGTCATGGTACATCAGTCATTGAAGGTTGGCATGCAGGTACAGCAGGCGGTTAAGAAAGCAAATGGCATGTTGGCCTTCATAGCGAGGGGATTTGAGTACAGGGGCAGGGGGGTGTTGCTACAGTTGTACAGGGCCTTGGTGAGGCCACACCTGGTGTATTGTGTACAGTTTTGGTCTCCTAACCTGAGGAAGGACATTCTTGCTATTGAGGGAGTGCAGCGAAGGTTCACCAGACTGATTCCTGTGATGGCGGGACTGACCTATCAAGAAAGACTGGATCAACTGGGCTTGTATTCACTGGAGTTCAGAAGAATGAGAGGGGACCTCATAGAAACGTTTAAAATTCTGATGGAGTTAGACAGGTTAGATGCAGGAAGAATGTTCCCAATGTTGGGGTAGTCCAGAACCAGGGGACACAGTCTAAGGATAAGGGGGAAGCCATTTAGGACCGAGATGAGGAGGAATTTCTTCACCCAGAGAGTGGTGAACCTGTGGAATTCTCTACCACAGAAAGTTGTTGAGGCCAATTCACTAAATATATTCAAAAAGGAGTTAGATGAAGTCCTTACTACGAGGGGGATCAAGGGGTATGGTGAGAAAGCAGGAATGGGATACTGAAGTTGCATGTTAATCCATGAACTCATTGAATGGCGGTGCAAGCTAGAAGGGCCGAATGGCCTACTCCTGCACCTATTTTCTATGTTTCTATGAAAACACAGAAGAGAATTGCAGTTATGAACTAGTGTCCTACAGTTTGAAGTGAAAAGCACAACACTCCAAATTAATTGATATTAAATATATTTCCATCCATTTATGTTGACTGAGCACATACAGTTGAAATGTTTAGCTGTTTTATAATAAGAGGGCCATTTTTTGTACTATTTCAGATGGTGAGCTTTACTCTGGGACAGTCTTCAATTTCCTGGGAAGTGAGACTGTCATTCTTCGGAGCCATTTAAGGACAGAGTATGCAATACCCTGGTTAAATGGTAAGTATATCACATAATACTAGGTCCCAATCTCTGTTTTGGATCATCACTTCAGTACTGAAGGAGTGCTGCACTGCCCTGGCTAACATTTATCCCTCAACCAACACCGAGAACAGATGACCTGCTCAAGTATTTAATTGCTGTTTGTGGAACCTTACTGCGTACAAATTTACTGTAGTGGTTCCTATATTGCAACAGTCACTGCACTTCAAAAGTACTTTTTAAATGGGTGACCCCCTATTCTGAAACTATACCCCCTACTAGATTCCCCCACGAGGGGAAACATCCTCTCTGCATCTACACTGTCAAGCCCCCTCAGAATCTTATATGTTTTAATAAGATCTCCTCTCATTCTTCTAAACTCCCTCGCCCTGTCACAGCCTCCCCCTCTCTCCCTCGCCCTGTCACAGCCTCCCCCTCTCTCCCTCGCCCTGTCACAGCCTCCCCCTCTCTCCCTCGCCCTGTCACAGCCTCCCCCTACCTCCCTCGCCCTGTCACAGCCTCCCCCTCTCTCCCTCGCCCTGTCACAGCCTCCCCCTCTCTCCCTCGCCCTGTCACAGCCTCCCCCTCTCTCCCTCGCCCTGTCACAGCATCCCCCTCTCTCCCTCGCCCTGTCACAGCCTCCCCCTCTCTCCCTCGCCCTGTCACAGCCTCCCCCTCTCTCCCTCGCCCTGTCACAGCCTCCCCCTCTCTCCCTCGCCCTGTCACAGCCTCCCCCTCTCTCCCTCGCCCTGTCACAGCCTCTCCCTCGCCCTGTCACAGTCTCCCCCTCTCTCCCTCGCCCTGTCACAGCCTCCCCCTCTCTCCCTCGCCCTGTCACACCCTCCCCCTCTCTCCCTCGCCCTGTCACACCCTCCCCCTCTCTCCCTCGCCCTGTCACAGCCTCCCCCTCTCTCCCTCGCCCTGTCACAGCCTCCCCCTCTCTCCCTCGCCCTGTCACAGCCTCCCCCTCTCTCCCTCGCCCTGTCACAGCCTCCCCCTCTCTCCCTCGCCCTGTCACAGCCTCCCCCTCTCTCCCTCGCCCTGTCACAGCCTCCCCCTCTCTCCCTCGCCCTGTCACACCCTCCCCCTCTCTCCCGCGCCCTGTCACACCCTCCTCCTCTCTCCCTCGCCCTGTCACACCCTCCCCCTCTCTCCCTCGCCCTGTCACACCCTCCCCCTCTCTCCCTCGCCCTGTCACACCCTCTCCCTCTCTCCCTCGCCCTGTCACACCCTCCCCCTCTCTCCCTCGCCCTGTCACAGCCTCCCCCTCTCTCCCGCGCCCTGTCACACCCTCCCCCTCTCTCCCTCGCCCTGTCACACCCTCCCCCTCTCTCCCTCGCCCTGTCACACACTCCCCCTCTCTCCCTCGCCCTGTCACAGCCTCCCCCTCTCTCCCTCGCCCTGACACAGCCTCCCCCTCTCTCCCTCGCCCTGTCACAGCCTCCCCCTCTCTCCCTCGCCCTGTCACAGCCTCCCCCTCTCTCCCTCGCCCTGTCACAGCCTCCCCCTCTCTCCCGCGCCCTGTCACAGCCTCCCCCTCTCTCCCTCGCCCTGTCACAGCCTCCCCCTCTCTCCCGCGCCCTGTCACACCCTCCCCCTCTCTCCCTCGCCCTGTCACACCCTCCCCCTCTCTCCCTCGCCCTGTCACACCCTCCCCCTCTCGCCCTCGCCCTGTCACACCCTCCCCCTCTCTCCCTCGCCCTGTCACACCCTCCCCCTCTCTCCCTCGCCCTGTCACACCCTCCCCCTCTCTCCCTCGCCCTGTCACACCCTCCCCCTCTCTCCCTCGCCCTGTCACACCCTCCCCCTCTCTCCCTATCTCTCTCTCTTCCTGTCTCCTCCCTTCTTCTCCATCGCCCCACCCCCTCCGTCGCCCTCGCTCTCTCGCTCTCCGTCGCTCTCGCTCTCCGTCGCCCTCGCTCTCCGTCGCCCTCGCTCTCCGTCGCCCTCGCTCTCTCGCTCTCCGTCTCTCTCGCTCTCCGTCGCCCTCGCTCTCTCGCTCTCCGTCGCCCTCGCTCTCTCGCTCTCCGTCGCCCTCGCTCTCTCGCTCTCCGTCGCCCTCGCTCTCTCGCTCTCCGTCGCCCTCGCTCTCTCGCTCTCCGTCGCCCTCGCTCTCTCGCTCTCCGTCGCCCTCGCTCTCTCGCTCTCCGTCGCCCTCGCTCTCTCGCTCTCCGTCGCCCTCGCTCTCTCGCTCTCCGTCGCCCTCGCTCTCTCGCTCTCCGTCGCCCTCGCTCTCTCGCTCTCCGTCGCCCTCGCTCTCTCGCTCTCCGTCGCCCTCGCTCTCTCGCTCTCCGTCGCCCTCGCTCTCTCGCTCTCCGTCGCCCTCGCTCTCTCGCTCTCCGTCGCCCTCGCTCTCTCGCTCTCCGTCGCCCTCGCTCTCTCGCTCTCCGTCGCCCTCTCGCTCTCTCGCTCTCCGTCGCCCTCGCTCTCTCGCTCTCCGTCGCCCTCTCGCTCTCCGTCGCCCTCGCTCTCCGTCGCCCTCGCTCTCTGTCGCCCTCGCTCTCTGTCGCCCTCGCTCTCTGTCGCCCTCGCTCTCTGTCGCCCTCGCTCTCTCGCTCTCCGTCGCCCTCGCTCTCTCGCTCTCCGTCGCCCTCGCTCTCTCGCTCTCCGTCGCCCTCGCTCTCTCGCTCTCCCTCTCCCTCTCCTTCTCCCTCTCCCTCTCCCTCTCCCTCTCCCTCTCCCTCTCCCTCTCCCTCTCCCTCTCCCTCCCCCTCTCCCTCGCTCTCGCTCTCGCTCCCCCTCTCCCTCGCTCTCTCGCTCTCCGTCGCCCTCGCTCTCTGTCGCCCTCGCTCTCTGTCGCCCTCGCTCTCTGTCGCCCTCGCTCTCTGTCGCCCTCGCTCTCCGTCGCCCTCGCTCTCTCGCTCTCCGTCGCCCTCGCTCTCTCGCTCTCCGTCGCCCTCGCTCTCTCGCTCTCCCTCTCCCTCTCCCTCCCCCTCTCCCTCGCTCTCGCTCTCGCTCTCCCTCACCCTCGCTCTCTCGCTCTCCCTCGCCCTCGCTCTCTCGCTCTCCCTCGCCCTCGCTCTCTCGCTCTCCGTCGCCCTCGCTCTCTCGCTCTCCGTCGCCCTCGCTCTCTCGCTCTCCGTCGCCCTCGCTCTCTCGCTCTCCGTCGCCCTCGCTCTCTCGCTCTCCGTCGCCCTCGCTCTCTCGCTCTCCGTCGCCCTCTCGCTCTCCGTCGCCCTCGCTCTCCGTCGCCCTCGCTCTCCGTCGCCCTCGCTCTCCGTCGCCCTCGCTCTCCGTCGCCCTCGCTCCCCCTCTCCCTCGCTCTCTCGCTCTCCGTCTCTCTCGCTCTCCGTCGCCCTCGCTCTCTCGCTCTCCCTCTCCCTCTCCCTCTCCCTCTCCCTCTCCCTCTCCCTCCCCCTCTCCCTCGCTCTCGCTCTCGCTCTCCCTCGCCCTCGCTCTCTCGCTCTCCCTCGCCCTCGCTCTCTCGCTCTCCGTCGCCCTCGCTCTCTCGCTCTCCGTCGCCCTCGCTCTCTCGCTCTCCGTCGCCCTCGCTCTCTCGCTCTCCGTCGCCCTCTCGCTCTCCCTCGCCCTCGCTCTCTCGCTCTCCCTCGCCCTCGCTCTCTCGCTCTCCGTCGCCCTCGCTCTCTCGCTCTCCGTCGCCCTCGCTCTCTCGCTCTCCGTCGCCCTCGCTCTCTCGCTCTCCGTCGCCCTCGCTCTCTCGTTCTCCGTCGCCCTCGCTCTCTCGCTCTCCGTCGCCCTCGCTCTCTCGCTCTCCGTCGCCCTCTCGCTCTCCGTCGCCCTCGCTCTCCGTCGCCCTCGCTCTCCGTCGCCCTCGCTCTCCGTCGCCCTCGCTCCCCCTCTCCCTCGCTCTCTCGCTCTCCGTCTCTCTCGCTCTCCGTCGCCCTCGCTCTCTCGCTCTCCCTCTCCCTCTCCCTCTCCCTCTCCCTCTCCCTCTCCCTCCCCCTCGCCCTCGCTCTCTCGCTCTCCCTCGCCCTCGCTCTCTCGCTCTCCGTCGCCCTCGCTCTCTCGCTCTCCGTCGCCCTCGCTCTCTCGCTCTCCGTCGCCCTCGCTCTCTCGCTCTCCGTCGCCCTCTCGCTCTCCGTCGCCCTCGCTCTCTCGCTCTCCGTCGCCCTCGCTCTCCGTCGCCCTCGCTCTCCGTCGCCCTCGCTCTCCGTCGCCCTCGCTCTCCGTCGCCCTCGCTCCCCCTCTCCCTCGCTCTCTCGCTCTCCGTCTCTCTCGCTCTCCGTCGCCCTCGCTCTCTCGCTCTCCCTCTCCCTCTCCCTCTCCCTCTCCCTCTCCCTCTCCCTCCCCCTCTCCCTCGCTCTCGCTCTCGCTCTCCCTCGCCCTCGCTCTCTCGCTCTCCCTCGCCCTCGCTCTCTCGCTCTCCCTCGCCCTCGCTCTCTCGCTCTCCCTCGCCCTCGCTCTCTCGCTCTCCCTCGCCCTCGCGCTCTCGCTCGCTCTCCCTCGTCCTCACTCTCTCGCTCTCCCTCGCCCTCGCTCTCCGTCGCCTTCACTTTCCGTCTCCCTCTCTCTCTTTCTCCGTAGCCCTCTCTCTGTCGCTCTCCGTAGCCCTCTCTCGCTTTCCCTCTGTCTCTTTCTCTTCCTCCGATATTCCCCCCCTCTATCTTTCTCCCCCTCCGTCTCCCACTTTCTTCCCCCACCCACCCCCATTTCTCTCTCCCTCCGATCCCCCATCTCTCCCTTTTTGATCGAAGCTTCTCCAGGGCCTTGATCCACAGAGCTGAACAAAGCGCAGGCCGCACTGCACTGTAGGGTACTGCGCATGCGTGGCTGGACCTCGGTGCCAACGCACATGCGCAGAAAGGGGAGGACGCATGCGCAGAAGGACAGATAATCTCTTCCAAAAATGTAAAGCAAGCTTGCAGTTAAATTCTGCAACACATTCAGGAAACCTGTTCTTCTGGGTTTCCTGCCCTTACAATGGCACCTCTTCCCCTGCCCCGCACCCCCCCTCCCCCTCCCTGCAAAGAACTTGCCTCCAGGCTAAAATCCAGGCCTATATTTTTGTGAAGGATCAGATCCAATCCATGCTCCAGAACTAGCCTCGCCTCTAGACACGCAGTTCTGCCACATTCACTCATGAAGGGTGGTGGACAATTAATCTACTAACAGGAGGAGGAGGCTCCATGAATATCCCCAACCTCAATGATGGCGCAGCCCAACACCCGAGTGCAAAAGACATGGTTGAAGCGATTGCAATTATCTTCAGCCAGAACGGACGATCCATATCGGCCTCCTCCTGAGGTCCTTACCATCACAGAAGCAATCTTCAGCCAATTCGATTTACTCCACGTGATATCAAGAAACAACTGAGCGCATTGGATTCAGCCAAGGCTATGGGCTCCGACAACATCCCGGCTGTCGTGCTGAAGATTTGTGCTCCAGAACTAGCCACACCTCTCGGCATGCTGTTCCAGTACAACACTGGCATCTATCCGACAATGTGGAAAACTGCCCAGGCATGTCCTGTCCACCAAAAGTAAGACCAATCAAATCCGGCCAATTACTGTGCCATCAGTCTACACTCCATCATCAGCAAAGTGATGGAAGATGTCGTCAACAATGCTATCAAGCGGCACTTGCTCACTAATAACCTGCTCACCAATGCTCAGTTTGGGTTCTGCCAGGACCACTCACCTCCATACCTCATTACAGCCTTGGTCCAAACATGGACAAAAAAGCTGAATTCCAAAGGTGAGGTGAGAGTGAGTACCCTTGACATCAATGTAGCATTTGACGAAGTGTGGCATCAAGGAGCTCCAGTAAAATTGAAGTCATGGGAATCGGGGAAAACTCTCCACTGGCTGGAATCTTACCGAGAACAGTGGAAGATGGTTGTGGTTGTTGGAGGCCAATCACCTCGGCCTCAAGATATCACTGTAGGAGTTCCTCAGGGCAATGTCCTCGGCCCAACCATCTTCAGCTGCTTCATCAATGACCTTCCCTCTATCATAAGGTCAGACGTTGGGGATGTTCGTTGATGATTGCACAGTGTTCAGTTCCATTCACAATTCCTCATAATGAAGCAATCCATTCCCGCATGCAGTAAGATCTGGATGACGTTCAGGCTTGGGCTGATAAGTGGCAAGTAACAGTCACACTACACAAGTGTCAGGCAATGACTATTCCAATAAGAGATAGTCTAACCACTGCCTCTTGACATTCAATGGCGTTTCCATTGCGGAACCCCCACTATCAACATCCTGGGGTCACCATTGACAGGAAACTTAACTGGACCAGCCACATAAATACTGTGGCTACAAGAGTAGATCAGAAGCTGAGTATTCTGAGGTGAGTGTCTCAGCTCCTGACTCTCCACCATCTACAAGACATAAATCAGGAGTGTGATGCAATACTCTCCACTTGCCTAGATAAGTGCAGCTCCAACAATACTCGTGAACATCCAGGACAAAGCAGCCCGCTTGATCGGCACCCCATCTACCACCTTAAAGATTCACTCCCTCCACCAATGGCCCACCGTGGCTGCAGTGTGTACTATCTACAAGATGCACCAAGGCTTCTTTGATAGCACCTCCCATGCCCGTGACCTCTACGAACTGGATGGACAAGGGCAGCAGGCGCATGGGAACACCATCACGTCCAAGTTCCCCTCAAAGTCACACACCGTCCTGACTTGGAAATATACCGCCGTTCCTTCATTGGGTCAAAATTCTGGAACTTCCTCCCTGGCAGCACTGTCGGATTACCTTCTCTCATGACTGCAACGGTTCACGAGGCGTCTCACCACCACCTTCTCAAGGGCAATTAGGGGTGGGCAATAAATACCAGCAATGTCTCCATCCCATGAATGAATAAAAAAAAAATGTAGTATACCAAAACTCAAGTAATACTTGATTTATATAGCGTGCCAAAACATTTCAAACCGCTTCTTGCAGTGAGCTACTTTTGAAGTGCAGTGAACGTAGTGAAATGTGACGGACATTCTGCACCAGCAGTAATTCTGAAATAGCAGTCAGGTGATTGGCCAGTTCATTAGGTTTTTTTGCGTGGTATTGGCTGAAGGAGGAATGTTGGCCAGAAGCGCCTGCTTTTTGAATGGGGTCTTTAATAAACAGGCAGCTGGACCTTGGGTTAATGGCTTGTCTCATTTGTAGAATGGCATATTGGACATTTCGGCATTCTCTCAGTACAGTAATAGCTTATTGACCTAGCTTATTCCCTCAAGTCTTGGGCATGTACAGATCTAACCAATAGTCTTTCTGTCTTAGAGGAAAGGGTGCTATCAACTGAAGCAGTCTGTCACATCTTGAACATGTGAGCATTTCATAGTTATGTTACTCACCATGCCGCTCATTAGGAACTGTTGCTACTTGCTGTTCATTTTTTTTTCAAAAAATATACTTTATTCATATAAAATTTTCACAATACATTGGGAAATAGTTCAGTACCTTGCGGTCAGCAATTCCATACAATTCGTTTAGATGCTGACAGCAGTTCCATACAATGCACTAGCGTGCATTTCATTTCAAGGTACAGTTTAGTACAATCTGTAAATCACGTTACAGCTGTTCATGTAGCAAGGGCTTAAACCTGTGCTTGTCAGTTATCTACAAAACAACTAGTAATTGTCCTCCTGAGGAGTGGGTAAGTGCAGTCTCTTTGAGGTTGACATGGCTTGAACATTACATGTCTGGGGATGGAAATTCGAAACCAAGTCAACCCTTTGTGGCAGACTTGGTAATCCAATACCTCAACCATGCCACTGATAATTGATCAGCTACTTAGGCTCAATAATAGAACCTAGAAATGGGGACTGAGATTCATCCCACTCAGCTCCAGATTACCCAATAAACCTCTGTGCTAACTGGAAGTGTAGTATAAGCTGGACAAATAACTGATAATTTTATCAGAGCTTTGTATTTGTAAGCTCTATGGTTTTTACCTGGTTGAACTCTAGCAGTGCTGCTGGGAACGCATTGTGGTCCCTAAGCCTTGGTTTTGTGAACATATGTCTGAACTCTCGACTTGAGTAAGGAGTCTGCGTCCTATGCATTGAAAGTGAGCACATAATTCTTTGTGTTCATTTTTCAGTAGCTTGAGTCAGAGACTCTTAAACACGGTGGTATAGTTCACTGCATGCCAGATACTCAGCTGACCCACAATATTGAATGTATGAACAATGCTTCCTGGAAATTGGTCCATTTTTGTTGGGCCAAGCGTAATAGAGATTTGTGTTTCTTTCGGGGATTGTTAGTCATAGAATATTCAAAGTGTCCATGGTTTTCCAATTACCAAGTTTCTGTTTGTTTCTTTTCCACAGAGCCAAATTTTATCTACTCAGATGTGATAAGAGAGAGTGAAAATAATTTGGATGGTCGTGATGATAAAGTCTATTTTTTCTTCACTGAAGTGTCTGTTGAATATGAATTTAATAGCAGACTTCTGGTGCCAAGAATAGCTCGTGTGTGCAAGGTAAGATACGGCAATAGAAGCTATTTAATTTTAATAAAAGCTCATGCTTGGAGCTCTAGTATCAGGAAAACCATGCATGCAAGTAATCAATTCTTGTTGCCAAGGGTCATTGATGCTGTGTAAAATAGTTTGTTTAAAAGAGAATGACAGTGACACTAGCAGACTATAAATGCTATTTTTTCCCCCCTAATTTTGGTATTTATATAACGAGAGTTAAAATGCACAGCAGCCTATTTTTGTTATGTTTTAATACATTTGCCATATATAATTATTAGTTCCTTTATTCCTTTATAGTGAATATAGTATTATTATAATAGTATGTTTGTGAGTGAATCTGCTTCCTCTGCAGTCATATTCCTTGTTAGTACATCCCCCCCGTTGTCCTCTTTTTTCTTTCTGGGCTCTGGGAGGCTGCTTTTTCTGGGTAATCTCAGCCTTATCTCTTGGCCACTGTGGGTGATGGGTTTAACTGCCTCATGAAATGTGAAGTGTGGAATAGATATTGATATCTAAAAGAGACATACTCTTTAGAGGATATTCATAACCTTCCAATACAACAGGAAAATTATTCCAGATTACCCTTGCAATCTCTCAATGTGTCAATATAATTTGTCTGAAGTAGGCTAGGATAATATGAATTGTATTAACCCAGAAGTACTTGAAGTATTTGGTTGCGGACCTGTGAGCCAGACAGCGAGATGCCATTTTCAATTCTTGGATAGCAACTTTTAGATTTCCACATTTAACCATGCATCTGCCGTCACCTGAAGTTGCCTCGGCGTTATTTTGACTGCAAATTATGTGCCAGTGTTCGTTTTGGCGTTGTTGATCTTGTGTTTTGGTTATGGTGCCATTGCAAGAGTTAGTTCTTTGAGCCCTACTTTGATTTCTGTAATTCTTTGAGAGGGTCAAGTAGCCATCCCATCGGTTTAATGGCTGGAATAAATAGTAATCCAGACATTGGATGTCTCTGCCCTGTACAATAGCAAAGGCTGAAGTTTGGTGACATCATCTATTAACAATCGCGCATTATAAGAGGTTCAGTAAATCAAGGAACTCCAGTTGCTAAATACTGATCTAAATCCCATTGCCAGGTCCTTGCCTTCAGCTGCCGAGGCCCTAAGCTGTGGAACTCCCTCCCTAAACCGCTCAGCTCTCTTTCCTCCATCAAGACTCTCCTTAAAACCTACCTATTTTCTGCCGTAATTTCTTCTTATCTGGCTCGATGTCAAATTTAATTTTTTGTCTTATAACACTTCTCTGAAGTGCCTTGGGACGTTTTATTATGTTAAAGGCGCTATATAAATACAAAGTGTTGTTGCCTCAAGTATTGCCCAGAGGAAGACCCCACTCTATTAAGTGCATTGTTTGCCTCAAGTGAGAATATCAGTATGAGCTCAGATGTTACGGTTTGTTTCATAGATAAATGTAATTGGTGATTGTACATTCCAAATGATTGACTTCCACACTCAGTTTGAGCAAATTGTGTATGAACACATTGAACTGTAGTTATAATGGTTTGGTTAGTATTTCGAAGCCACAGTTCATTCATCAAATTAGTTCATAGGAAGTGCTGAATGTTGATTCTCGCCATTTTTATGGATGCGAGAGATTGTTGCCTCTTGCAGGTTCTTGGATAGGATTCCATGAAGAGTGACCATTTGAATATGCCGCTGACATATTTACTAATGCATTTGTGTGCAAGTTTTTAGTGACAAGATTTTATTTTCAAAACCCATTCTGGAGAGACCATTCAAAATTAAAATTTGCTTTGAAAGAAAAACACAACTCGGTGGATGCCTTTATCTGCTACAATTATTGCTGTTATAAGATTAATTTAACAGTAAACGCAGCTCCTCCAGTATCTCAGCAACTTATCCAATGAGTGGCTAAGCTACATAGACCAGTCTTAGTTCCACTCTCCACTCTGCGCTGAATTCGCTGATCTCAGTTTAAATGCTAATATGACCGTAAACCCCCAGGTTAAGGATGGGGAAATTAGTCCCTGATCACTATCTGATGAGCTCATGATGCTCAATGTGATAAAATACCCTGCTGACATTTTGTGTGAAGGCTCATGCGTGAATAATGGACATTTGGGTGAGATATTGCAGGGGAGTGGTGCACATGAAACTGTACCCCAGCAATGAGTCAATGCTTTAGGATAAGGAGAAAGCTGGTTAGAAACAATATCCGCCTGGACCTTGGTGTTGTGGGGGAATTTAGAATGTTTTTACTTGCCGCTGAGATTAAATTAATCCATGTGACTAAATTGATCTAGGGAAGGTACTTTACAAGTACTGGACACCTAAATGTAATATAAGTCTGTTGGCAAATGTGCAGTAAATTTTAAATACTGATATTTATTTGATTTATTTTTAGGGTGATCAGGGAGGATCAAGGATTTTACAGAAGAGGTGGACATCATTCCTAAAAGCTAAGCTGGTTTGCACTCTGCCTGAATCCAATTTTGTCTTCAATGTTATTCAGGATGTTTTTATTTTGAAAACTCCAAATTGGAAGGAAACGGTGTTTTATGGTGCATTTACATCACAGTGGTAAGTAACTTTATTGCCCTGATTTTCAATATTCAATATATAAGTAAATTACATTTTTTAAGTACAATCGTTCAGGGAAATATTAGTTTGATGTTGTGCATTCATTTCTTCTCTGTACATTAATAAGTTCATTCTATATTAGTTAATAGGTCTGTTTAGCCTCAACAGACTTGGATAGAGTTTAATAAAATGCATTTCAGAGCTGCTGAGCTGAAAAAGCAATTGATCAACTTGCAAGTTACACCAAGTTTCATTCTCCATCATTAGGCCTTCATCAGTTTCCTCAATTCCTGCTTTCAGCATTAAACACATTGTTTGCACTAAAGATGACATTTTTCTTTCTCCTTACCTTCCTTTTTTTTTGTGTTTTCTCACTGTTCCCTTTGGAAGTGGAAGGATTCACAGGCTGATTAACAGTGTGACTGGCCGCATTAACGCTCCTTCCATTGGCCGCAATCATCTTTATACCAGCCCTATACATCGGGAGGTTTTATGGGCTCCCACAACCCTTGAGTGGGGGCCACCGGATGCGAGTATCCGCTGAATGTCAACCCAGAATTCAAAGCCAGAGCTCTGACTCCACTCGCTGGGACTGTCTGGAATAGGGTACGAACCCTGCACCTTCTGGCCCAAAGGCGGGCATGCTACCACTGCACCAGAGGCTTAGTGTCGTTGAAAAATGTCTTATTTTCTTCGCTGAAGTTCACATACTGATTATATTAGTGAATCCTGTCTCTTTCTTGTTCATTGATGTACATTGGCAGTGAACAGAACTTTGGTAAATAAGCTAAGTAGAGTAGTGCTTACCTCCAGAGAAGTGTCACATTGGGTGAATGAAATTGCTCAAATCCCTCCCTTTTATTATAATTGAACTCCCTTCTCTGCTATCATCATAAATGGACGATGACATCGATCAGGATTAGCCATTTAAAGATTCAAAGCTAAAATTAAAGAACAACAATTCAACGATGCAGCTGAGTAGCTAAAGGGTTGGATCTTTGATTCCCATAAAGAATGTGGCAGTTAGGTCCTAGGGCTGCCTGGCACTCAGATTTGGTTTACTTGAGAAGGTTTTTCCAGTTTTCCTCCAGCCAATATATGCCAAAGCATCTGGGTAGGGTAGAGAGAACTGGTATTGTTTGATTCACTCCCTCGCAAACTGTACTATCGCTGTATTCCTAATGGGAAATGTTGTAAAAACTGTAGTCAGGTGCTCAGATGCAAATAGTGATTATGGAGTTATCTTACATTTAATTATAGATTACTTTGCACATAGGGTTAGTGTGGAAATGCACAAATGATCGATTGCCGATGATGAGTTTGGCTGTTTTTAAATACTACCCTCCCCCAAAATATATGACAAGTACTTTTTCAAATTGGTGTTTCTAAGAATAAGAATAATGTGCCTCCCCCCCCACCCCTAATAATGTAGTGGGTTTAATGAGCGACTGAGAAATGAATATCTGATGTAAATTTAGTAGTATTTTGGTGTCACTATCTTACTACGAGTACTTTGTACAGCTACTTTCGTATGCCTCGGTGAAGATGTTGATGATGGCCTGGAGTTCAGCCTCTGAATGTGTTCAGACGCAAGCGTCGTCTGCGTACTGTAGTTCGATGACAGAGGATAAGAACATAAGAAATAAGAACAGGAGTAGGCCATTTGGCCCCTCGAGCCTGCTCCACCATTCAGTAAGATCATGGCTGATCTGACCATGGACTCAGCTCCACTTCCCTGCCTGCTCCCCATAACCCTTTATTTCCTTATCGCTCAAAAATCTGTCTACCTCCACCTTAAATATATTCAATGACACAGCCTCCACAGCTCTCTGGGGCAGAGAATTCCACAGATTTACAACCCTGAGAGAAGAAATTCCTCCTCCATCTCAGTTTTAAATGGGCGGCCCCTTATTCTAAGTCTATGTCCTCTAGTTTTAGTTTCCCCTATGAGTGGAAATATCCTCTCTGCATCCACCTTTTCTAGCCTCCTCGTTATCTTATAAGTTTCAATAAGATCACCTCTCATTCTTCTGAACTCCAATGTGTATAGGCCCAACCTACTCAACCTATCCTCAAGTCAACCCCCTCATCTCCGGAATCAACCTAGTGAACAGTCTTGGATCTAGCCGGGAGGCGACAAAGCTGGAACAGGTTCTCACTGGTTCTATAGTTTAGTTCCATTCCAGCGAAGAGCTTGTTGAGTGTGAGATGGAACATTGCAGCGAGGAAGATCGAGAAGAGGGTTGGCGCAATGACGCAGCCCTGCTTGACCCTGGTCCAGACGTGGATTGGGTCTGCGGTGGATCCGTTGGTCAGGATCACGGCTTGCATGTCGTTGTGGAGCAGGCGGAGGATGACGTCGACAAACTTTTGGGGCAGCCGAAACAGAGGAGGACGTTCCATAGTCCCTCACGGTTAACAGTGTCAAAGGCCTTTGTGAGGTCAAAGAAGGCCATGTACAAGGGTTGGTGCTTGCAGTTGTTGCACAGTGAAGATCATGTCCGTTGTACCCCGTAGCGGAAGGAATCCACACTGTGACTCCAGGAGGATAGACGCACCAACGTCAGTGTTCTCGACCAGGCCAACATCCCCAGCATCGAAGCACTGACCACACTCGACCAGCTCCGTTGGGCGGGCCACATTGTCCGCATGCCCGATACAGGACTCCCAAAGCAAGCACTCTACTCGGAACTCCTACACTGCAAGCGAGCCCCAGGTGGGCAGAGGAAACGTTTCAAAGACACCCTCAAAGCCTCCTTGATAAAGTGCAACATCCCCACCGACACCTGGGAGTCCCTGGCCAAAGACCGCCTAAGTGGAGGAAGAACATCCGGGATGGCGCTGAGCACCTCGAGTCTCGTCGCCGAGAGCATGCAGAAAACAAGTGCGGGCAGCGGAAGGAGCGTACGGCAAACCAGACTCCCACCCACCCTTTCCTTCAACGACTGTCTGTCCCACCTGTGACAGAGACTGTCATTCCTGAATTGGACTGTTCAGTCACCTGAGAACTCACTTTTAGAGTGGAAGCAAGTCTTCCTCGATTTCAATGGACTGCCGATGATGATGACGAGTACTTTGTACAGCTAATGGATACTTGTGCTGTTGCTCACAGTCGGAGGATATGCCATTTACAAGGAGATGTAATCCATGTAACCCATAGCATGTAATTCTGCTCCTGTGGATCTGTAAGCAGTCTTTTGTGACACTTTATAGAATCGTAGAAGTTTATAGTGAAGGATGAGGCCATTTGGCCATAGGGTCCAATTGTCATGTCTTTCCGAGGTCAATTAGAGAAAAATTGCCCTTAAATAGATCCTTTGTGCCAGTTAGAGATCAGAAGAAATGATTAGGAATTTTCTGACTTTTTAAAAATAAAAAAACACTGTGACCCATAGATTTGCAAGTGTTTACCTGATGTATGATGGCCACATCTCAAAACTATACCTAGAAACGATAATCTTATAATACAGTATGATTTTATGACCTTGTCAGGAGTAATTTGGAAGTGTCGGCAGTCTGCGCCTTTAACATGTTCAACGTGGAGGATGTTTTCTCTCAAGGGAAATACATGCAAAGTGCTACCTTTGAACAGTCCCATGTAAAATGGGTCAGATATAGTGGACAAGTTCCAACGCCTCGCCCTGGCTCAGTGAGTATTCATAACTGTTTAAATGAAGTACAAGGTCTGCCAGCTTTATATGACAGCTGTAGCGTGTCACTGTTGCTACTCTAGCAATGGTGAAACAAAATAATGTGACACAGCTGTGTAATTACGAATTTGCAACTTGTCAGTTTAAATGTTTCTCAATGCAGTTTAACAGTGTTTTGTATGACAGTTTGTGTACATGTGGAACTTTAAAAAGTTCCCAGTTTGTCCACTCATGATTACTGTGTTGGCAAAGGGCTCATAAAAAGGTGTATGTACTTGTGGAGCTCTATTATCCCTGTGCTGAGGGAGTTAGCAGTGTAAATAATTCCAGATGATGTGCAGATAATTTGTTGGGTACTTTGATATCTTTCAGTCACTGATATAGGTACATATTTAAAATGTAGGCGCTACCAAAAATTCTAGAATACAATAATCAAGAAGTAAAATGTTCTAATTTTAAAACAAATAATGTTTTTACCATTTTGTTATCTGGAAGCCCAGAACAATAATAGGCTGTTATGACTCAATATAACATCAGTTCTTCAGTGATTGAAAGTAACATGTTCTCCTTTGATATATTTAGTTATGGGAATAAGTGGTTGATGTTGGAATATTGTTTTCATCATTCAATTCCTTTTTCCCTTTCCAGTGTATAAACAATGAGGCGCGAGCTTTGAATTTCAGCAGCTCGCTCATGTTGCCCGACAAAACTCTCCAGTTTGTTAAGGACCACCCCCTGATGGCAGACCCAGTGAACGCCATCGGAAATGGACCTAAATTGGTCAAGAAAAATGCAAACTATATACAGATTGTTGTGGACAGAGTTAGAGCACTTGATAACAACCTCTATGATGTTATGTTTGTTGGTACAGGTGAGTTTTTGTAATGTACGGCCATTGGAAATTTATGAATGTATTCATTTGATAGTGGACATGTATATCCATTGCATACTGGGTTGAGGACAGAGACTTAATAAAAGGTACAGGAACTAGCAGAGCACATAAAAGAATAAGGCAATTGCATAACTAAGTACTTGCCCATGGGGTTCCTCTATAGGTAAAAGTAAAGCTTCACTAACACGTGGCAAAAATTTGAAAATCTATTCTGGGCCTAAGCTTTGTGACTATCTGAGAGGACCCTAACAAAAAAAACACTGGGAACAGTCAGCAGGTCAATTTGCTTTTGTGCAAGAAAGATGAGTTAACGTTTCAAGTGTGGACCCATTGTCGTAGAGGGGATGTGGTGAATTTGATTCTGGTGGCTGTCTGTGCACAGGCTGCAAGAGACCAGAGGGTTACAAGGCTCTGTAGCAGAGTCTTTTACACATTCGTTTAATTACGATTATAACATTTTTAAAACTGCATGTATCTACCTAATTGTGATAGTGTTTCACCATAGCATTACTTTCTCATTGATCTGCCTGCTTGAGCTCATCCAAAACTTTGCTACCTGTACCCTGACTCGCACCTTTCCATTCACTTATCAGCCCTGTGCTCGCTGACCTACATAGGCTCCCGATACAGCAGTGCTTCAGTTTTAAAATTCTCATCCTTGTGTTCAAAACTCTCCGTGGCTTTGCCCCTCCTTATCTCTGTAATCTCCATCAGCCCTACAATCCTCCAAGGATTCTGCATTCCTTCAATTCTGGCCTCTTGTGCATCCCAATTTCCTTCGCTCCTTCATTTGTGGCCATGCCTTCTGATTTCTAGGCCCTAAGCTCGGAATTCCCTCCCTGTACCTCTCTACTTCTCTCTCCTCCTTTAAGAAGCTTTAAGAATCATGAGGGGCCTGGACAGAGTAGATCGGGACAAACTGTTCCCATTGGCGGAAGGGTCAAGAACCAGAGGGCACAGATTTAAGGTGATTGGCAAAAGAACCAAAAGGTGACATAAGAAAAAACTTTCTTACACAGCAAGTGGTTAAGATCTGGAATGCACTACCTGAAAAGGTGGTGGAGGCAGACTCGATCACTGCTTTCAAAAGGGAGTTGGATAAATACCTGAAAGAAAAATATTTGCAGGGCTATGGGAAAAGGACAGGGGAGTGGGACTAGCTGAAATGCTCTTGCAGAGAGCCGACGCTGGCTCCCCGGGCCGAATGGCCGCCTTCCATGCTACAATCATTCTATGATTCTAAATCCTTGAAAGCCTACTTCGTCCTGTCCTAATATCTCCTTATGTGATTCTGTGTCAAATTTTGTCTGATAATGCTCCTGTGAAGAGCTTTGGGACATTTTTCTATGTCAGAGGTGTTATATAAATGCAAGTTGCTGTTGTTGCACAAAGCCCATATTGTTTTCTCTCTCTCTTGTATCTCATTATATTTTGGAATGTACTTGTCCTCTCCTAAGTCCATCTGTGCCGTATATTATTTCCCAGCTGGGTAGGGAACAGGCAACCTGCTTTCAAATCTGTGGGAAAGTCTAAGAAACCAGTCCAAGGAGAACATTCCTTCAAAGTTTTCTGCCTATCTGTACAGAAGACCCTACTTGGTGAAATGCTCAAACAGTCATTTGCAATTTGGGAGTCACAATGAGTTACTTCCCTCCAATTTTCTCATTCTGTCTGGTGACAGCGCTTACATAGGATATATGACACAGAATTAGGACATTTGGCCCAACCAGTCCATGCTGGCATTTAGCCTCCTCCCTTCTTTCCTCATCTAAATCTATCAGCATAACCCTATATTCCCTTCTCTCTCATATGCTTGTGCAGCTTCCCCTTAAATGCATCTATACTATTTGCTTCAACCAATCCCTGTGGTAGCGAGTTCCACATTCTCACCATTCTTTGGATAAAGAAGTTTCTTCTGAATTCCTTATTGGATTTCTTGGTGACTATCTTAAATTGTTGGCCTCTAGTTATGCTCTTCCACACAAGTGGAAACATTCTCTCTGTATCCACTCTATCAAAACCTTTCATAATTTTAAAGACCTCTATTAGGTCACCCCTCAGCCTTCTTTTTTTCAAGAGAAAAATGACCCAGCCTGTTCATGTTTTCTTGATATCAACACCCTCACATTTCTGGTATCATCCTTGTAAATCTTCTCTGCACCCTCTCCAGTGCCTCTATATCCTTTTTAGAAACATAGAAACATAGAAAATAGGTGCAGGAGTAGGCCATTCGGCCCTTCGAGCCTGCACCGCCATTCAATAAGATCATGGCAGATCATTCCCTCAGTACCCTTTTCCTGCTTTCTCTCCATACCCCTTGATCCCCTTAGCCGTAAGGGCCATATCTAACTCCCTCTTGAATATATCCAATGAACTGGCATCAACAACTCTCTGCGGCAGGGATTACATAGGTTAACAACTCTCTGAGTGAAGCTAGCTAGCTATCCATTCTGCTACTTGTCCCTTGATTCTGCATTCTCTGACCTTGTTCATCAGTCTATTATAGGGTATCCTATCAAAGGCCTTTTGAAAATCTAGATAAATTAAATCTACTGCATTACCATTGTCTACTCTCTTACCTCTTCAAAAAATTCAATCAGGTTGGTCAAACAAGACGTTCCCTTTTGAAATCCATGCTGATTATTCATTACATTGAATTACTTTGACTGTACAACACAGAAACAGGCCCTTCAGCCCAACTGCTCTGTGCCGATGTTTACGCTCCACATGAGCCTCTTCATCTCACCCTATCAGCATATCTTTCTATTCCTTTCTCCCTCACATGTTTATCTAGCTTCCCCTTAAATGCATCGTTGCTATTCACCTTAACCAATCCATGAGAGGGGAGGGTGGGTGGGTGGGTGGGTGGTGGTCGATGGTCGAGAATCTATGAGAGAGGATTTTTCCTTGGGAATGCGCAGACTCGTCTTACATTTTTTGTTTCTAGATCTTTTACTCTATTTTCTCCTTTAGTAGGGATTCCATTATTTTTCCTACCACCAATGTTAAGGTGACTGGTCTATAATTCCTTGGACATACTCTATCCCCTTATTAAATAGAGGTATTACGTTAGCTATCTGCCTGTTCTCTGGCACACCTTTTTCAAATGAATTATTAAGTATGTGTAGTAATACCTCTGCTATCTCTTCCCTAGATTATTTTACAATGCATGGATGCAATCCATCTGAACCAGGGGTTTTATCCTCTTTGAGTTTGCTTAGTTTATTTAATATATCCCTCTCTCTTTATTTTAAATGCACTTATCTAATTACTAATCTCATCATCCAATGTCATGTCCACCTGTTCTATCTCCCTGGCAAATACTGAAGCAAAATAATTATGTAATATTTCTGCCATCTCTCTATCGTTACCTTTGGTGTTATCCTGTCGAATCTGTCATGGCCCTATTCCCATCCCAACCTTCCTTTTTTATTGATGTGTCTGTAAAATATTTTACTACTTTGTTTTATATTCCTTGATAATTTAATTTCATAGTTCCTCTTTGCCTTAATTGTTTATTTTTACTTCTCTCCTAATCGCTTCATATTCTCCCTTATCATGCACTCCCCTGCTGTCTATGTACTTAATGTATGCCTCTTTCCTTGCCCCCAATTTTTCACTTATGGTTTTATTCATCCATGGAGTCTCATTAGTGCTTAGTTTGTTTTTTCCTTTTAACGGAATATATTGTTCGTGCACTCTGATAAACACCGTTTTAAATGTTTCTCATTACTATTCTACATCGTTGTTTGCCAATATTGTTGCCCATTTTATTTTCCCAATTTCTATTCTAAGCCCTCAAAATCAGCTCTTCTCCAATCTCTTTGTCATACTTATGTTCTTCTCAATTATCATTTTAAAGTGTATAATATTATGATCACTATTGCCTAGATGTTCGACTACTTTACTTCTCTTATCTGCTCTGGTTCATTTCCCAACCAGGTTCATACTACCAACTTAGGTAAGGTAACTAGGGATGATAAGCAATGAAGGGTTATATTGGATTTTTATCCTTCCTGTTCAGCTCCCAGGTTTGCCAATAAGATAACTCAATGCCAAACAACCCAGTTTTTGGCTTAATTGCTTCAATGACATGACTCCGAGAGAAAGGTGATATTTATTACTCTCCAGTTACACTTCACACTATGTTTTACTGTACACAAGCTGCACAGGAGGTTTTAGTAGTTATTGGCTGAAATAAGCAGCGTTTGAAGCACAAGCTAAAATGCAGTTTAAGATCTAAAGAAAGGAACAATGTAAAATTGAAGTTAAAATCTAGAATATTACTTCAAAGTAAGTTAAAATTACTGCTGAAATAGTAAAAATTAAAAAAAGAATAGGTGAGAAAGGGAAGATGAGCAGAGTACCAGTAAGTTTTAAGTCTTATAAATGTATGATTATTTAAACTGTATATCGTGGTGTAATATATTACAATTTAAAGCTAGTCCTGAATTGTGAGGCAGATTGTAATGGGGAATTTTCCATTGTCAGTGTGTAAACTGATATTTTTAAAACATTCTTTCTGAAATCATGGTACATAGAATCAGAATAGCTGATGCAAGAGTATACATTAAAGGCTTTATACTGTTTTGTACTTTTTTGAGTGGTAACTCATTGATTGGGTACTTGGTACTTGGAGCTTTTGGAGGAAGCTGGGGAGGGTGAGATGGCACTGTGCTGGGACTTGTCCATTCAGCAGTTGACATTGGGACCTCTTTGACTTAAGGAGCTCACTGAAAAAGGCCCTCCACCTTCTGGTGCTTGCCCAGCCATAAATTGGAAAAAATTCCAACCCAGGGAGAGTAGAATTTCTCAAAGCTGCCATTAGTTCAAATGTTAATGTTGGCCCCCAGTCCTTATCCATCCATCATCATCATAGGCAGTCCCTCCTAATCGAGGAAGACTTGCTTCCACTCCTGAAGTGAGTTCCTTGGTAGCTGAATAGTCCAATACGAGAGCCACAGACTCTGCCATAGTTGGGACAGATAGTCGTTGAGGGAAGGGGTGGGTGGGACTGGTTTGCCGTACGCTCTTTCCGCTGCCTGTGCTTGATTTCTGCATGCTCTCGGTGTTGAGACTCAAGGTGCTCGGCGCCCTCTCGGATGCACTTCCTCCACTTGGGGCGGTCTTGGGCCAGGGACTCCCAGGTGTCAGTGGGTATGTCGCACTTTATCAGGGAGACTTTGAGGGTGTCCTTGTAGCGTTTCCGCTGCCCACCTTTGGCTCATTTGCTGTGAAGGAGCTCCGAGTAGAGCACTTGCTTTGGGAATCTCGTTTCTGGCATGCGAATTATGTGGCCCGCCCAGCGGAGCTGATCGAGTGTGGTTAGTGCTTTTAATGCTGGGGATGTTAGTCTGGACGACGACGCTGATGTTGGTGCACCTGACCTCCCAGGGGATTTGTAGGATCTTGCGGAGACATCATTGGTGATATTTCTCCAGCAACTTAAGGTGTCTGCTGTACATAGCCCATGTCTCTGAGCCATACAGGAGGGCAGATATTACTACAGCCATGTAGATCTTGAGCTTGGTGGCAGTTTTGAGGGCCTGGTCTTCAAACACTCTTTCCCGAAGGCTGTACTGGCGTACTGGAGGCAGTGTTGGATCTCGTCGTCGATGCCTGCTGTTGTTGATAGGAGGCTCTCGAGATATAGGAAGTGATCCACGGTGTCCAGGGCCACGCCATGGATCTTGATGACTCGGGGGCTGTGCGGTGAGGACAGGCTGGTGGAGGACCTTTGTCTTACGGATGGTTAGATTAAGGCCCATACTTTCATATGCCTCAGTAAATATGTTGACTATATCCTGGAGTTCAGCCTCTGTATGTGCGCAGACATAGGTGTCATCTGCGTACTGTAGCTCGATGATAGAGGTTGGGGTGGTCTGGACCTGGCCTGGAGACGGTGCAGTTTAGAAACATAGAAAATAGGTGCAGGAGTAGGCCATTCAGCCCTTCTAGCCTGCACCGCCATTCAATGAGTTCATGGCTGAACATGCAACTTCAGTACCCCATTCCTGCTTCCTCGCCATACCCCTTGATCCCCCGAGTAGTAAGGACTTAATCTAACTCCTTTTTGAATATATTTAGTGAATTGGCCTCAACAACTTTCTGTGGTAGAGAATTCCACAGGTTCACCACTCTCTGGGTGAAGAAGTTTCTCCTCATCTCGGTCCTAAATGGCTTACCCCTTATCCTTAGACTGTGACCCCTGGTTCTGGACTTCCTCAACATTGGGAACATTCTTCCTGCATCTAACCTGTCTAAACCCGTCAGAATTTTAAACGTTTCTATGAGGTCCCCTCTAATTCTTCTGAACTTCAGTGAATACAAGCCCAGTTGATCCAGTCTTTTGAACAGGTTCCCACTGGTTCTGTAGTTTAGTTCCACTCCAGCGGGGAGCTTGTTGACTCTGAGGTGGAGCATGGCAGCGAGAAAGATTGAGAAGAGGATTGGGGCGATGACGCAGCTCTGTTTGACCCCGGTTCAGACGTGACTTGGGTCTGTGATGAATCTGTTGGTAAAGATCACGGCCTGCATGTCGCCGTGAAGCAGGCGGAGGATGGTGACGAACTTTTGAGGGCATCCGAAATGGAGGAGGACACTCCCAGTCCTTAACAGAAATGGGCTAAACAGACTGCAGATGGTAAACTGATACAAAGTCAGAGGTGTAAAAGTGCAGACAATGTACAAGTTCTGATGCCCAAACATTTAAAATACAAGATTTTGTTTACAGATAGTGAAAGTGCATATTCTAAAATGTGCATTGTGTTTTTCAGATAAAGGATTATTGCACAAAGCAATTAACTATGAAAGCGAAATGCATATAATTGAAGAACTACAGATTTTCCCTGACTCTGAGCCTGTGCAGACATTACTCTTATCCAAAGAGGTAAGCATAAATAACATTAATTTATGGCATGTTTGTCTCAAAATATTTATAAAAATGAAGATAATCTGGAGCAGGAACCTGAGTCACCACATATTGGTTCACTTCCTTTATGAGCAGTGTTTTTATACTTTCTTCTGATATCATCTCATCACGTAGCACCAAGGCTACTGAGATTAATTGTATCGCTCCTGCAAATATTTAATGTTGCAAATGGTAGACTGTTAGTATGAATAGTTCCATTGCATTAAGCAAGTGTTTTAGTTTTTCTGGTAGCGAATGGAGTATAATCTTCAGCTGCATTCAACTGAAAAGTCAATAATAAATTCAGCTGCCTCTGAAATAAAGAGGAAATAAACTTGTATGTCATCCAGGTAATGTTGCTTAGAAAAATAAATTAAATGTTACTTTTGTAAATAAGACCTTGTGCTGTGATTATGAGAGCTGTCTGACCAGCGGCATGAGAAATTTAACTGTCATTTCATATGAAACTCAGCAAGAGTAAAGAACTTAAAGCTTCAGTGACTGTCACTAAGGTAGTGATGGTTTTTTGAATTAAATGTTTGTTTAACATATATTTGTCATATACAGTATCTCTACAACCTCCTCCAGCCATACAACCATCCAAGAACTCTGCTTTCCTCCAATTCTAGCCTCTTGTGCATCCCTGATTTCCCTTGCCCCAATATTTGCGACCATTCCTTCAGCTATCTGTGTCCTAAGCTCTGGACTTCCCTCCATAAACCTCTTTGCATCTCTACCTCTCCTCCTTTTAAGATGCTCTTTAAAACCTACTTTCTGTCATAATATATCTCCTTGTGTGACCTGGTGTCACATTTTGTCTGATTACACGCCTGTGAAGTGCCTTGGGAGTTTTACTATGCGTTATATAAATGCAAGTTGTTGTCTCAGATTAAAAATTTTAAATTGAAATAAATATTTGCAATAGAATTTTGAATTGATGACCTTGTTATTTTTGTTAGGCTATTTAACAAAATATTGTAGAATTAATGCCGTATAGCCGTGCAGCTGTTTATAGATTTGATATGCAGCCAACGGGCATAGGAACAGCAATAGGCCATTCATCCCTCAAACCCGTTCCGCCATTCAATTAAACTCTATTTACCAGCCTCGGTTTCATATCCCTTAAAAGCCTTGCCTAACAAAAATCTATTAATTTCAATGTTGGTGTTTTCAATTGACAGCCTCAACAGTTAATTTTTGTGGGTGGGCGGGCGCGGTGGGGGAGAGAGAGTGCCAGACTTCTACCTTTTGCGTGAAGAAGTGCTTCCTGACTTCACCCCTGAACTACCTGGCTCTAATTTTAATTTTAAAGTCTCCTTTTCTTCTTCCACATTTCTTCTCCCAACCCTTGCAATTCTCTGCCTGTCTAAAAGTGGTGGCCCATATATCAGTGTGTGATTTTATGATAACTTTGCTGATACCCCTTCATGACCTTGTCCAAGTAACCTTTATGCGAGCGTGTAGACAGTGAGTGTTGACACTGTTCTTCACAGCTCCAGTATATTGAGGACATATGTTGTGTTCCCATCACCACCTCAGCTGAGACCAACTAATTCGGTACAGACTTGGGGACAAACTTGGGACTTTACTAGTCTGTATGGATCAGTGCTGTACTATGCAATGTATTTACTCACTGAGCTTTTGGGGAATCCAGTCTTTCTATTGTAACAGATAGACTGTAAGATTCTGCCATGCTATAGCTGCTGTCAGGAAAAACTTGGGATCCAAGCTTTATCGTAGCCAGAGAATTTCCTGCAATGGCTTTTCTTCCTGCTCCTGCATCGTTGCCTCTGGTGTCCCCCAGGATCCCTCCTTAGCCCCCTCCTATTTCTCATCTACATGTTGCCCTCAGCGACATCATCCAAAAACACAGCATCAGTTTCCACATATATGCAGAGGACACCTAGCTCTACCTCACCATCTCTCTCGACCTCTCCACTTTCTCTAAATTGTCAGACTGCTTGTCTGACATCCAGTACTGGAGGAGCAGAAATGTTCTCCAATTAAATATTTGGAAGACTGAAGACTTTGTCTTCAGTCCCCACCACAAACTCCGCTCCCTAGCCACTGACTCCATCCCTCTCCCTAGCATTTGTCTGAGGCTGAACCAGTCTGTTCTCAACCTTGTCATAGTTTAAAGAAATACTTACATTTATATAGCGCCTTTCACGACCGCCAGACGTCTCGAAGCACTTTCAGCCAATTAAGTACTTTTGGAGTGTAGTCATGTTGTAATGTGGGAAAATGTTCCATTTATCCTGGAATAAGCTTTCAACCACATATCCGTGCCATAACAAGACCACCTATTTCCATCTCCGTAACATTGCCCATCTCTGCCCCTGTCTCAGCTCATCATCTGCTGAAACCCTCGTCAATGCCTTTGTTACCTCTAGACTTGACTATTCCAACACATTCCTGGCTGGCCTCCCACATTCTACCCGACATAAACCTGAGGTCATCCAAAACTCTGCTGCCCATGTCCTAACTCTCACCAATTTCTGTTCACCCATCACTCCTGTGCTCGCTGACCTACATTGGCTCCTGGTTAAGCAACACATCGATTTTAAAATTCTCATCCTTGTTTTCAAATCCCTCCATGGCCTCGCCCCTCCCGATCTCTGTCATTTCCTCCAGCCACAACCCCCTGAGATATCTGCGCTCCTCTAATTCTGCCCTCTTGAGCATCTCTAATTTTAATATCTCCACCATTGGTGTCCATGCCTTCAGCTGCCGAGGCCCGAAGCTTTGGAATTCCCTCCCTAAACCTCTCTGCCACTCTGACTCTCTTTCCTCTTTTAAGACACTCCTTAAAATCTACTTCAACTGCCCTAATTTCTCCTTGTGCGGCTCGGTGTCAAATTTTGTTTTATAATACTCCTGTGAAACACCTTGGAACGTTTTGCTACGTTAAAGGCGCTATATAAATACAAGTTGTTGTTGTACAATAGTGAGGAAAAAGCTGGAGAAACTGAAGCCTACTTGCTTTCATGCTGGATCAAGAACACATGGGACTTGTGATGATCCTGAGGAGTCTTCAAGGCAGTGTTCGGTTGTGATCTAGAAATTGCCAGCAATTCTAACTAACCTTAAGACCGTGAAAATATCACTGGAGCAGAGCTCTTTTAGTTTTAACTTCTTTCCTGTCTTTTTTTTATATGTATTCTTGGGTTGTGGGTGACATTGGCAAGGCAGCATTTATTGCACAAATCTAGTTGCCCAGGGGGCTTTGAGTCAACCACGTTGTGTGAAACTTGAGTGACATGTAGGCCAGACCAGGTAAAGATGGCAGGTTCCCTTCCCTGAAGGACATTAATGAACTGTTGGGTTTTTGTAACAATCTGGCAGCTCTTTTTCTGATGCTACAAATTACCAGATTTACTGAATTCAATTTCACAACTTGCCATGGTAGAATTTGAACGCACGACCTCTGAGTTGGTAGTCCAGTGCCATTATCAATTGGCTGCTGTACCTATGTTGAGATCTCTGAATCCCATATTGAATACAAACTGGTCCTCAGGTCTTTTTCCTGTATCACTGACAGCAACGTCATAGCTATTGCTGTTCTGGTAAGAAACGCTCTTAACATCTATTTTGGTTTTAGAATTGTTCATTACTCAAAGAAATGTTAGCTTTGATGCATTGTAGCACTCCTACCCCCCCTCCCCTGCCGCCCCCCTCCCCAAATGAGTCCCCCAGAAGCCATCACATTATGCCTGCTCTTTCCCTTGAAAACAATGGCTTCACTCGATGCAGCTCTGTTAAACAGAAGCATAGCCAATTCAAGTCAGAGATTTATACACACACAGGAATGGATGTGGGAGAGAATGACATCCTCGATCCCACTGCCAGTCCATTTCAAGCAATTCTAGTTATGAAAAAACTTGTTACTTCTCAAAAGATTCCAAACTAATGGTAGATTGAAAAGTATCTCCCCCAGCACGGAGATACTTTCAGAACTGTGAATTTTGGTGGGATGATTGTTTTTGATTTTGAGTCATTTTAGCATTCCGTGCTATTTTAATTCTCTGCTAGCAGCGTTTGATGTGATTGAATTGTATTTGATGGTATCCAGAATCTTTCTACATCTCAACGACAGTGGTTTCAATTAATATGTTTATTCGTGTCAATTGATCTTTGACCTTTCCACTTGTAGGACAAAAAGTATCTCTATGCAGGGTCTCATTCTGGAGTTGTTCAAGTCCCTGTTGCTTTTTGTGAAAAATACAAAACCTGTACGGATTGCATTTTGGCAAGAGATCCCTATTGTGCTTGGAACCCACAAAACAAAAGCTGCGTCTGGATTACTAAAGATGATACCTATAAGAGGTATGTATATTTAACACAAGATGACTTTAAATTTACATAGCTATTATAAGCTATCCTGTGGGTTTCTCAAGAGTATGCTGGAGTGCAGTTTTCGATATTTACTGTAGTCCTGCTGTGCAGCCAAAATGTGACTTCACTTGCATGCAGCAAATTTATTGAAGCAATATGTTACGTGACTGACTCACGATCAACACATTACTTATCTTACTGCTTCTGAAAGATACAGGCCTCAGATATATTTAAAATATTATTTATCTAACACTTTATAAAAATTGCTCAACCGCAAGTTACTTTGTTCATCCATCCCAAAACTCCTATTCCCAGTTAATTGTCTACTCCTGATGAATCGAAGTTTATTTTTGTGCTTAAAAAAAAATCAAATATCCAATAATTCGAATTAAGTAATTTAAATAACCACCGCAAAGTGAGACTTTATAGCAGAAAAAGATCATTTGAATTAAGCGATTTTGAATTAAATTGGATTATACAACGATTTTTCCTCTCTTTGGGCCCAAGTTTCGAGCCGCGCCTAGAACGGCGCAGTCCCGACCTGGACGCTTGTTTTTCGCGCCACAAAGTGCGCCTAAAAAAACCCTCCAGATTCTCCACCTCCCTGCAGGTCCTCTGGCCCTCGGCGCAGCGCAGCAGGAGCTGTAGGGGGCGGAGCCAGGTCCCTGCGCTGAAAACAGTGCCGAGACCTCTGCACATGCGCGCTACAGTGGGCACGCATGTTCAGTAGCTCCAGGCGCCCAAAACTGTGTGGGAGGGGCCCGAAGCACGCAGCCCCTAGCCCTGGCCCAATGGCCTCACTGGGGCTGAGTGAATAAGGCTCCTCCCACGGCCAGCTCCTGCTTCCTCCCGACCCGACTCGACTCCCGCTTCCCGCCTCCGGACCGAACCCGACACCGACCTGACTCCCGCTTCCCCCCCGGACCCGACCCGACTCCCGCTCCCCCCCCACCACGGCCCCCGGACCCGACACCGACCTGACTCCCGGTTCCCCCCCGCCCCCGACCCGACTCCTGCTCCCCCCCCCCCCGCCCCCGACTCCCGCTCCTTCCCCTCCCCCGCCCCTACCTCCGGACCCGACACCGACCCGACTCCCTCCCTCCCCGCCCCCCTCCGGACCAGACCCGACACCGACCCGACTCCCGCTTCCCCCCCGCCCCCGGACTGGATCCGACCTGACCTCCCTCCCCCCGACCCGAACCGACCTCCCTCCCACCACCACCCCGACCCGACCCAATGCCACCTACCTGTAAATCTGGTGCTGGGGACGGGCCCTGCCCAAAGTCTCTGGCCCGGCCCGTTCAGCCTCCCTCCCCCTTCTTCCCCCCCCCCCCCCCCACAATCTCCTTCTCCTTCCCCCCTCCCCCACAATCTCCTTCACCCCCCCCCCCACAATCTTCTTCACCCCCCCCCCACAATCTCCTTCACCCCCCCCCTCACAATCTCCTTCACCCCCCCCACAATCTCCTTCACCCCCCCCCCCACAATCTCCTTCCCCCCCCACAATCTCCTTTCCCCCCCACAATCTCCTTTCCCCCCCACAATCTCCTTTCCCCCCCACAATCTCCTTTCCCCCCACAATCTCCTTTCCCCCCCACAATCTCCTTTCCCCCCCACAATCTCCTTTCCCCCCCACAATCTCCTTTCCCCCCACAATCTCCTTTCCCCCCACAATCTCCTTTCCCCCCACAATCTCCTTTCCCCCCACAATCTCCTTTCCCCCCCACAATCTCCTTTCCCCCCCACAATCTCCTTTCCCCCCCACAATCTCCTTCCCCCCCCACAATCTCCTCCCCCCCCATCTCCTTTCTCCCCATCTCCTTTCTCCCCCTTCTCCCCTTTATCCCCTTCTCCCCATCCCTCCCCCTTCTCCCCATCCCTCCCCCTTCTCCCCATCCCTCCCCTTCTCCCCATCCCTCCCCCTTCTCCCCATCCCTCCCCCTTCTCCCCATCCCTCCCCCTTCTCCCCATCCCTCCCCCTTCTCCCCCATCCCTCCCCCTTCTCCCCCATCCCTCCCCCTTCTTCCCCCATCCCTCCCCCTTCTTCCCCCATCCCTCCCCCTTCTTCCCCCATCCCTCCCCCTTCTCCCCATCCCTCCCCCTTCTCCCCATCCCTCCCCCATTTCTCCCCCATTTCTCCCCCATCCCTCCCCCATTTCTCCCCCATCCCTCCCCATCCCTCCCCCTTCTCCCCATCCCTCCCCCTTCTTCCCCCATCCCTCCCCCTTCTTCCCCCATCCCTCCCCCTTCTCCCCCATCCCTCCCCCTTCTCCCCCATCCCTCCCCCTTCTCCCCCATCCCTCCCCCTTCTCCCCCATCCCTCCCCCTTCTCCCCCATCCCTCCCCCTTCTCCCCCATCCCTCCCCCTTCTCCCCCATCCCTTCCCCTTCTCCCCCATCCCTCCCCCTTCTCCCCCATCCCTCCCCCTTCTCCCCCATCCCTCCCCCTTCTCCCCCATCCCTCCCCCTTCTCCCCCATCCCTCCCCCTTCTCCCCCATCCCTCCCCCTTCTCCCCCATCTCTCCCCCATCCCTCCCCCTTCTCCCCCATCCCTCCCCCTTCTCCCCCATCCCTCCCCCTTCTCCCCCATCCCTCCCCCTTCTCCCCCATCCCTCCCCCTTCTCCCCCATCCCTCCCCCTTTTCCCCCATCCCTCCCCCTTTTCCCCCATCCCTCCCCCTTCTTCCCCCATCCCTCTCCCTTCTCCCCCATCCCTCCCCCCCTCTCTCCCTCTACCCCCTTCCTCCCCCTCCCCTCGCTGTCAGAAACACACACACTGACAGACAGAGAATGAGAGACACACACAAACAGACAGAGAGATAGAGACACTGGCAGAGACACACTGGGGGGGACATCCCAGCACGCTGTTGGAGGGCTCCCGGTGCTGCAGTCGGTAAGTAGAAAATGTTTTATTTATTGATTTTTTTAAAAATTATTTCTAATTAATTTTTTTTGATTGATTTATTGGTTGATTTATTGATGTATTTATCATTTATTATTGATGATGGCTCTTTATTTGTAAAACTGAAGTGTTTAATGTTTGTAAACTTCCCTTTAACCCCCCCCCCCACCATTCCCTACGCCTGATTTGTAACCTACGCCTGATTTTCTAAAGTGTAGTAAATCTTCACTTACTCCATTCTAAGTTAGTTTGGAGTAAGTTTTCACTCACGAAACTTTGAAATCAGGCGTAAGTGGCCGGACACGCCCCCTTTTGAAAAAAAAATTCTGTTCCAAAGTGAAACTGTTCTAACTGACTAGAACTGGAGCAAACTAAATGACGAGAATTCCAATTTCTAAGATACTCTATTCTACACCAGTTGCTCCTAAAAATCAGGAGCAAATCATGTGGAAACCTGGGGCCACACTCATCGTGGATTTCTAGTATTTGTATTTCTCTCCTTTTGTACGATATGAAAGATTTTTCTCCCCCTTACTTCCGACAGTGGATTTGTAGTTCTTGTTGAAGCTGTCATTGGTGTAGCACTGCTGAAGGAAGTTTTACCTACTGTTGATTTTCCAGTTTCTAGCACCTGAACAAATGGCCATTAGCCATGGCTCAGGTCTGGCTCACTAATTGCGGTTGCAGTTTCTGAGGTCAATGTCAGACTGCTTCATAGACATTTCCTGTGGCCCTTGTGCAAAATTCAGCCCCCCTCAGCAAAACCCAGAAGTCCATTCCCATTTAAAAAAAATATATATATTTAATGACATAGCTTGTAATAATATGCTGAAAAAAACAAGATAACTTTACACTTTTCTGCACCTCACCATTTGTAGATTTTTCTCCCTGGTTTATCACCGTATGCTCTGGATACTGTAATTCCACAGGAGCAGAATGCAGAGAGGTGGGGGCAAGACAGTCAGATAGATATCATTATCTATCTGACTGTCTTGCCCCCACCTCTCTGCATTCTCAGCAGGAGCTGGAACTCCAGTGTTTTTCTACCCGGTTGTCTTTATGGTGCTATGTACAGGGCAGTAGTGATACCCACCCTCCTATATGGCTCAGAGACGTGGATTATGTACAGCAGACACCTCGAAGTAACACCAGCGCTGCCTCCGCAAGATCCTACAAATCCATTGGCAGGATAGACGCAACAACAGCAGTGTTCTTGCTCAGGCCAACATCCCCAGTATCTGAGCATGGTCAATGCTTCATCAGCTCCGTTGGACGGGCCATATCGTCCGCATGCCAGACACGAGACTCCCAAAGCAAGTACTCTACTTGGAGCTTCGACACTGCAAACGAGCCCCAGGGGGCAGAGGAAACGCTGCAAGGACACCCTCAAAACCTCCTTGAAAAAGTGCAACATCCCCACCGACAGCTGGGAATCCCTGGCCCAATACTGCCCAAAATGGAGAACGAGCATCCGGGAAGGCGCTGAGCACCTCGAGTCTCATTGCCGAGAGCAAGCTGAAGCCGAGCGTTAACAACGGAAAGAGCATGCGGCAATCCAGGCTTCCCACCCACCCTTTCCTTCAACCACTGTCTGCCCAACCTGTGACAGAGACTGTGAGTCCCGCATTGGACTCTTCAGTCACCTGCAAATTCATTTTTAGGTGTGGAAGCAAGTCATCTTTGACTCCGAGGGACTGCCTAAGAAAAGAAGATGGTTCCACAAGAGCAGGGTGAAAACCACAAATCCCAAGATGCAACTTTCCTGTCACTGAATTTGTCAAGAACAGCTAGAAATTCCCAGGTCCAGGTGAAAGTTCCAAATGCAGCTTCCAGCTCCAAATAGAAAGGCAGGCTTGGGTGATGAAAACTTCTCCATGTATTTCTAACCCTTGTCTGTTATTTTTTCATTTTGATGATTATGTATCAGACGTGCCTCAGTCAGCCGATAGCACACTCTCCTCTTAAAAGGTTGTGGGGTCAAGCCCACACCAGAGACTTGAGCACATAACCTAGGCTGACACTCCAGTGCAGTACTGAGGGAGTGCTACACTGTTGGAGGTGCCGTTTTTCGGATGATACGTTAAACCCTCTCAGGTGGATGTTAAAGATCCAGTAGCATTATTCGAAGAAGAGTAGGGACGTTCCCCTCGGTATCCTGGCCAATATTTATCCCTCAATCAACATCACTGAAACAGATTATCTGCTCATTATCACATTGCTGTTTGTGGGCCTTGCTGCGCGCTAATTGACTTGAGCATTTCCAAGATTACAACAGTGACTACGCTTCAAAAGTACTTCATTGGCTGTAAAGCGCTTTGGGACATCCTGACATTGTGAACGGCGCTATATAGATGCAAGTCTTTTTTTTCTCAATATGAATGTGAAACCCAGGGAATGACAGTTTTGGCATGTGAAACATTAGATGCAATACTTTTTAATTGTATAGGTGTTCAATTTTCTTCCCTAAATCTTTTTTTTACTAAATATATACAGCAGTTGCTTCTAACTGTTAACTACCCATTTGAATTGTTTACTTTCCACAGCAATTTGATGCAAGATCTGAATGGAAATGCAGCTCCCTGCGGAACTAAAGATGGTATGTGGACAAATGCTGATGCTCATCATTAACTGCATGTCTTTTAATCGTCACCTTCTCTACAGATCAGGAAGCAATCCATAGGTCAATTTGCTGCTGGCAGCAGATATCCTTTTCACTAACAGTTCAACATGATGTTCTAGAAACCTAGATTTGATATCTGATGTATTAATCTTAGTTACTACAATTCTAAAGATACAGTATTGACAAATTAATCATCTTATAGCAGTGTTCTTGTGCATCAAGAAACTAGAACTCACTGATCCTAGAACTAGAATCCACATCAGCATCGACTGCCACAAGCTTAATCAAATATAGAGAAGCACTATAAATGAAAATTACATTTAAATAATGACCAGAAACTTGAGACATTGCAGTGACACAACACCTTGGAGCATCCGTATGTAGTGTTTATGTTTACATCCAGAATCCCCACACTAAGTTCCAAATCTTGTCTGGACTGCCCATGGGCTAATTAGTTTCCTGATGGGAGGAAGGAAAAATTGGAAGTAAACTGATATCCAGGCAGCTTTCACTTCCTACTGGCCAGTTTCAGAGTGATAATTGGTGACGATTCTGGAGTAAATTGTCTATCTGGTCATAGTAGGAACACCTGTAAGGTGGTGTCTACCTTGCAAATTAAAAAAAACGTGCAACATTTTCTAATATGAAAGAGGAACTTGGAGATATACGCATCATTTATTTATCCCTAAAATCACCTTTCCCTTTAAAGGTAAATCATAACAGTACAGCTGCTAAAACAGAAAGCAGATCTAATGACAAAACTGTTTTAAAGAAGAATTTATAAACTCAGGATTTTTTGAACAGAAATCTATATGTAACCTTTAGTAAGCTTAAAATACAGCTGATATAATCTAACAGAGAAAGCATCTCTTTTAATGTATACAAGTAAGGAACCTATAAATTAGAATTGTCACAATTAGTAGATATTTAAAGTTGTCCATTAATGTTACGGTTTGGTCAATAAATCAGTGATTCATCAAATAGCAAATGTACATAGATCCAGTAAATATAATCCTTGAACATTGAATTGACCATGAAACCTGAGTTATTAACCCCAGTTTTGACTACCCTCCATATGCTGAGAACGATATCCAGAGAATGAGTTTAGCGAGTCAAAACTAGGTTACCATGAGGGGAGCTGGAGAGAAGAGCAAAAACTATTTTTGTGTGAGATAAATCATTTCAACCTATCTTCAAATACACCTTCTGTTGAATGATATAAAAAGTAACATTGATTGGATTTATGAGGATATCTGAGGGCAGAGTCATCTGACTGAGGAGGGTGGCATAGCTGTAGAGCAAGAACTATTAGGTAAATGGAACCTGACAACTGATTGGCTGGCTGTTGAAAAAGGTTTTGGGGTTGAAATTCAGTCACGCCATTTTTGGGGGTGGTAACCGAGGTGAGGAGGGACTTCCTGCACCCAGCGCGGAATTTCTGCCCCGGCCATGAAATTCCAGTTACCGCCACTCACGGGAAGTGGAGTGCAATGTCACACACTCCACTTCCCTTTGGCCTGGGTTTGGAGGCATTGCGCGGCGCCTCCACGTTGCGCTGATGCTCGGCCTTTTGGCTAAGATCATGCGTAACTGACCTGACAGGGGAGTAACCATGACCAGAAAGTGGTTCTCCCTGGATCAGGAAGGTGGTTCTCCTATGCTTTTTGGAAATAGGAGGTGGGTGGGGGGCCTGCCCCGTCCACCTCCATGGCACGAACCTGGTATTGCAGTACTTCCAGGAACGGTGCAGCTTTGGCTCTAGGCCTTTTGGCTAAGAGCAAAATCATTGGCGCAGAGTGATCTTTGATGTCCGCAAGGTGACCTTTGGCGTTTATGATCTGACAAGTTGATCTGACAAAGAATTGGAAAGATTGGCAACAAATAAAACTTTTTTTTTAATTTAAAAAAATTTCAACGCCATTCCCCTCCGTTAAAAATCCAGAAATCACTTCCTAACCAATAAACCTGTTAACAATCCATGACCCCCACACAATGGGGTGGTAGGGGAAGGAGAAGGTCAGGAACTTGGGAGGGGGGAGAGAAGGTCAGGAACTTGGATGGTGAGGGGGGAGAGAAGGTCAGGAACTTGGATGGGGGTGGCGGGGTAGAGAAGGTTAGGATCTGGGGGGACAGTGGGAGCGCAGTGAAGGTTAAGAACATGTTTGTGGGGGAAGGAAGAAGGTCCTAAACTGCGAGGGTGAGACCTGTCTGTACTTTGAACTCTGTCTGGAACCTGGCAATCAGAATGAATGAATTACATATTGCTTAGACAGGCAGGATATCGTTACACATTCCAGATGAACTGCTGGGGCAAATCAGAAATCTTACCTTCCAAGGCGACAAGTTAGAAATCTGGTGTTGCAAATAAACATGACCTTATGTAGCTCAGACCCACAGCAATGTGGTTGACACTTAGCAACCCTGTGAAATGGCCTAGCAAGCCACTCAATTAAGGGTACCTAGGGATGGGCAATAAATGATGGTCTTGTCAGCGACGTCCACATACCATGAATGAATTTTTTTTTAAATGGATTGAAGTATAAATTATTCAAAACTGTTCATTTTTATTTATAATGAAACAGAACTGGAAATCTTTAAGCCATTACATTTTGGAGTATACATTTCTTTAGAGTTGAGCTCTATGTAAGTTTTGAATATTCAGATGGTCTCTGGTGGCCATACTATGAGCTTGTCATTCAGGAATAGCAGGTTGGCAGTATTGTCAAGGATGAAAAAACATTACCCAATGATACAAAGCTAGGTGGTAATGTAAGTTGTGAGGAGGATACAAAGAGGCTACAAGGGGAGATAGACAGGCTAAGTGAGTGGGCAAGAACATGGCAAATGGAATATAACGTGGAGAAATCTGAAGTTATCCACTTTGGTAGGAAAAGTAGAAAAGCAGAGTATTTTTTAAATGGTGAGAGATTGGGAAATGTTGATGTTCAGAGGGACCTGGGTGTCCTTGTACATGAATCACTGAAAGTTAACATGCAGGTACAGCAAGCAATTAAGAAAGCAAATGGTATGTTGGCCCTTAGTACAAGAGGATTTAAGTATAAGAGTACTGCAATTATATAGAGCCCTGCTGAGACCATACCTGGGGAATTGTGTACAGTTTTGGTCTCTTTATCTTAGGAAGGATATATTTGCCATAGAGGGAGTGCAATGAAGGTTCACCAGATTGATTCCTGGGATGGGGGATTATCCTATGAGGAAAAATTGAGTAGACTAGGCCTATATTCTCTGGAGTTTAGAAGAATGAGAGGTAATCTCATTAAAACATACAAAATTCTTACAGGGCTTGACAGGATAGATGCAGAGAGGATGTTTTCTCAGGCTGGGGTGTCTAGAACCAGGGGTCACAGTCTCAGAATAAGTGGACGGCCATTTAGGACTGAGATGAGGAGAAATTTCTTCACTCAGAGGATGGTGAATCTTTGGAATTCTCTACCCCAAAACGCTGTGGAGACTCTGTCGTTGAGTATATTCAAGACAGAGATCGATAGATTTTTGAATACTAAGGGAATCAAGGGATATGACGATAGTGCAGGAAAGTGGAGTTGAGGTAGAAGATTAGCCATGATCTTATTGAGCAGGCTAGAGGGGCCGAATGGCCTACTCCTGTTTCTATTTCTTATGTTCTTATTTCTTTTATATTTTATTTCGTAGTAGAATCTGTGTCACCTGAAGAGGACAAAGTGAAACGAGGAGGATTTAAAGAACTGAAGTGCCTACCTACGTCTAGACTGGCTAAAGTTATGTGGAAGTTAAATAACAAAACTCTAAGTGAGAATTCAAAATATCGAATTGTTCAAAACAATTTGCTGATTTTCCCTCTTACTGAAGAAGATTCTGGTACCTATGATTGCTGGACAGTAGAAGCCGTGATGGGGAACCTGTATGAACAGCTGGTGAAAAGGTATTCTCTGATCGTAGAGGATCCATCTAACGTTGTAACAACTTCCCCAACTGCATCATTTACTAAGATGGAAGGTAATTCTGCAACAACTCCGACAAGCACAAATAAAGAAGGAAAGTCTCATCACACGCTCACACCCCCGATTCAAACTGATGTGTCCACTTCATCTGTGTTGCACACTTCAGCTTCCACATTCTCAATCCCTATGTTTCTAACTACAGTTAATTATGATCCAGCAGTAGATACTAAAATTGTCAGTGAGCCTTCACGGGCGGAAAGAAATGATAGCATTCTGTTATGTTTCCTAGTGGTGATTACACTTCTTTTCCTGATGCTAGTTGTTTACAATTGTTACATGAAATACTTGCCAGGTCCTTGCCTGAAATTACGCTTGTATTTTGTCGGCGATGGGAAAAAGCCAGAATTTGATTATGATAATGTGTCTGAGGAGCTGGTGAAACAACAGGCAGTGAAAATCAATTCAGATAATCAAGGTAGTGAGCAGATTGCTGCTGGGGACAAGGGCTATGAAACTGAATCAGACTGTGGGAATGGCAAAATTCCTAATGCAGAGAAACCCCAAGAGCTCAAACAAATCCAAGAAAACCATTCCATTGGTTCTACCGACCCAGAGAAAGATGTAGATATTGCAGATATTAAATTCATTGATGAGGAAGCCCAGAGTCTTTGTTAGCATTTTTGGTATTGCTTACAGTTGTAACAGATAAGCTGTTTGCAAGTGTAAGACCAGAAAGTTAGAAAACAGTGATCATGAAATGCTATAAAAGTTTGCAGTAGATTAAATAAATTTTTAGAAATTGATGTTAAAAGCGAATACCTATCTTACATGTTCAACCTGCATTATATTCAGCAATCACAGAATAGTTTTCATATGTACTCAATATACAGGTGATTTGAGTTTCATTCCAAATTGGAAATAATTAATTTATCAAATTGGTAAATCTCAAAGTGGTGTCCAAATTGGAGCATAAATCTTTTTTTTGCATATACTGTATATGTAGTATTTTATATTGCACTGAAAATTTGAGTAATTTTCTATTAGAAATAATTGTAGCTTATTGCTGTATCTAATGCAGGTTGATGCTTTTGTTTATGCTAACATTGTACAGCACCTCAGGGATCAGACAATTAATAGTAGATTTGTGTATTTTCTTTAACTTGTCCTTTGAAAATAAATGAGGAAAATCTATTATACGGACTTCAGGTAGCTTTAGATTATAATGTGTGTGTTACAGTGAAACATGGGGTCCACAGGATTGTGATTTATAGAAGTAATGCATTATAAAAGGAAAAAGTGTATATTGTTAAAGTGCTGTTACTGAGCCATGGCTACAGCATAGAGCCTAGTTACGAAGACTTTTCGTACCTGTGGAAGACTTTCAATACTCAGCTGAGCATTGTACCACTTATAGCTGCATTGCCACAGAGATGGATTTTTCTAACCAGTGTGGTGTGGGACAAATTGTATACCATGGACACAAATGAAAAATATCAGTCGTCGCATCCTATAAACGAGTAAATTCTTACAGGCTGCAAAGTTGTTGCGGTTTTGCTCTGGATTTTGTAAAAGCCTGCTCTGATGGACTTTAGTGGACTGACAAAAGAGCATTGGAACCTGTGTTTTGCTGCTATAGATGTTCATTTATTTAGTAACCCACTGAACTGCTATTGAAAATAAGAGCAACTACTGCAATTAACCAGCTTTTTAATCTCTCACTGGTATGGCAGCACTGTACATTTATATTTTAAGTTTATGTATAACAAGTAATTTCATTTTGTTTTCTGGCATTGTTATTTGCTACTTTGTATATATGCAAAAACAGGTTCCTTTTGAAATTGTTTTATTCAACAAAAAAAGGTTTCAAAAGGATTTATGTAGAGCTAACTTCTAAGGAAATTGGTGTTCCATGTGGTACGTTTAGTGGTATAAACCAGTTCTTGAATTGTATAGAAAATTGTGTATAAAACTATTTTTATTTTTTTAATTGTGTAAATAGAAGTTAAATGCTGCAAAAATACCATGATCATCATGTACAGAAACAGCATTTTAGAGTACTGAAAATTTGATTGAGCCTCGCGTGTTTTCTCAATCTGCCTTGCCACACCAAAGTTTATACAGTCCTTAAATACCACTACTTCTGTAGCTTCTGCCTGACTCAGTCTATTTATCTCTCTTGCCCTTTAATGCATGACCAATCATCTTTATATTATTTGTATCTTTAGAACTCTGGTTTGTGCCTTTCTGTCTCACAGCTTCTCCTGTTTTACCTTTCACTCCTATCGGTCCCTCCTCCACCTATTGGGTCTGATCCACCTCCTTTCCTTGCTATTACCCCATCTGAAGGGTCTTCTCATGAATGGTCTAGTGCAGACAGTACAGTGGTCCAGCTGTTACCACCACTGCTGAGCGACCAGACACACAGTGTGTGTAGCCCTGGATCTGTTCACCTCTTCTGTCAAGCTATTGGTGAGTGAGCATCTGTTAACAGGAGTAATTAACTTTTTGTGTATTAGGCAGGGGAGGGGGAGATACAAAACTGTCCTTTTCAGTACTGTGAAATTACTTTCCTTCTCCTTACTAAGGAAGAATGTTTTAAATGTAGTAAATGAGCATGTAAGCTTGATATTTTGAAATTTTGAAAGTCTAGAGCCAGTCCCTGAGATTCTGTTAGAATCTTTTTCTGTACAATAATCTAAACAGAGTTTATCAAGGACCGAGAAAGACATTCTCATTTTTATACCTTTCACCCTGGCCAATAGTTTGTGATATGTGGTACTGCACAATATTTGGTTAACTGTAAATGTGCATTGGTTACTTTTGATTATAAGCTGAAATAGTTTCTTTTTTAAACCGAATTACACAATAAAACTCAAATTGCAAAAATCCATTGTACTTTATTAGAGTTATATTCGCAAAGTAATGCGTACGGGCAGTGAACGATGCAAATCTTATGTGATTGTGTTGATTATTTTTATGAAATACCATTCTTGAATGGTACTATTTATTACATACTTCACAAGTTGCTTGAGTTGCAAAAAATTTAGTGTTACTTATTGCTGATAGATTATGGGGTGAAATTCTTCAGGGCGCTTCTCACTGCCACCATAGCCTTGGCTGAACTTCAGCGGAAATCTGTTTACACATGTAAATGGAGTTTCAGCCGGAATTATGGCAGTGGAGCAGAAATTCGCCTCCTGTATTTTACACCTTTTGATTGGCTGGCTGGCTGGCTGGCTGACACAGGGTACTAATCCCTGATAGCGGGGCTGCAGTTTGTTAACAGCACAAAATTAATTCTTAGGAGAAGAAAATTTGAATCTTGGTATTTAAAGATACAATATTTTAAATAAACTCAATTAAGTTTGTTAATGGTTACTTAATTGTACATGTCCTGGCTGAACTCAAGGAACCACTTTACAACTGATATGACTATATTTGTTGAGTTATATACTATAAAAACCTTTCGAAACCAAGCTATATATTTTTCACATTTCTTTTCAGGAGGGGAGTGGTATACATTATTTCCTGATTGTTTTTTGATTGGAAGTGACGAGCAATTCACCAAAATTAAAGTGTTGATGTTGGTTGCTTGGTGTAAGAAGTCAGTTCAGTCTTTTAGATTAATGATAACCAGTAACCCAAATGATCATACTCGGTGCTGAATGCTCAGATGGGACTGTTTGAGACAAGAAAGTCGCTGACGACAAATGTTACTGATTCTGGAAATTGGCCAGTGTAAGGGCAATAGATCAACAACCAAAGTACTGTCAGTTTTTTTTCATTGAGAACTAGTTAAAATGACTAAATATGGATTTGGAGCAATGATGTTACAGCGGGTGCAAAAATACCTGAACTCCACCTGGGGCTGTGCTTCTGCATCCACTCTGTCCCAACCTGTGACTTTCCAGCATCGAGCTGTATTTCACAGCACAATTTCAGATTCCACTTCAAAATGAAGCACTTCTATTACTGCTCCATTCAGGTCAGATCAGCCTGAAAATGACTGAATTGATGCATCACCCTACCCTACTCCTCGGAACACTTAATCCCCACATTCCAACATTGAAGGTATCATATAGAAAATAGGTGCAGGAGTAGGCCATTCTGCCCTTTTGAGCCTGCACCACCATTCAATATGATCATGGCTGATCATGCAACTTCAGTACCCCATTCCTGCTTTCTCTCCATACCCCTTGATCCCTTTAGCTGTAAGGGCCGCATCTAACTCCCTTTTGAATATATCTAACGAAATGGCCTCAACAACTTTCTGTGGTAGAGAATTCCACAGGTTCACAACTCTCTGAGTGAAGAAGTTTCTCCTCATCTCCATCCTAAATGGCTTATCCCTTATCCTTAGACTGTGTCCCCTGGTTCTGGACTTCCCCAACATTGGGAACATTCTTCCTGCATCTAACCTGTCCAGTCCCGTCAGAATTTTATATGCTTCTATGAGATCCCCTCTCATCCTTCTAAACTCCAGTGAATACAGGCCCAGTCGATCCAGTTTCTCCTCACATGTCAGTCCTGCCATCCCGGGAATCAGTCTGGTGAACCTTCGCTGCACTCCCTCAATAGCAAGAATGTCATTCCTCAAGTTAGGAGATCAGAACTGTACACAATACTCTAGGTGTGGCCTCACCAAGGCCCTGTACAACTGTAGTAATACCTCCCTGCCCCTGTACTAAAATCCCCTCGCTATGAAGGCCAACATGCCATTTGCTTTCTTAACCGCTTGCTGTACCTGCATGCCAACCTTCAATGACTGATGTACCATGACACCCAGGTCTCGTTGCACCTCCCCTTTTCCTAATCTGTCACCATTTAGATAATAGTCTGTCTTTCTGTTTTTACCACCAAAGTGGATAACCTCACATTTATCCACATTATACTTCATCTGCCATGCATTTGCCCACTCACCTAACCTAGCCAAGTCACCTCCAATCTCCTAGCATCCTCCTCACAGCTCACACCGTCACCCAGCTTAGTGTCATCTGCAAATTTGGAGATATTACACTCAATTCCTTCATCTAAATTATTGATGTATATTGTAAATAGCTGGGGTCCCAGCACTGAGCCCTGCGGCACCCCATTAGTCACTGCCTGCCATTCTGAAAAGGACCCGTTTATCCTGACTCTCTGCTTCCTGTCTGCCAACCAGTTCTCTATCCACATCAATACATTACCCCCAATACCATGTGCTTTAATTTTGCACACCAATCTCTTGTGTGGGACCTTGTCAAAAGCCTTTTGAAAGTCCAAATACACCACATCCACTGGTTCTCCCTTGTCCATTCTACTAGTTACATCCTCAAAAAATTCTAGAAGATTTGTCAAGCATGATTTCCCTTTCATAAATCCATGCTGACTTGGACCTATCCTGTCACTGCTTTCCAAATGCGCTGCTATTTCATCATTAATAATTGATTCCAACATTTTCCCCACTACTGATGTCAGGCTAACCGGTCTATAATTACCCACTTTCTCTCTCCCTCCCTTTTTTAAAAAGTGGTGTTACATTAGCTACCTTCCAGTCCATAGGAACTGATCCAGAGTCGATAGACTGTTGGAAAACGATCACCAATTCATCCATTATTTCTAGGGCCACTTCCTTAAATACTCTGGGATGCAGACTATCAGGCCCTGGGGATTTATCAGCCTTCAATCCCATCAATTTCCCTAACACAATTTCCTGACTAATAAGGATTTCCTTCAGTTCCTCCTTCTCGCTGGACCCTCGATCCCCTAGTATTTCCTGAAGGTTATTTGTGTCTTACTTAGTGAAGACCGAACCAAAATATTTGTTCAATTGGTCTGCCATTTCTTTGTTCCCCATTATAACTGCATTATAACTGATTCTGACTGCAAGGAACCTACGTTTGTCTTCACTAATCTTTTTCTCTTCACATATCTATAGAAGCTTTTGCAGTCAGTTTTTATATTCCCAGCAAGCTTTCTCTCATATTCTATTTTCCCCCTCCTATTAAACCCTTTGTCCTCCTCTGCTGAATTCTAAATTTCTCCCAGTCCTCAGGTTTGCTGCTTTTTCTGGCCAATTTATATACCTCTTCCTTGGTTTGAACACTATCCTTAATTTCTCTTGTTAGCCACATTTCCCATTTTATTTTTACTCCAGACAGGGATGTACAATTGTTGAAGTTCATCCATGTGATTGTTAAATGTTTGCCATTGCCTATTCACCGTCAACCCTTTAATTATCATTCGCCAGTCTATTCTAGCCAATTCACGTCTCATAGCATCGAAGTTACCTTTCCTTAAGTTCAGGACCCTGGTCTCTGAATTACTCTCCATCTGAATCAAGAATTCTACCATATTATGGTCACCCTTCCCCAATGGGCCTCTCACAACAAGATTGCTAATTAGTCCTTTCTCATTACACATCACCCAGCCTAGGATGGCCAGCCCTCTAATTGGTTCCTCAACATATTGGTCTAAAAAAACATCCCTAATACACTCCAGGAAATCCTCCTCCACTGTATTGCTACCAGTTTGGTTAGCCCAATCTATATCTAGATTAAAGTCGCCCATGATAACTGTTGTACCTTTATTGCACGCATCCAGTATTTCTTGTTTGATGCTATCCCCAACCTCACTACTACTGTTTGGTGGTCTGTACACAACTCCCACTAGCCTCTTCTGCTCTTTGGTATTCCGCAGCTCCACCCATACAGATTCCACATCATCCAAACTAATGTCCTTCCTTACTATTGCGTTAACCTCCTCTTTAACCAGCAACGCTATCCCTCCACCTTTTCCTTTCTGTCTATCCTTCCTGAATGTTGAATATCCCTGGATGTTGAGTCCCCAGCCTTGGTCACCCTGGAGCCATGTCTCCATCATCCCAATTATACTTCCCTCTGTCTCCCTGTATAGGTTCCCGTCTCCCTGTATAGGTTCCCATCCCCCTGCCATATTAGTTTAACTCCTCCCCAAAAGCACTAGTAAACACTCCCTCTAGGACATTGGTTCCGGTTCTGCCCAGGTGCAGACTGTCCACTTTGTACTGGTCCCACCTCCCCCAGAACCGGTTCCAATGTCCCAGGAATTTGAATCTCTCCCTCCTGCACCACTCTTCAAGCCACGTATTCATCTTAGCTATCCTGCTATTTCTACTCTGACTAGCATGTGGCACTGGTAGCAATTCTGAGATTACTACCTTTGAGGTCCTGCTTTTTAATTTAACTCCTAGCTCCCTAAATTCAGCTTGTAGCACCTCATCCTGTTTTTTTTACCGATATCGTTGGCACCTGTATGCACCACAACAACTGGCTGTTCACCCTCCCCCTCCAAAATGGCCTGCAGCCGCTCCGAGACATCCTTGACCCTTGCACCAGGGAGACAACTTACCATCCTGGAGTCTCGATCGTGGCCGCAGAAACATATATCTATTCCCTTTACAATCAGAGAAATGGAGAAAGGAAATGTTACAATCAGTAGCAGTTATGTTAGCTATGTGTAGCTCTATGGTGTGTTTGCACCATGAAAGAATAAGCATATATTTACATAGATATCTTGCCATTAGTGCCATTCTCTTTATTTATCCCATTGTCCGTGATATCCCAGGAATTGTTCGCATTGAGTCAGTCTCCAAGCATCGCCTTCCAGTACACTTGGAAGAGTTGATGTACAGAACTCTCAACAGATCATCTGATGGAAGTAAATATAAAAGACAATTTGACCCAACAAAACTTCTCCTTTTCCATTGGTCTCAACTTCACCACCTATTTCCTCCTCTATTTGCAGAAACACATCTCATCTGAGCCTCATTATATGAAAAATCAAAAATTTCAGGAACGAGTGCAGGAAAATAATATACCCAGACTATTATCAGATATGCTGTATGTATTCTGGTTAGTTTATATAGTGGTTATGTAATGAATCAAAACTCCTCACAATGGAATATGTTCAAGGTTAAAATGTGGTCATTTTCTAAAATTTGCTGCAATGGAAAATTTGCAACAAATCTTTGGCCTCAGAGGACCTGTTGGATGGTAATTTGTTTGCTTTTTGTACAGATTAGGAAATTGAGGAAGTTGAAACAGTGGCAGTGTAAGAGCAAGATTGATTATCAAAGATGTTATCTGGCTATTGTGAAGGCCCTGAGCTGGCGAAACAAGAGGTATGCTTAAAACCACATGTACGCTACGCGTAAAACACAATAGAGCCACAAGATGACCACTCGTTGACTTCTGGCTCAAGGGAGCAATAAAGAAAGTCCAAAGAGGAACTAATATAACCATATCATAATATAAGGCGAGTGACACCTGGAAGAAGGGAACAGATGGGTATTTGATCATGCGTTGGTACAACCAATCATGTCACTGTTAAGGTCTGTCCACTTCATGTGCCAAAACCTGTATAATTAAGGTATAATTTGAACAGCTCATTGGAGATCCTCTCAGGCAGCTGAGAAGTGAGATGGCTCCCCCTGCACATGCTGGAATAAAAGATCGTTGAAACTTATTCAAGATATCCGTCTGTTGAATCCGGGCTTGTTAAGAGAGGAGAAGGGCGATTCTCCCCATCAGGCATATTTGTGGGGTTAGTATGTCAGAGTTTCTGCTTCATGTAGATGGACCTTCTCATTAGTCTCTCTGTGCATGACATTAATGTCTTCCCTGTGACTGGCAATAGGTGTTTGCAATTCTTTAGAAAAATCTCTTCACCAGTACTGCTATGGAAATAGTTGAGTGCACTTGTTTAAGATGAATTAAAGCTCTTATTCCCAAATGCCACTTTTGTCTCAAAAATTCCTCAGGTCCTGTCCTGCATTTCAAACCTGCCGTCATCAATTCTCATCAGAACAACTTACCCTTGACCCTTCTGTTCTTGCAAATTACCACCCCATCTTCAAACTCCCTTTCCTCTCCAAAGTCCTTGAACATGTTCTCACCTCTCAAGCCAGTTCCCAACTTTCTTGCAGGTCCATGTTTGAATCAGGTTTCCATCCCTGCCACAGCACTGAACTAATCAAAATCACAAATTGCATCTTGTGTGACTGCGACTATGGTGCGACATCTCTCCTCATCCTTTTTGACCTGTCTGAAGTCTTTGACACAGTTGACCACACCATCTTCCTCAACACACCTCCTCGGTTGCCCGTGGCTGGTTCCACTCATACCTTTCCAGTTGCAGCTACAGAATCTCTTGCAATTTCTGCTCATCTACATGCTCCCCCTCAGCGGTCCCTTTACATTTCAGCGCATGCGCAGTATTTCCAATGTAAAAGCCAGTGAGCAGCCTGAAAATGACTGCGCAGCCACGCTCGCAGCATAGTGGGAACATAGCTGGCCACTATGTTGGACTGAACCAGACTGTTGGCAACCTTGGCATCCTATTTGACTCTGAGGTGAGCTTCCAATCCCATATTCTCTCCATCATGAAGACCACCTCCTTCCACCTCCATAACATCATCCATCTCTTCCCCGGCATTGGTTTATCTGCTGTGAAACCCTCATCCCTGCTTTTGTTTCCTTCAGATTTGACTATTTCAATGCTCTTCTGGCTGGCTTCCTAGCTTCCATTCTCTATAAACTTGAGCTCATTCCAAAACTCTGCTGCCCGTAACTAACCTGCACCAAGTCCTACTCACTCATCGCTGGCCGACATTTGCTCCCAGTCCATCAAAGCTTTGATGTTAAAATTCTTATCCTCGGTCAATTTCCTTCATGGCCTTGCCCCTTCCTATCTCTAACCTTCTGCAGCCCTAAACCCTCCACCTTCAACTCTGGCCCCTTGTGCATCCCCTACTTCCTTTGTCACACCATTGGTGGTTGCATCTTCAGCTGTAAAGGCCCTCAGCTCTGGAATTCCATCCCTAAACCTCTCCACCTCTCTCTCTTCCTTGTAAGTTTCACCTTAAAACCGACAACAACTTGCATTTATATAGCATCTTTAATGTAGTAAAACATCCGAAGGCACTTCACAGGAGCGTTATCAAACAAAATTTGACACCAAGCCACATGAGCTATTAGGACATGTGACCAAAAGCATGGACAAACAGAGAGGTTTTAAACATAATCTAACAAAAACCTCCGAGATACAGGTTTTATCCGGAGGTTTGTAGGGCTGGAAGAGGTTACAGAGGTAGGGAGAGACAAGGCCATGGAGGGATTTGACAACAAGGATGAGAATTTTAAAATAGAGGCATTCCCAGACAGGGAGCCATTGTAGGTCAGCAAACATGAGGTGATGAGCAAATAAGACTGTGCAAAATAGGATATGGACAGCAGAGTTTTGGATAAGCTTAAGTTTTTGGAAGGTGGAAGATGGGAGGCTGGCTAGGAGACCATTGGAATAAAGTCTAGAGGTAACAAAGGCTTGGATGAGGGTTTCAGCAGCAGATGGGCAGAGACGGGCGATGCTGCAGAGTTGGAAGTAGGCAATCTTGGTGATGGAGCTGATGTGGGTTCGGAAACTCAGCTCAGGATCAAATAGGACACCAAGGTTGTGAATGATCTGGTTCAGCCTCAGACAGTGGTCTAGAGGAGGGATGGAGTCGCTGGCTAGGGAACGGAGTTTGTGCCAGGGACCGATGGCAATGGTTTCAGTCTTACCAATATTTACTTGGAGGAAATTTCTGCTCAACCAATAGATGTCAGACAAGCAGCATGACAAATTAGAAGCAGTGGTGGGGTCAACGGAGATGGTGGTAAGATAGAGCTGGTTGTCGTCCACGGACGTGGAACCTGACCTTATGTTTTCAGATGACGTCGCCCAGGGGCAGCATGTAGATGAGAAATAGAGAGGGCCAAGGATAGATCCTGGGGGTGGGGGAGGACTCCAGAAGGACAGGGTGGGAGCAAGAAGAGAAACTATTGCGGGTGATTCTCTTACTACAACTGGATAGATGGAATCAGGCGAGGGCAGTCCCACCTAGCTGGATGATGGAGAAGGGGTGTTGGAGGATGGTGTGGTCAACTGTATCAATGGTTGCAGATGGGTCGAGAAGGACAAGGAGGAATAGTTCACCACAGTCAAAGATGATGTCAGTTGTGACTGATGGGGGCAATTTCCATGCTATGGCAAGAGCGAAAACCTGATTGGATGGGCCTCTTTAACCAAACTTTTAGTCGCCCGTCTGAACATCTCTTTTTTGACTTGGTGTCAATATGTGTCTGTGAATTTGCTCCTGTGTTGTTTTCCTATGTTACAGTAACTATAGAAATGCATATATGTTTTCTGATCATACTGTTCCTGTAAGAATGCTTGATATATGCCTGTGAAATCCCTCTGTGCATATTTAATAAAATGTATAAATGAGTTGCTCACATTAAAAAAAATGCAGAGGTTTGTGGCACGAGTACCGTAAGCCTTTGTATGAGAACACACCACTTAAGATATATTTTTCAAGTGGTCTATAATAGACAGAAAGCAATATATTGTTGCTTCAGGGATAGCGCCCCAGTTATGATTTGGATCATTTAAAGAAACATGACTGCATTGCTACAGGTTTGTGAAAGATTCTGGGAGAACAGAGGTGCATAATGATTCTATAATACTAGTAGAAAATGCCAACAGTTTTGAAACATAGAAACATAGAAAATAGGTGCAGGAGTAGGCCATTCGGCCCTTCTAGCCTGCACTGCCATTCAATGAGTTCATGGCTGAACATGCAACTTCAGTACCCCATTCCTGCTTTCTCGCCATACCCCTTGATCCCCCTAGTAGTAAGGACTGCATCTAACTCCTTTTTGAATATATTTAGTGAATTGGCCTCAACAACTTTCTGTGGTAGAGAATTCCACAGGTTCACCACTCACTGGGTGAAGAAGTTTCTCCTCATCTTGGTCCTAAATGGCTTACCCCTTATCCTTAGACTGTGACCCATGGTTCTGGACTTCCCCAACATTGGGAACATTCTTCCTGCATCTAATCTGTCTAAACCCGTCAAAATTTTAAACATTTCTTTGAGATCCCCTATCATTCTTCTGAACGCCAGTAAATACAAGCCCAGTTGATCCAGTCTTTCTTGATAGGTCAGTCCCGCCATCCCGGGAATCAGTCTGGTGAACCTTCGCTGCACTCCCTCAATAGCAAGAATGTCCTTCCTCAGATTAGGAGACCAAAACTGTACACAATACTCTTGGTGTGGCCTTACCAAGGCCCTGTACAACTGTAGCAACACCTCCCTGCCCCTGTACTCAAATCCCCTCGCTATGAAGGCCAACATGCCATTTGCTTTCTTAACCGCCTGCTGTACCTGCATGCCAGCCTTCAATGACTGATATACCATGACACTCAGGTCTCATTGCACCTCCCCTTTTCCTAATCTGTCACCATTCAGATAATAGTCTGTCTCTCTGTTTTTACCACTAAAGTGGATAACCTCATATTTATCCACATTATACTTCATCTGCCATGCATTTGCCCACTCACCTAACCTATCCAAGTCACTCTGCAGCCTCATAGCATCCTCCTCGCAGCTCACACTGCCACCCAACTTAGTGTCATCCGCAAATTTGGAGATACTACATTTAATCCCCTCGTCTAAATCATTAATGTACAGTGTAAACAGCTGGGGCCCCAGCACAGAACCTTGCGGTACCCCACTAGTCACTGCCTGCCATTCTGAAAAGTACCCATTTACTCCTACTCTTTGCTTCCTGTCTGCCAACCAGTTCTCAATCCATGTCAGCACACTACCCCCAATCCCATGTGCTTTAACTTTGCACATTAATCTCTTGTGTGGGACCTTGTCGAAAGCCTTCTGAAAGTCCAAGTATACCACATCAACTGGTTCTCCCTTGTCCACTCTACTGGAAACATCCTCAAAAAATTCCAGAAGATTTGTCAAGCATGATTTCCCTTTCACAAATCCATGCTAACTTGGACCTATCATGTCACCTCTTTCCAAATGCGCTGCTATGACATCCTTAATAATTGATTCCATCATTTTACCCACTACTGATGTCGGGCTGACCGGTCTATAATTCCCTGTTTTCTCTCTCCCTCCTTTTTTAAAAAGTGGGGTTACAGTGGCTACCCTCCACTCGATAGGAACTGATCCAGAGTCAATGGAATGTTGGAAAATGACTATCAATGCATCCGCTATTTCCAAGGCCACCTCCTTAAGTACTCTGGGATGCAGTCCATCAGGCCCTGGGGATTTATCGGCCTTCAATCCCATCAATTTCGCCAACACAATTTCCCGACTAATAAGGATTTCCCTCAGTTCCTCCTCCTTACTAGACCCTCTGACCCCTTTTATATCCGGAAGGTTGTTTGTGTCCTCCTTAGTGAATACCGAACCAAAGTACTTGTTCAATTGGTCTGCCATTTCTTTGTTCCCCGTTATGACTTCCCCTGATTCTGATTGCAGGGGACCTACATTTGTCTTTACTAACCTTTTTCTCTTTACATATCTATAGAAACTTTTGCAATCCGTCTTAATGTTCCCTGCAAGCTTCTTCTTGTACTCCATTTTCCCTGCCCTAATCAAACCCTTTGTCCTCCTCTGCTGAGTTCTAAGTTGAAGACGGTTATTACAATCTATCCAACTAATCTTCTCAAAGGCAATGGCAGAATTTGTTGATATGAATGGCGATCCCTCTGAACATGTGTCAGAGATGGTACCTTGTTTCCAGAGCCTTATTACTGATGGACAGTCCAATAAGATATGAAGGTAAGAGCTCTACTTGTGTATCTTCACCAATAAACAGGGAATGGCCGGGGTACTTGTAATTTACAGCATTTGGACATCAATGGTTGTATTATTAGATGTGGTTCAAATCTGTTGAGATTTGGGGCTCAATTTTCCCCAATTATTTGCACCGTTTTTTGGGGAGTAAATTAAAATCGCCAAGTTTCCCCAAAGTTTCTGCGCTAGCATAATTCACTTGGGTAGGATTTTTTTACCTCATTGGGGGCGTAACCTGCCACCTGCACCAATTCTGGCCATTTAGGCAAGTTTGGCCAGCTCTTGATTTACTTCAATTTTTCTTAGGACGGTGTATGTGACCACTCTGGAAAAACTCTTTGGGCAGTTAACAAAATCGGCGCAGGTAAGAGAATCAGCACAGCAGGTGCAGTTCCACGGCCCGGACAGCAGCAGCAGAAAGAGAGGGGTGGGGGTGGGGTGAAGAGGAGAGAGTGGGGGGGGGAAGAAGAGGAGAGAGTGGGAGGGGGGGGAAGGAAGAGGAGAGAGTGGGGGGGGAGAGAAGGAAGAGGAGAGAGTGGGGGGGGGAAGAAAGAGGAGAGAGTGGGGGGGGGGAAGGAAGAGGAGAGAGTGGGGGGGGGAAGGAAGAGGAGAGAGTGGGGGGGGGAAGGAAGAGGAGAGAGTGGGGGGGGGGAAGGAAGAGGAGAGAGTGGGGGGGGGAAGGAAGAGGAGAGAGTGGGGGGGGAAGGAAGAGGAGAGAGTGGGGGGGGAAGGAAGAGGAGAGAGTGGGGGGAGGGAAGGAAGAGGAGAGAGTGGGGGGGGGAGAGGGGGGGAGGGGAGAGGAGAGGGAGGGAGGGGGGAGAGGAGAGGGAGGGGGGAGAGGAGAGGGGGGGGGGGAGAGAGAGGGGGGGGGAGGGGAGAGGAGTGAGAGAGAGTGGGGGGGGAGGGGAGAGGAGAGAGTGGTGGGGGGGGAAGGAGAGAGTGGGAGGGAGGGGAGAGTGGGAGGGAGGGGAGAGGAGAGAGTAGGAGGGAGGGGAGAGTGGGGGGGGGGAGGGGAGAGGAGAGAGTGGGGGGTGGGAGGGGAGAGGAGAGAGTGGGGGGTGGGAGGGGAGAGGAGAGAGTGGGGGGTGGGAGGGAGAGAGTGGGGGGTGGGAGGGGAGAGGAGAGAGTGGGGGGTGGGAGGGGAGAGGAGAGAGTGGGGGGTGGGAGGGGAGAGGAGAGAGTGGGGGGTGGGAGGGGAGAGGAGAGAGTGGGGGGTGGGAGGGGAGAGGAGAGAGTGGGGGGTGAGAGAGGAGAGAGTGGGGGGGAGGGGAGAGGAGAGAGTGGGGGGTGGGAGGGGAGAGGAGAGGGAGGGAGGGGAGAGAGAGGGAGGAGGAGAGAGGGAGAGGGAGGGGGGAGAGAGAGAGAGGGAGAGGGGAGAGAGAGAGGGGGAGGGGGGAGAGGGAGAGGGGGGAGAGAGAGAGAGAGGGAGGAGGGAGAGAGAGAGAGGGAGGAGAGGGGAGAGAGAGAGGGAGGGGAGAGAGAGGGAGAGGGGAGTGGGGAGAGGGGAGAGAGGGAGGGGAAGAGAGAGAGAGAGAGAGGGAGGGGAAAGAGAGAGAGAGAGAGGGAGGGAGAGAGAGAGAGGGAGGGGAGAGAGAGAGAGAGGGGGGGAAGAGAGAGAGAGGGAGGGGAAGAGAGAGAGGGAGGGGGAGAGAGGAGAGGGAGGGAGGAGAGAGGGAGGGGGAGAGAGAGAGGAGAGAGAGAGGGAGGGAGGGAGAGAGAGAGAGGAGAGAGGAGAGAGGGAGAGAGAGAGGAGGGAGGGAGGAGAGAGGGAGAGAGAGAGAGAGGGAGGGAGAGAGAGAGAGAGGGAGGGGGGAGAGAGAGAGAGGGGAGGGAGGAGGGAGAGAGGAGGGGAGAGGGGGGACGGTCTGAGGAGAGTGAGAGAGGGATTGTCGGAGGGTGGGGGATGTGAGGGAGGGGGGAGGG